>NC_083592.1:39121963-39480713 GCF_027579695.1 Neoarius graeffei | reverse complement strand
GCTTGTGTAGTGACCACTTTGTTGGAGGTAAGACGAATAAAATTAGCCAGAAAAGGCATTACATTACTGTTAACATTCTGTGGCGGCGAGTGTGTAACCAAATAAGCTAAAATAACCCATTATAACCTCTTTGTTCTTCTGTAGTAACTATTAGCTAACGACATTAGCTAGCGTTGTGTTCCTTTGCTGTTGGTAGACTGTAGGACAGATCAGAGGCAGTGTCCTACAAACAGCGCTTAATTTGAGGGGGAGCAAGCCGGAGCGCGCTCCGGAACCTCGGGCGTTGGCTCCGGCAGCTATTTACACTGGATCCGGTGATCCGACACCTCTTTTGACTATGTAACAATAATAATAATAATAATAATAATTAAATAAAAAATGCAAGTTTATTTAGTGTTAATGTCTGATTTTGATATCTGTCTTGTTGGTGATTTCTCTCATGAAACGACATCCACAAAATATCTGCAGATGAACTTAATTTGCAGTGTTATTACAAAACACGCCCAGAAGCGCAGCGCCGCGCCCCCCTCCCCTCTCCTCTCCTCTCCTCTCCTCCCTCCCCTCTCCTCTCCTCTCCTCTCCTCTTTTTTTCCGCTCCGGAGCCGCTCATCCTCTGCGCTCCAGGACCTCCCACTTTACAAATTAAGCACTGCCTACAAATAAGTGTTCAAAACAAGAGGAACATGTATTTGTCTCTTAAATCCAGGCCGTTCCCTGTAATCTGTAACAACGGTTGGAGAAAGTAATGGCAAATAGTGAGTGCACAAACCGTAGAAGGTAAACTGTACACAGCGCCAGGGCAGTGTGATGGTATGTCTACTTTTAGATTGTGTTAGCTTATCAATGAACACACTCGTCACTCGATGAGTTTCACGTCTTTACGACGGATACTTAAATGTGTGTTAGGTATTATTGTTGCAGTCTAAGCAGTCATTGTAGCAGCTAGATGAGCGAGAACCGAAAGGGTCTGTGCCATAAACCATTATTTCTGTATGGCATTGCTAATGTGTCGTTACTGTTGTTATTTCTCCCTCTGCTCGCCCTGTAAATGCCCTACGTCGCTGGATAGCAAAGGTGTTTTCTGCATCTCGCTCCTTTTTCTTGTATGTTCTCCGTTTGTCGCCTTCCTCGCATTCAAACCAATTCGAGCCGAAGTCCGCTACATGTCCAAAATGGTGGTCGCGTTTACGAAGGTCACGTGACTGAAAAGGGTCTATACAGTGACGTAATGACGTGGCTCCCCTTAGCACCCCAAGCTATGGAAAAGTAAACTGGTTCTCAGCTGGCTCGCAAGTTGAACGAGTTGTGAACCAGAACCAACACTGGCCCTGAACCAGCCCTGGAACTGATTTGGTGGAAAAGGGGTTTATCTCAGTTAAGTATGTGAAAAAGAACATGGCAACATTTTTTTACTCCTTGAACCCGCTTCCTTTATTCCTAGTAATGTATGCAAAGCTATAACTCCAGAACATACTGTGGTCAGCAAAGTCCTGTTAGAGTTGTCAAGGTATCAGTGTTACAAAGAACATCTCTTTGAAGCAATGTGTTAGGCTGATGTTATTTCTTTTGTTATTTAGGTATAAATGATCTTCTTCTTCTTCCAGCTGCTCCCGTTAGGGGTCAGCACAGTGGATCTGTTCCACATATTTGATTTGGCATAGTTTTTGCACTGGATGCCCTTCTTGACGCAACCCTCCCCAATCTATCAGCACTAAGTATGCACTGGCTTGTGCAACCCCAGTGGCTGGGTAATATTTAGATTTCCATTTCATTCCATTATCCACAACCACTTATCCTGTGCAGGGTCGCAGGCAAGCTGGAGCCTATCCCAGCTGACTATGGGTGGGGGTGGGTGGGGGGTACACCCTGGACAAGTCGCCAGATCATCGCAGGGCTGACACATAGAGACAAACAACCATTCACACTCACATTCACACCTATGGTCAATTTAGAGCCACCAATTAGCCTAACCTGCATGTCTTTGGATTGTGGGGGAAACCAGAGCACCCGGAGGAAACCCAACCCACGCAGACACACGGAGAACATGCAAACTCAACACAGAAAGGCCCCTGTCAGCCATTGGGCTCAAACCCAGAACCTTCTTGCTGTGAGGTGACAGTGCTAACCACTACACCACCATGCCACCTATTATTTAGAGATAGATGATAAAAGTATGTAAAGTTTGTTGTGCCAAATTAAAAAAGATAACCTCACAAGTAGATAAATAACTAGCTGGAATTATGCTAACATTCTTTGAGAGAAAAACCTAATAGTCGATATACACAGCTTGCTGCGTCTTTGCGGAGCTTACATCCCTGGTCCTCTTTAATAGCTACAGGTGCAGTCAGAAATTTACATACACAGGTATGAATGTCATGGTAATGTTGAGTTTTCAATGATTTCTTTGATTTGTTCTTTTTCTGTGGCAGAATGATTGTACAACATACATCTTTAATAGAACAAAAACAAGAATTTGGTGCACAAGTTTTAATTTATTTTGGGGTGTCTGAAAACAACACAGATTCAAAATTATATACACATACAGCACACCTAATGTCAAATGTTAAAGGTCAAATGTCCTTTAGCAAGTTTCATATTGACCCTAATTAGTGTTTTGTTTCATTTGTTTGTTTAACAGTAAACAACTTTTCCAGTCTTTTGTTTCCCTTGTCCAAACTTTTTCATGTGGGTTGCTGGCATCAAATTCAAAATGAGCATATATTTTTCAAAACACAATAAAATTTCTCAGTTTCAACATTTGATACTTTGTCTTTATACCATTTTCAATGAAATATAGGGTTTCCATGATTTGAAAATAATCACATTCTGTTTTTATTTACAGTTTACATAGTGTCAACTTTTTTGGAATTGGGCTTGTACTACGCTTAACACTCAGGTATCTTCAAAGGTATTTAGAAGTGATATCCACTAGCTCTCAGCCTGGGTAAGTCATGTGGTGAGTAAATGACATCACAATCTGACATCAGAGTGCCATATTTGAACCTCAGAGAGAGTAAGATGGCAAAAAAAAATCCTCCCAGTTGTCCAAAAGCTTCTGTAATTTTCTTTGTACTTTTGAATACAATTATCCATCCATCCATCCATTATCTGTAGCCACTTATCCTGTAAAGGTCCATGACATTGATGCAGATGTAGACCTCCTAATTGGAACTGATGCCCCCAAAGTAATAGAGCCTTGGGAGGTAATAAACAGCCAGGATGAAGGACCCTATGCAGTAAGAACCAGGGTCAGTTGGGTCATTAATGGTCCACTTCATGGTACAAGCAGTAGGAGTAAGAGTGGCTGCCCTGTTGTAACAGCCAACCGAATATCTGTTGAACACCTTCAAGACATGCTGATTCAACAATATAACCATGACTTTAATGAGAGATCATCTGAGGAGCAGACTGAAATATCCAGAGAAGATGCCAAGTTCATGAATGTTGTAAGCAGCACAGCAGAAATGATTGAAGGTCATTATTATATTGACTTACCTTTCCGACAGGAAGATTGTATCCTGCCAAACAATCGCTGTGTAGCAGAACAGCGCCTCCAAAGCCTGAAAAGAAAATTTGACAGGAACAGTGCATTTAAGGAAGAATACACTGCATTCTTAAATGACATGATTACTCAAGGATATGCAGAGATGGTTCCTGCTGACCATCTAAAACAAAGTGATGGAAAGGTGTGGTATATTCTCCATCATGGAGTTTATCATCCCAGAAAAGGCAAACTGAGAGTTGTTTTTGACTGTGGAGCAACATATAAAGGGACATCACTGAACTGCCAACTCTTGCAGGGACCTGGTCTGACCAACACTCTCATTGGAGTTCTCATTCGATTTAGGCAAGAACCTATAGCAGTAATGGCAGACATTAAAGCCATGTTTCACCAAGTACATGTCCCAGATAAGCACATCAACTTTCTCCGCTTCCTCTGGTGGCCAGATGGTGACATTGCACAGCTTCCACAGGAATATCGCATGAGAGTTCATCTATTTGGTGCTGTATCCTCACCAAGTTGTGCAAATTATGCTCTGAGGAAAACAGCAGAAGATAATGCACAGCATTTCCCACTTGAAGTGATCAATACAGTGAAACATAATTTTTATGTGGATGACTGCTTGAAAGCTATGGCTTCAGAGGAAGAAGCTGTACAAATGATCAAGGATTTGACTGCTCTCTGTAAGAAAGGAGGATTTATTCTTTCAAAATGGATCAGCAACAACCGTACAGTGCTGCTGTCAATCACAGAGGAAAGGAGAGCAAATAAAATGATGGAGCTGGATTTGGATGCAGATCAACTTCTAACAGAGTGAGCACTTGGACTACAGTGGTGCATTGGTACTGACATGTTTAAGTTCAAGACCGCAGTTCAAGAACAACCACAGGCTAGAAGAGGCATTCTTTCAGTGGTTAGCTCTCTTTATGACCCTTTGGGATTTTTAGCCCTATTCAGTATGCCAGCCAAACTGTTGCTGCAGGAGCTCTGTAGGAGAAACCTAAAGTGGGATGAAGTCATTCCCCATTCCCTCTCTAAGCAATGGTCTGAATGGCTCCAGGACCTTCAAAAAATGGCTGAGTTCAAAGTGGAACGCTGTATTAAACCCAGAGACTTTGGAACACAGGCGGCACGGTGGTGTAGTGGTTAGCGCTGTCGCCTCACAGCAAGAAGGTCCGGGTTCGAGCCCCATGGCCGGTGAGGGCCTTTCTGTGCGGAGTTTGCATGTTCCCCCGTGTCCGCGTGGGTTTCCTCCGGGTGCTCCGGTTTCCCCCACAGTCCAAAGACATGCAGGTTAGGTTAACTGGTGACTCTAAATTGACTGTAGGTGTGAATGTGAGTGTGAATGGTTGTCTGTGTCTATGTGTCAGCCCTGTGATGACCTGGTGACTTGTCCAGGGTGTACTCTGCCCGTAGTCAACTGGGATAGGCTCCAGCTTGCCTGCGACCCTGTAGAACAGGATAAAGCGGCTACAGATAATGAGATGAGATGAGATGAGATGAGACTTTGGAACACCTGTTTCAGCACAGCTTCATCACTTTTCTGATGCCAGTCAAGTTGGATATGGAACTGTGTCATACTTAATACTGGAAAAGGATCACCAGATACATGTGGCATTTCTCTTGGGAAAGGCTAGAGTTGGTCCTCTCAAGCAGACTACGATCCTAAGATTGGAACTCACAGCTGCAGTTCTTTCTGTTCGAGTTGATAAAATGCTGTGGAAGGAGTTGCAACTTATGCTGGATAAGTCAGTTTTCTGGACAGACAGCACAACAGTCCTTAAATACATAGCAAATGAGACCAGACAATTCCAGACTTTTGTGGCAAACAGAACTTCTGTCATCAGAGAGGCTGCAGTTATTGAGCAGTGAAGATATGTGGGTTCAAGAGAATCCAGCAGATGAAGCGTCAAGAGGAATGAAAGCTCAGGATTTCCTGAAAGGCAGGAAATGGTTAAATGGACCTGAGTTTCTCTCCAAATCAGAGGAGGAATGGCCTAAATCTGAAAGAGGATCTTGATGTGTTTTTTGTTGATGACCCAGAGGTCAAAAAGGACTTGACAGTGAACGCTGTTGTCAAGGATGTGGAAAATGCCACCAGCCAGCTGATCCATTATTTTTCATCTTGGATTAAGTTAACCCTCTTCCTACCATGCTATTTTACACCTTAATCTTACCATGTGGGGTCCGTTTGGACCCCAATACTCATCTCATCTCATTATCTGTAGCCGCTTTATCCTTCTACAGGGTCGCAGGCAAGCTGGAGCCTATCCCAGCTGACTACGGGCGAAAGGCGGGGTACACCCTGGACAAGTCGCCAGGTCATCACAGGGCTGACACATAGACACAGACAACCATTCACACTCACATTCACACCTACGGTCAATTTAGAGTCACCAGTTAACCTAACCTGCATGTCTTTGGACTGTGGGGGAAACCGGAGCACCCGGAGGAAACCCACGCGGACACGGGGAGAACATGCAAACTCCACACAGAAAGGCCCTCGCTGGCCCCGGGGCTCGAACCCAGGACCTTCTTGCTGTGAGGCGACAGCGCTAACCACTACACCACCGTGCCGCCCTTGGACCCCAATACTTTTCTTTAAAATTAAAGCTTATAAAAACAAAATCACCAGATAAGTTTTGTTCAGAACATCTTGTATTAATAACAGCAATACACTAAAGGGCCCAAGGCATAAAGAACACACTTAACCTTCATCCTACCAGCCAATTTTACATACACAAACTACCAGGCGGGGTCCGTATGGACCCCAGGAGGGAATACCTTGAAATCAATGCAGTAAGAACCAATTCAATGCAGCAAACAGACATAACTTTATTGAAGAACAAAATCCACTATGGCTGAATATCAATGATGTATTATAAATGCAATAACATTGCAATAATATTGCAATAACTAGCATACATGTAGCAAATTATAGCGCCACAAAAAAAATTGGCATTATATACATGATTTTTGCAGCTCATGCAGCTGTAAAACATTCTGGATTACAACTTAGGTCTTTTCTTACAGAATTTAAAACAAAAAAGTAATTGTAAAATAATTTAGGGCTTTTGTTTTGCAGCCTGTGCTTATTGCAGCAGTGGGGTCCACACAGACCCCAAGAAGGAATGCCTTGGTAGTTTCATTATGGAACATAAAAGAAATAAAAGAAGTTAACTTTCAGTGTGCTATTCAATTATACAATGAAAGACAGATAAACTTTACTCTGGGGTCCGGTTGGACCCCAGTAACAAATTAATTATACCTTCACAATGCAAAAAGCTGATCTTCCGGTGCTTTAGTGTTTTAATTAAGACATAAATTCCGACAAATTCATAAAACGGTGAGGCAGTATGTCACATATTTTTAAAATGGCAAACAAACATATAGGTGCGGGGTCCAGATGGACCCCACTTGGTAGGATGAAGGTTAAAAACATCTGTGGCCTGGGTTTTAAAAATCAAAGTAGTTCTTATGGCATTGGCACAGAAGAGGAAAGAGTTTTGTGCTTCTGCAGGCCTTAATAAAGAACATGAAGTGGACAGGAAAGTTCAGAGCTTTAAAGTCACACTCAAAGGACAAAGTCTGACTCCTGAAGATCTTGTGAGAGCAGAAGAGTCCATCATTCTGTATGCACAAGTTTAAAGCTGAAATTGCTTCACTCAAGAGTGGCTTTAAAACCATCTCCAAAGAAAGCCCACTGTACAAACTGGATCCAGTGTTGGATGATGAAATCCTCGGAGTTGGTGGTTGGTTGAATAAAGCAGTATTGCCAGTAGAATCCAAACATCCAGTGATTCTTTCTAAAGACATGCATGTATCCACACTCATTTTGCACCATATTCATAATCAACTGGGGCATGCAGGGAGAAATCACATGCTGTCTAGGTTACGGCAAAAATACTGGATCACTAACACAAACTCTGCTGCCAGGAAGGTAATATCAGACTGTATTGTATGCAGACACAACAGAGGAAAGCTGATTGAGCAGAAAATGACTGCCTTACCGGAGGAGAGGGTGTTGCCTGAAAAGGCCCCTTTCACAATTGTAGGGATTGATTATTTTGGCCCCATTGATGTTAAAAGAGGCAGAAGTCTTCTTAAAAGATTTGGAGTGCTGTTTACATGTCTGACCAGACATGCTGTGCATCTGGAAGTGGCTTATACACTGGATACAGACTCCCGTATAAATGCAATTCAGAGGTTTATCTGTAGAAGAGGTCCAGTCTCAGCTATCAGATCTGATAATGGCACAAATTTTGTTGGAGCCAACTGGGAGCTGAAGGAAAGTCTGGCTGTTCTGAATCATAGCAAAATTCAAAGGGCTTTTGTTCAGGATGGCATAAAGTGAAGCTTCAACACACCAGCAGCTTCCCATCAAGGTGGTATCTGGGAGCGTCCCAGATACTAATATTTTTGTTAGTTAATTATTTGTTTAGTATATTTAGATTTGTATGGTTTATATTTTGGTTAATTTTTGGTAATTGGTTAACACTGTGGACATTTGAGGTTATTTGAGTAGGTAGGCACATTGAGGACCAGCATGCACCTGGGAGGGCCTATGGTTTTTTACCAGCACAAGAGAGGTAGCAGCAGCCATGGTTTTCTGTGTTCTTTTGTTTGTTTTATTATTTTGAAATAAATCACGACAAAATGCAATACCATGGAATGGACATTCAACTTCTTTTGCCTGCTTTAAACCACATCCCCATGGTGCATCAGTGGCCTTTTGATTATGTTTTGTTTATTTTGTTTTTCTGGACAAATGGCCATTACACTCTTTATGGCATTGCAGTAACTCAAGCCAATTAAACCTTCTGAAGCTGATCATTCAAGTTTTTTTTCTGAGCCAGTCTCCTTATAGAGCGGCACGGTGGTGTAGTGGTTAGTGCTGTTGCCTCACAGCAAGAAGGTCTGGGTTCGAGCCCCATGGCCAGCGAGGGCCTTTCTGTGTAGAGTTTGCATGGTCCCCCCGTGTCCGCGTGGGTTTCCTCCGGGTGCTCCGGTTTCCCCCACAGTCCAAAGATATGCAGGTTAGGTTAACTGGTGACTCTAAATTGACCGTAGGTGTGAATGTGAGTGTGAATGGTTGTCTGTGTCTATGTGTCAGCCCTGTGATGACCTGGCGACTTGTCCAGGGTGTACCCCGCCTTTCGCCCGTAGTCAGCTGGGATAGGCTCCAGCTTGCCTGCGACCCTGTAGAACAGGATAAAGCAGCTAGAGATAATGAGATGAGATGAGTCTCATTATACACAAATTTACACAAACTCCAAAGCTCTCATTGGACATATGGACATTTTTCAGACCTATTAGATTTTAATGAAACTTGTTTAATTCTGCTTATGAATGATTTCTGAATCATGTTGATCATATCCTCTTTGATAAATGAGACGCACTGATAAATTAACTTATCACAAATCAAGCAGCTTTTGTTAATCATTTGTTGTTCTATAGTTTTATTAGTTGTTTAATGTTCATATGGTAAAAGTTACAGCTTTGAATAAGACATGAATTTTCATAGGCTACAGACATGTGACTTCTCATTCTGCACTTCTGAAATAAAGTTTCATAAATAAAATAACCCTTCCCAACACTAAATAAAATAGTTATAGTTCATATTTCATAAATATTCATAAAGGGTGGCATGGTGGTTAGCACTGTCGCCTCACAGCAAGAAGGTTCTGGGTTCGAGCCCAGTGGCTGACGAGGGCCTTTTGTTGTGGAGTTTGCATGTTCTCCCCGTGTCTGTGTGGGTTTCCTCTGGGTGCTCCGGTTTTCCCCACAGTCCAACTACATGCAGGTTAGGTTAACTGGTGGCTCTAAATTGACTGTAGGTATGAATGGTTAGGCTCTGTGTGTCAGCCCTGTGATGACCTGGTGACATGTCCAGGGTGTACCCCGCCTCTCACCCATAGTCAGCTGGGATAGGCTCCAGCTTGCCTGCAACCCTGCACAGGACAAGCAGTTACAGATAATGAATGGATGGAAATATTCATCTCATCTCATTATCTGTAGCCGCTTTATCCTGTTCTACAGGGTCGCAGGCAAGCTGGAGCCTATCCCAGCTGACTACGGGCGAAAGGCGGGGTACACCCTGGACAAGTCGCCAGGTCATCACAGGGCTGACACATAGGAAATATTCATAAGTATTATAAATATTTATTCATAAATATTTCATAAATAAAATAACTCTTCCCAACCTTTCCTTAATTGCCTTCCCAAAGACGTGAGAAACTGTACCAGCTTAAATGAAAAATATAACCTCAGGAAAAAGTTCTTTTTTGCTCAGTGACTTAACAGATGCTCATAGTTTTGTGCTGCATTTACATACTGTATATTATAATTAGTATTAGATTTTTTGTTGCTGCATGCTGCTTATTATTATATAATTATTAAATTTCTCAGATTAGTATACATGAATATATTTTTCTTTTTTCAGATTTTTTTTTAAATCATATCCTTACGCTATTTTTTATTAAGTGTGTGTCCTTGTCTTTGTTTATACAGTGGATATAAAAAGTGTACTCACCCTGTTAAAATGATAGGTTTTTCTGATGTAAAAAAATAATTTCAAAACTTTTCCCACCTTTAATGTGACCTATAACCTGTACAATTCAATAGAAAAACAAACAAATCTGTTAGGGGAAAAACATAAAAAATAAAAAATCAGCACAATAAGCTGATTGCATAAGTGTGCACACCCTTAAACTAATACTGGTACTTTGAAGCACCTTTTGATTTAATTACAGCATTCAATCTTTTGGGATCGGAGTCTATCAGCCTGCCACATCTAGACTTGGCAGTATTTGCCCACTCTTCCTTGCAAAAGTACTCTAAATCTATCAGATTGCAAGGGAATCTCTTGTGCACAGCCCTCTTCAGGTCACCCCACAGATTTTCAATTGGATTTAGGTCTGGGCTCTGGCTGGGCTGTTCCAAAACTTTTTTGTGTGTGTCATTGTCATGCTGAAAGATTAAATTCTTCTTCATCTTCAGCTTTCTATCAGACACCTGAAGGTTTTGGGCCAAAATTGACTGGTATTTAGAACTGTTCATAATTCCCTCCACCTTGACTAAACCCCCTGTTCCAGCTGAAGAAAAACAACCCCAAAACATGATGCTGCCACCACCATGCTTCACCATGGGTGTGGTGTTCTTTTGGTGATGCACAGTGTTGTCTCATCTCATCATCTCTAGCTGCTTTATCCTGTTCTACAGGGTCACAGGCAAGCTGGAGCCTATCCCAGCTGACTACGGGTGAAAGGCAGGGTACGCCCTGGACAAGTCGCCAGGTCATCACAGGGCTGACACATGGACAACCATTCACATTCACACCTATAGTCAATTTAGAGTCACCAGTTAACCTAACCTGCATGTCTTTGGACTGTGGGGGAAACTGGAGCACCCGGAGGAAACCCACACGGACACGGGGAGAACATGCAAACTCCACACAGAAAGGCCCTCGCCGGCCACGGGGCTCGAACCCGGACCTTCTTGCTGTGAGGCGACAGTGCTAACCACTACACCACCGTGCCACCCGAGTGTTGATGTATTTTTTGCAAAATTTAGCCGGGCCTGGATGTTTTTCTTTGACTCTACCTCATCGTCCAGACATTTGGAGAATATGGGAGATTGTTGTTACATGCAGTACACAACCAGTACAGACTGAATACTGTAATTAAATCAAAAGGTGCTTCAACAAAGTATTAGTTTAAGGGTGTACACACTTATGCAATCAGCTTATTATGTTTTTTGTTTTTTATGTTTTTACCCTAACAGATTTGTTTGTTTTTCAGTTGAATTATACAGGTTATAGGTCACATTAAAGGTGGGAAAAGTTTTGAAATTATTTATTGTGGTCTCATATTTTTACATCAGAAAAACCTATCATTTTAACGGGGTGTGTACACTTTTTATATCCACTGTATGAACAAAGACAAGAACACACACATAATAAAAAATAGCCTAAGGATATGATTTAAAAAATCATTTATCGTGGTCTCAGGTTTTTCTCATGTAAAAAAAAGTCTCATTTTAACCGGGTGTGTACACCTTTTATATCCAGTGTAGATCATTTTAGCATTGTAAGAGCCAAATTTTGTTTTGGAAAATGCTAATAAATTATTATTATTATTATTATTATTATTATTATTATTATTATTATTATTATTATTATTAAAATCTCAGCCACAAACAGCCAAGTCTAAGATCTGTGTTTAATGCCTGGACCAGGGATGGAGTAATGGTCTTATTAAAGAAGCCCAAGTAAAGCTTACTGAATAGTGGATACTTTTAAACAACTGTGCTTTTCTTCCAAGAAAATGTCTGCTGCTTGCCCACTACAATTACAGCATGCCAAAGCTCCCTGCATAAAAAAGTGACAGGGGCTTTGCAAAGCATAGAAAATTGAATGTCAAGACAAAAAACCCTCCGACGATGACATTTCCTAAATGAGAGAGAAAGAAAACAAGATGAAACAGAAGTTAACTCCAACAGTGGGTGTTGCCTTGTTTTTTTCTCTGATGTTCCTTGAGATTGAAACATTTTGGGTTTTTTTAACCTTTCATGTCAGATTATTCAGATGCATTTTTGTTGAAATACAGTGGTGCTTGAAAGTTTGTGAACCCTTTAGAATTTTCTATATTTCTGCATAAATATGACCTAAAACATCATTAATGTTGAATCATTTTCCTCAATAAATAAATGACCAAATATAATATTTTTGCCTCATTTGTTTAACTGGGTTCTCTTTATCTACTTTTAGGACTTGTGTGAAAATCTGATGATATTTTAGGTCATATTTTTGCAGAAATATGCAGTGGTGCTTGAAAGTTTGTGAACCCTTTCGAATTTTCTATATTTCTGTATAAATATGACCTAAAACATCATCAGATTTTCACACAAGTCCTAAAAGTAGACAAAGAGAACCCAGTTAAACAAATGAGACAAAAATATTATACTTGGTCATTTATTTATTGAGGAAAATGATCCAATATTACATATCTGTGAGTAGCAAAAGTATGTGAACCTCTAGGTTAATTTGAAGGTGAAATTAGAGTCAGGTGTTTTCAATCAATGGGATGACAATCAGGTGTGAGTGGGCACCCTGTTTTATTTAAAGAACAGGGATCTATCAAAGTCTGATCTTCACAACACATGTTTGTGGAAGTGTATCATGGCATGAACAAAGGAGATTTCTGAGGACCTCAGAAAAAGTGTTGTTGATGCTCATCAGGCTGGAAAAGGTTACAAAACCATCTCTAAAGAGTTTGGACTCCACCAATCCACAGTCAGACAGATTGTGTACAAATGGAGGAAATTCAAGACCATTGTTACCCTCCCCAGAAGTGGTCGACCAACAAAGATCACTCCAAGAGCAAGGCATGTAATAGTTGGCGAGGTCACAAAGGACCCCAGGGTAACTTCTAAGCAACTGAAGGCCTCTCTCACATTGGTTAATGTTAATGTTCATGAGTACACCATCAGGAGAACACTAAACAACAATGGTGTGCATGGCAGGGTGGCAAGGAGAAAGCCACTGCTCTCCAAAAACAACATTGCTCATCTGCAGTTTGCTAAAGATCACATGGACAAGCCAGAAGGCTATTGGAAAAATGTTTTGTGGACAGATGAGACCAAAATAGAACTTTTTGGTTTAAATGAGAAGTGTTATGTTTGGAGAAAGGAAAACACTGCATTCCAGCATAAGAACCTTATCCCATCTGTGAAACATGGTGGTGGTAGTATCATGATTTGGGCCTGTTTTGCTGCATCTGGGCCAGGACGGCTTGCCATCATCGATGGAACAATGAATTCTGAATTATACCAGCGAATTCTAAAGGAAAATGTCAGGACATCTGTCCATGAACTGAATCTCAAGAGAAGGTGGGTCATGCAGCAAGACAACGACCCTAAGCACACAAGTCGTTCTACCAAAGAATGGTTAAAGAAGAATAAAGTTAATGCTTTGGAATGGCCAAGTCAAAGTTCTGACCTTAATCCAATGGAAATGTTGTGGAAGGACCTAAAGCGAGCAGTTCATGTGAGGAAACCCACCTACATCCCAGAGTTGAAGCTGTTCTGTATGGAGGAACGGGCTAAAATTCCTCCAAGCCGGTGTGCAGGACCGATCAACAGTTACCGCAAACGTTTAGTTGCAGTTATTGCTGCACAAGGGAGTCACACCAGATACTGAAAGCAAAGGTTCACATACTTTTGCCACTCACATATATGTAATATTGGATCATTTTTCTCAATAAATAAATGACCAAGTATAATATTTTTGTCTCATTTGTTTAACTGGGTTCTCTTTATCTACTTTTAGGACTTGTGTGAAAATCTGATGATGTTTTAAGTCATATTTATGCAGAAATATAGAAAATTCTGAAGGGCTCACAAACTTTCAAGCACCACTGTAGAAAATTCTAAAGGGTTCACAAACTTTCAAGCACCACTGTAGATAGATAGATAGATAGATAGATAGATAGATAGATAGATAGATAGATAGATAGATAGATAGATAGATAACAAAATGCTTGTGCAAAACAAAATATAATTTAGTCTGCATTATTTGCTTGCTTATCATATTCCTTTGGAAAATTACTAGTGACACTAAGATAGTTTCGTCCTGAAAGGAGATACGCATAACCATGGCCTCACTTTCATTTATAAATGCCTTGAGACCTCAAGAATGGCACAGGAATAATTTTAAGTGTTAGCATTAAATCTAATATAGTAATTTTTATGATTAAAATGATTTATATAGGTAGCGGTCTGAGTGAATGACCTTGACATGTGTAACGTCACAGCAGGAAGGCTATCGGTCTCATCGCCATTTCCGCTATACTAAAACACAGAGCTGACTGCAACTCCGATCCTCCATTTTGAGATAATTTATCGCCATGCCATGTAGATGTGTTGCTGGCGGGTGCAGCAACATGACATAAGGTGGATTTACATTGCATTCATGGCCCAAGAATGTTCAAACTGCAAAGATTTGGATGCATTTTGCAAGAAATTCACGGGCACATTGGGCGCCTACGAAGTGGTCTCTCCTCTGCTCTGCACATTTTACTGAAGACTTGTACAAAACCTCTGATCTGTTGAGGAGCGTTGGCTATAAGCCCGTATTGAAAGAGGGTGCAGTACCAACAATTAAAGGAAAAGAAAACTACAAGAAAAGGAAAGTAAGTTCAGTTGCACCAGTTCTCCCAGAGTGTGAGCCGAGGGTTGTTGCTAAAACCCAGGATGGAACAGGACGGGATGTGACATATTACTCGGGCAGTGACCACCCTGCAGTTGTTGCTAAAACCGGTGACGTCCTGTTCCGTCCTGGGTTTTAGTAATTGCCTGAGCTGAGCAGTAATGACAGAGTACTCAGTATGGAGAAAATGGAGAATGAGTGGACCAGCCATCTGATTTTTCCACTCGATATACTTGCCTCAGCAGCAATATCTCGCCTTTACGTGGAAGAAGTGAATGAACAGAGAACTGAACGAACAACTGAAAGTCAGATTGTTTCAAAATAATTGGCCACAAGGTCGGCTTTCAAGAAGCGAGAACACAAATGGGTAAGATGCGACTCTCATTTGGATACAAAACAACATAAAAACAACAACACTCGTTACTTACCTGCATTTAGATTAATACATATAACTTGTATTGTGTTTTTAAGTTACCGTATAAGATTATTTAATTTGCTTCAGAATGTGATTGTCTCAGTTCATCTGATTATTTAATGAGCCTTTTACGTTTTATCAGTGAAAATGCATGCATGTATATGTATGTTGCATAAGTTATAACACCTATTCTGTTTTAATGAGAGTCAACCCACAATCAATGAAGTCAAGTCAGTCTTAATTGAGCAAGTCGGTAACGCTATTTCTTACTTTCACCATAAATTTTTATTTATATGACTTTGGTCTATAGCTGTCAAAGGCCTTGGCCTTAAAACCTGTTACAGCTGTGACGTCACGCACTCAGGGCTGGCTGGCTCAGCGGGGCAGCTCGAATGCCAACTTTGCAGACGATTTTAACTCTCAAAAATATTCATTTTTTATTCCCATTTATGCAGCATACAAGAGTCAAGGATGGAGATACTATCCACTCAGAAATGTATTTAAAAATAAAGGTTCTGCGTATCTCCTTTAAAATCTTCAAGTCAATTCAAGTATATTTGTTTAGCGCTTTTAACAACAGGCATTGCCACAAAGCAGCTTTACAGAAAATTAAAGACTTTAAACATGAGCTAATTTTATCCCTTATTTATCCCCAGTGAGCAAGCCTGTGGCGACAGTGTCAAGGAAAATCTCCCTCAGACAACACAGGAGCGATGTGATGAGACTCCAGCCAGAAGTAGGGCATCAGGACGGATCAGGTGGGTCTCAGGAGTAGAAGAGGTCAGCATCACTGATGTCTCAGGATCGACATGTAACTCGATAGAGAGGGACAGACAGACAAAAGGAAGAGACAGCAGGGGACAGGTTGTTAAGAAATGATCGAGTATAATATTTTTGTCTCATTTGTTTAACTGGGTTCTCTTTATCCACGTTTAGGACTTGTGTGAAAATCTGATGATGTTTTAGGTCATATTTATGCAGAAATATAGAAAATTCTAAAGGGGTCACAAACTTTCAAGCACCACTGTACATCTGAAAACCAGACTTTGTTGCAAACATTGAAGACTTTGTTGCAGATGTTGAAGACTTAAACTTCATTGTACCTTGAGAACAGAATCATCTTTAATCTGGTATTCTTTGAGCGATATACATATACTGTAGCAAGCATTTTCATCTTATTTTGGATCAACAGTGACACTCTTGAGATTGTCTCATCTCATCTCATTATCTCTAGCTGCTTTATCCTTCTACAGGGTCACAGGCAAGCTGGAGCCTATCCCAGCTGACTACGGGCGAAAGGCGGGGTACACCCTGGACAAGTCGCCAGGTCATCACAGGGCTGACACATAGACACAGACAACCATTCACACTCACATTCACACCTACGGTCAATTTAGAGCCACCAGTTAACCTAACCTGCATGTCTTTGGACTGTGGGGGAAACCGGAGCACCCGGAGGAAACCCACGCGGACATGGGGAGAACATGCAAACTCCGCACAGAAAGGCCCTCGCCAGCCACGGGGCTCGAACCCGGACCTTCTTGCTGTGAGGCGACAGCGCTAACCACTACACCACCGTGCCGCCCCTCTTGAGATAGTTTACATCTTTTTAAAAAAAAATTTTTAAGTGTCTTGTGACCAGAAACTAATCCTTGCCTAAAAAGCTTGGATTTTGATAACAGTACTAGATTTTGGATGCCACCCAGCTGAAATCAGACAACCATGAGTGCACTGCAGCCTCTTCTCTTTAGTTTTGCTCATGCTGATGTGGACACAGCAAACTCATGACAAATTATTCATCCTCTGCTTTGCGTTTCTAGACAACAGTGATTGCAAACTAGATCATACCTTAAAGTCGGAAGTGATGAGAGACACAGTGACAGAGAAATCTAAGAAAAGTAGAAGTCAAGATGGTCACCCAGTGCTAATAATGAAATCCAGTACACAGCAGAGACAGGCTGAGAATTTTGAAATATCTTGTTGGATATGACCTCATCTAAGAAGATTCCTATATACTTTGACTAAGGTAAAAGAACACTACAAATATGGTAGTGCCAGTTATGAAATGCAAACACAATCTGGGCTCAAATAAATAAATAAATAAATAAAACCCACAGTGTTGTTTTCTCGAGGCTAACCAACTCATGAAGCTGGTCAAGATAATGCCAATAGTGTGCAAAAAGTCATCAACGTAAACGGTGGCTACTTTGAAGAATCTAAAATATTAAACATATATAGTTTAACCCTTTTTTGTTTACCACATAACTCCATATACACTCACTGGCCACTTTATTAGGATCACCCATCCACCTGCTGTTTGATGCAGTTCTCTAATCAGCCAATCCCTTGACAGCAGCACAATGCATAAACTCATGCAGATACAAATCAAGAGCTTCAGTTAATGATGTTCACTTCAAACATCAGAATGGGAAAAATTGTGATCTCAAAGTGTGACTTTCACTGTGGCATGGGTGTTGGTTTGGGCCAGATGGACTGGTTTGATTGTTTCAGAAACTGCTGATCTCCTGGGGTTTTCACACACAACAGTCTCTAGAGTTTACACAGAATGAGCGACAGTTCTGTGGGTGGAAACATCTTGTTGATAATCGAGGTCAGAGGAAAATGGCCAGATTGGTTGGATATAGAAACTCACAGCAACTCTTTACAACCATGGTGAGCAGAAAAGCATCTCAGCATGCAACAGCAGAAGAACACATTGGGTTCCACTCCTGCAGCCAAGAACAGGAATCTTAGAATCCGGAACAGGTTCCTATTAAAGTGGCCAGTGTGTGTATGTTCCAGCTATTATTTCATAGTTTTGATGTCTTCAGTATTGCTCTACAATGTAGAAAATAGTCAAAATACAGAAAAACCTATGAATGAGTAGGGGTGTACAAACTTTTGACTGGTACTTTACTTCAGTCAGTGTAAGATGTTTGAGAAAGTTTAAAAAAATATATTGAAATATATAAGGAATAAAACATAAGTGTTCAGCAACAGGGTGGTGTGATGTAACCCAATATGAGTGGAGTGTTACTACTCCAACATTAATTAATAAGACAAAAAAAATATGCAACTTATGCCACTGATAAGCCATAAATGTCCTGAAGACATTCCCATATGGAAAAACTAAACATTACAGCTTTACTTCTGACTGGTAGAAAGCACCGATACTGGAGACTTGTTCTAAAAATACCAAAAAATAAACATCTCATCACAGAAAACTTTAATACATCAACAGTTCCATCTTTATTTAATAAAGATTGTGGTGCCAGCCATACAAGTACCAATGTAATTTGATACTATAGAAACAATAACATATCAAAAGCGCATTAATATAAATCTTGATACTGGAACTACTGTCCAAACTGCTGTTTTAGAAAATGAATCAACACCTTCTGACCAATCAGAATCAGGCATGCGACAATGCCATGATATGAACATTTATATGTTCTAGTTTTCCCATGGTTCACCTGTCTGTATATATAAAAAATGTTTCATATATTTGGGTTACATTGCATAAGCTATCTGTTTCTGCCCTTATTAATAACATTTTCCAGCATCTAAAACATCAGACTTGGCAAGTGCATTGAATAGAATAGAATAGAATAGAATAGAATAGAATAGAATAGAATACATGCCTTTATTGTCACTATACACATGTACAATGAGATTAAAGCATCTCCAATAACAGTGCAAACAGCGTGGAGAGAGAGAGAGAGAGAGAGAGAGAGAGAGAGAGAGAAAGGGGAAAAAAAGGGGGGGTGTAAGGAGGGTAAGGTGCACAGTCCTGAGGTGTATGTGTTGTGTTACACATTATGGAGTGAGGTATTGCTCATTGCACATATAAATTATTGCACAGAGAGAGTCACATTATAAATTATTGCACGAGAGAGTCACATTATAAAATAAAATATTACACATTTATGAAGTATTGCAAGGTAAGGTAGGTGCACAGTCTTGAGGTGTGTGTGCTGTGTGTAAGGTGCACAGTCCTGAGGTGAGGTGAATGTGTTGTGTGTAAGGTGCACAGTCCTGAGGTGAATGTGTTGTGTGTAAGGTGCACAGTCCTGAGGTGCATGTGCTGTGTGTAAGGTGCACAGTCCTGAGGTGAGGTGAATGTGCTGTGTGTAAGGTGCACAGTCCTGAGGTGCATGTGCTGTGTGTAAGGTGCACAGTCCTGAGATGAATGTGCTGTGTGTAAGGTGCACAGTCCTGAGGTGCATGTGCTGTGTGTAAGGTGCACAGTCCTGAGGTGAATGTGCTGTGTGTAAGGTGCACAGTCCTGAGGTGCATGTGCTGTGTGTAAGGTGCACAGTCCTGAGGTGAGGTGAATGTGTTGTGTGTAAGGTGCACAGTCCTGAGGTGCATGTGCTGTGTGTAAGGTGCACAGTCCTGAGGTGAATGTGCTGTGTGTAAGGTGCACAGTCCTGAGGTGAATGTGCTGTGTGTAAGGTGCACAGTCCTGAGGTGCATGTGCTGTGTGTAAGGTGCACAGTCCTGAGGTGCATGTGCTGTGTGTAAGGTGCACAGTCCTGAGGTGAGGTGAATGTGTTGTGTATAAGGTGCACAGTCCTGAGGTGTATGTGCTGTGTGTAAGGTGCACAGTCCTGAGGTGCATGTGCTGTGTGTAAGGTGCACAGTCCTGAGGTGCATGTGCTGTGTGTAAGGTGCACAGTCCTGAGGTGAATGTGCTGTGTGTAAGGTGCACAGTCCTGAGGTGCATGTGCTGTGTGTAAGGTGCACAGTCCTGAGGTGAGGTGAATGTGTTGTGTATAAGGTGCACAGTCCTGAGGTGAATGTGTTGTGTGTAAGGTGCACTGTCCTGAGGTGCATGTGCTGTGTGTAAGGTGCACAGTCCTGAGATGAATGTGCTGTGTGTAAGGTGCACAATCCTGAGGTGCATGTGCTGTGTGTAAGGTGCACAGTCCTGATGTGAATGTGCTGTGTGTAAGGTGCACAGTCCTGAGGTGCATGTGCTGTGTGTAAGGTGAACAGTCCTGAGGTGAGTGTGCTGTGTGTAAGGTGAACAGTCCTGAGGTGAATGTGCTGTGTGTAAGGTGCACAGTCCTGAGGTGAATGTGCTGTGTGTAAGGTGCACAGTCCTGAGGTGAGTGAGGTGAATGTGTTGTGTTTCACATTATGGAGTGAGGTATTGCACATTATAAAAGTATTGCACAGAGAGAGTCACCTTATAAATTATTGCACATTATAAATTATTGCACAAGGAGAGTCACATATTAAAATAAATAGACTATAAAGTCAGAGCATATCCAAGTTCAGGGCGGTTATGGCTTGAGACTGTGTTTGATGATAACAAAATATAAATGTAAAGTCATCTTAGTGTCCTTGTAACTCTAGAAAAATGTGATAACACACATACTGTATACCGCAGCACTCTTTCATAGGCATACATTAAAACTCGAAATCAGTGAAATTTAGTTCCCTCTGAAATTTAGTCATTGTGATTTATGTTTATTTCTATAATATCTTTAAAAAAAACAGTGAATTCTGTGGCTGGGAAGTTATTTAATTTGAGGAGATTCCTGAGCAGGTGGCATGGTGGTGTAGTGGTTAGCGCTGTCGCCTCACAGCAAGAAGGTCCGGGTTCGAGCCCCGTGGCCGGCGAGGGCCTTTCTGTGCGGAGTTTGCATGTTCTCCCCGTGTCCACATGGGTTTCCTCCGGGTGCTCCGGTTTCCCCCACAGTCCAAAGACATGCAGGTTAGGTTAACTGGTGACTCTAAATTGACCGTAGGTGTGAATGTGAGTGTGAATGGTTGTCTGTGTCTATGTGTCAGTCCTGTGATGACCTGGCGACTTGTCCAGGGTGTACCCCGCCTTTCGCCCGTAGTCAGCTGGGATAGGCTCCAGCTTGCCTGCGACCCTGTAGAACAGGATAAAGCGGCTAGAGATAATGAGATGAGATTCCTGAGCAAATAATGTGCATGAAATTCCTCGCTTCGCGCAGTCAAGCAGACAGAGGAAGTCCGTATGCACATGCTTACCTTCGTCTTCTTTTTCTTCATCTTTTGGGTTTTACAGCAGCTGGTATCCAGTGTTGCGTTACTGCCATCTACAGGTTTGCCTTGACATGCATTGACAATTACATCATTCTGTCACTAAACGAACAGCTGATCACACCAAGGTGCTCGCTGACCACCGATATTTATTAGTTTGGTCCTGCTTTTCCTTTCCTTCGCAACATAACATTTTTTTCTCGTGTTCCGTTACTGTAGTCGGTTTTTCACATTTCATTTGCAGCCTCCATTTTTCTCTCCTGTTTCAAATTTGTATCCGACAATGCCTTGCACAAACGGGGAAAGCCCACCACGTGATGCATGATGTAGTATCTTGAATTGGGTCATGGTGAAGCAAGAAAAATAGCAGAGAATTTAGGGCCACGTGGCTTTAAATTCATTAACTTTTCTATTAGAAAAAAACCTAATAATATTGGAAGTCTGATTCAAATTCAGTAGCTTTTGGTCCTATAAACAAAAATAATTTGGTGTCAGGGAAAAAAAAAATTATGATCTTCACTTGAAAAATCTGAAAGGAAGTCTCATCTCATTATCTCTAGCCGCTTTATCCTTCTACAGGGTCGCAGGCAAGCTGGAGCCTATCCCAGCTGACTATGGGCGAAAGGCGGGGTACACCCTGGACAAGTCGCCAGGTCATCACAGGGCTGACACATAGACACAGACAACCATTCACACTCACATTCACACCTACGGTCAATTTAGAGTCACCAGTTAACCTAACCTGCATGTCTTTGGACTGTGGGGGAAACCGGAGCACCCGGAGGAAACCCACGCAGACAACATGCAAACTCCGCACAGAAAGGCCCTCGCCAGCCACGGGGCTCGAACCCAGGACCTTCTTGCTGTGAGGCGACAGCACTAACCACTACACCACCGTGCCGCCTGAAAGGAAGTCTACTTTTAAAATGTTTCTCAACTGTATAAGAATTAGAAAATATTAAATGTCTCTTCCTGAAAACTCTGGCATCTGTGATCCTTTCACAACATGATCACCATGCTCCACAGGCTCCTCAAGGAAGGTGACTCATCACATACCGTAAGTCCTATGATATCGTAGACATTTGTCCAGGGGAATTATTTTGATATTCTCTTCATACTATGAACCGAATAGAAAGTTGCCATGAATAATTTCTCTGTAGGCGGTTGACTTGTTGGTAGAGTGTAAGAGTGTTAGAGATCATTTCAGGTATCTGTTTATTTTCTGATTCCTCCAGAGAACCAAGGATTCACAGACAATCACTGGTTTGCTTTCAGTCCTTTAGTCATGCACAAAATAAATAAACAAACAAATAAATAAATAAATGCCCAGACAAATAACAAAAAGAACATGGAAGTAAAAGCACAATTCCAAAAAAGTTTGGCTGCTGTGTAAAATGTACATTTAAAAAAATGTAATGATTTGCAGTTCATGGAAACCCTACATTTTATTGAAAATAGTGCAAAGACAACATATCAAATTGTTGTTTGAAAAACATATGCTCATTTTGAATTTGATGTCAGCAACATATTTCAAAAACGTTGGGACAGGGACATGTTTACCACTGTGTTGTATCACCTCTACTTTTAACAACATCCTGTAAACAGTTGGGAACTGAAGAGACCAATTGTTGTAGCTTTGAAAGTGAAACGTTATCCCATTCAGCAGCACGGTGGTGTAGTGGTTAGCACTGTCACCTCAAAGGTTCTGGGTTCAAGCCCAGCGGCCGGCGAGGGCCTTTCTGTGTGGTGTTTGCATGTTCTCCCCGTGTCCGCGTGGGTTTCCTCTGGGTGCTCCGGTTTCCCCCACAGTCCAAAGACATGCAGGTTAGGCTAACTGGTGGCTCTAAATTGACCGTAGGTGTGAATGTGAGTGTGAATGGTTCTTTGTCTCTGTGTGTCAGCCCTGTGATGATCTGGTGACTTGTCCAGGGTGTACCCTGCTTCTCACCCCCAGTCAGCTAGGATAGGCTCCAGCTTGCCTGCGACCCTGTACAGGATAAGTTGCTACGGATGATGGATGGATGTTGTCCCATGGATGTTGAATTTCAGCTAATCAACAGTTCAGGGTCTCTTTTGTCATATTTTGCATTTCATAATGCACCAAATGTTTTCAATGGGAGTCAGGTCTGGACTGCAACCTCTCCATGCCATACCGTATGCATTAATACACCCCTATACCATCACAGATGCTGGCTTTTGAACTGTGTACTGATAACAAGCCGGATGGTCTCTTCAGCCCGGAGCACACAGTGTCCATGATTTCCAAAAAGGATGTAAATTTTTATTCATGAGACCACAGGACAATTTTCCTTCAGTCCATTGTAAAAGAGCTCAGGCCCAGAGAATACAGCAGTGTTTCTGGATATTGTTTAATATGGTTTTAATTTGCATTTGTGGTGGCAGTGATGAACTGTGCTCACAGACAATGGTTTTTGGATGTGTTCCTGAGCCATGCAGCAATTTTCCACTACAGAATCACTTCTCATTTTAATGCAGTGCTGCTTGAGGGCCTGATCATCATCCAGTATTGGTTTTCGCCCCTTGTCCCTTGTATATTGAGAGTGCCCTGGGTTCTCTGAATCTTTTAATAATATTAAAAGTTTTATGTACCATAGATGATCCCCAAACTTTTTGCAATTTATCGTTGAGGAATGTTTTTCTTAAATTGTTGCACTGTTTGCCCACGCAGTCTTTCACAAAGCGGTGAACCCCTCCCCATCTTTACTTCTGAGAGACTCCGCCTCTCTGGGATGCTCTTTTCATGTTACCCAATCATGTTACTGGCCTGTTGCCAATGAATCAAATTACTTTTCTTTTAGCATTACATGACTTTTCCAGTCTTTTGTTGACCCATTCCAGCTTTTTTTGAAACTAGTTGCTGGAGTTAAATTCAAAATGAGCATATGTTTTTCAAAAACAATAAAAAATTTCTCAGTTTCAACAATTTTTAATAAAATAGAGTGTTTCCATGATTTGCAAACCATCCCATTCTGTTTTTATTTACATTTTACATAATGTCCCAACTTGGCGGCACGGTGGTGTAGTGGTTAGCGCTGTCGCCTCACAGCAAGAAGGTCCGGGTTCGAGCCCCGTGGCCGGCGAGGGCCTTTCTGTGCGGAGTTTGCATGTTCTCCCCGTGTCCGCGTGGGTTTCCTCCGGGTGCTCCGGTTTCCCCCACAGTCCAAAGACATGCAGGTTAGGTTAACTGGTGACTCTAAATTGACCGTAGGTGTGAATGTGAGTGTGAATGGTTGTCTGTGTCTATGTGTCAGCCCTGTGATGACCTGGCGACTTGTCTAGGGTGTACCCCGCCTTTCGCCCGTAGTCAGCTGGGATAGGCTCCAGCTTGCCTGCGACCCTGTAGAAGGATAAAGCGGCTAGAGATAATGAGATGAGATAATGTCCCAACTTTTTTGGAATTGGGTTTGTAATTTGAGAAGTTGGGGACAAATTAATACAACTTATTTAGAACAAAACACTGGATGTATCAACTACTGTTCAAGTTACAAGGATGTGGTGAATGTGAAAATTAAGGCAAAACAATTTTCTGACATTATTTTAATGACTGCTTGTTTACCTCTGTTTAGTCTGTGTACATATTTCCTATGTTCAGCACGAAGTCGGAAAGTTCTGAGCTTTTTGTAGTTAATTATCTGTCCATTCTTGACTCTTTTCCCCCTAGTTTTCCATGTTACAATAATAGATTATCATGCCTTCATGTGGTTGAATTAACTGCTATTTCTGGATCACTGTCAAAATGTTTTCCAGCCTCCTGCATTACAAATTTAAAAAGATCACCAATTTTTAACTGTCCTGACAACCATGTTGTCAGCATAAAATAAATTGAAACAGCAAAGAAATTCAAAATCACTGGGGGGCACATGGGGATTGAAATCCTTCATTAGCAACACAAGAACTGCTTCTCATCCTGAGAAAGGTCAATAAAGTTGGAATGTGTAACCCCATGACTTCTACAGCAGCATTGTTGAGAAGATCATGATCCTCATTTTCATTGCTTGGTTAGGGAAATGCTCCTTAACACTCAGGAAGGGTCCATTAGTTTGTGAAAACTGCACTGTGTTACAACTTATTTCCACATATGCATAGTGTAAATAAATATGAATATTATTTGAATAATTAAATAAATAAACAAACAAACAAACAAATGTAGGCTGTAAACAAATGATTATTTTTTTAAAAGGACATAGTGTGAGCGGGCGGCACGGTGGTGTAGTGGTTAGCGCTGTCGCCTCACAGCAAGAAGGTCCGGGTTCGAGCCCCGTGGCCGGCGAGGGCCTCTCTGTGCGGAGTTTGCATGTTCTCCCCGTGTCCGCGTGGGTTTCCTCCGGGTGCTCCGGTTTCCCCCCACAGTCCAAAGACATGCAGGTTAGGTTAACTGGTGACTCTAAATTGACCGTAGGTGTGAATGTGAGTGTGAATGGTTGTCTGTGTCTATGTGTCAGCCCTGTGATGACCTGGCGACTTGTCCAGGGTGTACCCCGCCTTTCGCCCGTAGTCAGCTGGGATAGGCTCCAGCTTGCCTGCGACCCTGTAGAACAGGATAAAGCGGCTAGAGATAATGAGATGAGATGAGATATAGTGTGAGCAGGAGGATTTTACTTTCATGCAGGCACAAGTGAGTGATCCAGTATGAAGCTTATGGGACAATGACCATGTTCATTAATATGAATATACAGAGTTCATTCCTTTATCCTTAGTAAATACATAGTGGTGGCACAGTGGTTTAAAGTCAGCTTCTAGTTTGTTTATATATTGTGAAACTCAAATAAACCACCTACATTTATTAGAAAATATTATGGCAGGTGATGTGGAAGTTTATATCTCAAAAGTAGCCAAAAATATACTTACATGAAAGGAGCTGCCTTAAATGCTTTTTTTTATTGTACAGACCCAAATTCCCAGAAAAACCACTGGCCTCTGACTTTTTGTTAATAGTTTTTAAATTGTGTCTCTTTTTGGTAGACCCTCCCTAGGACCGCCCCAAACAAAATGGCAGCTCCTATTAAAATCATTGTAAAATGACTTTCTTTGTTGAAAACACAGACTTCTGATTGGCTGCCTAATATGGAGCTCATCACTGGCTGAAACATTTCCTTCTATCTTTCAAAAGAAAACAGACATACTAGCATTTACCATATGGCATCCTAAGGGTTTTACTACTTAATGAATCCGTGTTTGTCATGCAAAATGCCTTTACAATGATAATCAACGGTGGAGAACACACAGTGATCACATACACACTGTAAACATTTAAACTCAGTGTACTTAGGCTCAGCTTAAAGGAGCTTAATGTTAAAATACCTCCCAAGTATAACAATCATAAATTCCTGCTAAATAATACAACAATTTCGCCATGATCTAAAAAATAATTGAAGCAACCTAAAACAGTTGTGTATGTGTGTGTGGCTTATAAAATATTGAAATAGGAGAGCAGTTTTGGAGGCTTCACATCTCAAACCAACAAAAGTGGATTCCACCATCTAGCCCTCGCAACCCAGAGCCATGTAATCAAGATAAAAAAGATAACCGTGACAAACCTAGCACCTTCTGATGCCCCAGAGACTATGGAAACTAACACATTCTGAAGCTCTAAAGTCAACGCTCTCAAGCTCTAAAGTCAACACTCTCACACAGGTACCAACAAAACTACTGATGAATAATGTGCTTATTAAAACAGTCACTATTTGAGATCATTTATGAAATAGATTGATGTAGCTGAGGTTGAGGAACTGTCAGAGCCAGAATTCACAGACCAAACTTGGGATTTCTGCATTGCAAAAAAAATCTTAGCATGTGAAAATATCTTGTATATAGTCATATCTATCTAGTATTTTCCATATTCCCCTAATTTAAACATTATTTAGTAGATATAAATGCAGGTAAGGAAAGCCATTATTTATAATAACGCTTGCAGACAGACCCAAAACATAAGATAAAACAACCTCAGAGAACAGATAATGATAAGGCAATATGAAGACATTATAAACAGGGCTAGACCAAAGGCCACCATGAAGAAACCCCAAACAGCCACGGCTTAATAATGACTGCTATGCAAACAGAGCACATATAGTATGTGGGAAGGCTGAGAGTCCTTAAATGCTGTGCCATGTGATTGAGTCCAGGTGACTGTGATTAGTAATCCAGGTGAGTTGGCGCTTATGTGACAGGAGTTGGCGGCCATGGTGGCCATGTTTGTAGACCGCTGGTGTTATGGGAGTTGTAGTTTGATGACATGACAAAACATTTATTTTTGAAAGAAACAAAATTAATTAAAATAACATTTTCAGCTTGAAATGAATAAAACATCTAACAGGCTAAATAATAACATTTTGATTTATAATCATTTCACAAATAATAAGAAGTATTAGATAAAAATTTACCCATATCCAGATTTTCACTTGCTAGGTAAAATTTACAAACAGTAATTGTCATTTATTTTTGTGGGGTGTATCAGTGTTTATTAGTGTCTTACACCTAGCATGTACTGGTTCTGGGGGCACAAAAAAAAAAAAAGATTGTGGTTTAGGTCACACCAATTTCAGGTTTAAATCCGGTTTAAATCGAAGCACGAAAAAGTTACAGACACGAACACCCCTAAAACATACACAAACTCACACCTCTTATCTAATCAGTCTGTTTGTTTGTCCTGCAAGGACTGACAAAGACCATTAATGAGTAAAGGCTATTAAAAATGTCTGCTAAGATGATTTAAAGCCCTTGCAGTCACTCTCTAATCACCGTTTGGAAATTTTAAACATCTTACTCAAGGATTTAAATAACCTATTAACATTAAAATTTACACACTAAACACTTACCACTTTGGCTCCACAGGGGCTGCTTTTATTATTCCTTTTATTTTTATTCTGGTTGACATTGAAGTGTTGTGTATTGAATTTGTACTGGTGGCCTGGTTTGTCTTACTGTGTCGGAGAGGCATGACAAAAATTAGACTTGCTTCCTTGAAATATGTTTAAAGGTAGTGGAGTTTCCATTGTGGCCAGGGATTAAAGACCTCGAAAGGTATCATTGTATTTGTATGACTACAATAAACCACAATGTAAATAAACCATAAAAGAAAGCTTATGCTGGATTAGATGCTACATAAATAACTAAATGTGCCACGAGACATAGGGTTCGCTGGCAGCTAAACCTTAGCAACAATCAAAAGATTTCACATCAGTCAAGAAGAGGAAAGAGACCAAAGTATATCACTTCATTTCCTCTCCCCTGGCACCATCGTGCAACATTTAAGGTCATTTAAACACCCCTTTTCATTTGAAGGTTTATTCTATTTGATTTACTACAAAGGCATTATTTGTGTCCCTCAGCAGCCATCTTGGTTATATGGATGCACAAGTGAGAAGGTTCAATATCTCTTTTTATTATTATATCCACATTCACTGGATATGAGCAATCACACACTCTGATTGGCTACTCTACTACTAGGCTATCAGCTCGTGTACCGTGAGTAGAGAAAAACCAGAGCGTCAGTGACTCAGTAGCTCACATGGCCATACCATGAGAAACCAGACTTGTTTATAATTAGCTAAGTTGTTCTTCATGAGAACAATTAGATCTTCCAAACAAAACAATCAAAATTGATTGAAAACTCAGGGAGGAGTAGCAATTTCTCAAAGCTTGTTAACTGGCCTAATTAGCAACTCGTTAATGAGAAATCACAAAACCAGGGAGTAATTTTTGTGCAGACTGATTAAATCTTCCAAACAAAACAATCAAAATTGAAAACTGAGGGAGGAGTAGCAATTTTTGTGAATTGTGGATAGGCGGACGGACAGACGCTATGTGATGGCAGTAGCTCATTGCCCTACAACTGGTGAGCTAACATAATGGCGGAGCATGTTGCTGAACCAACGGAGGATGAAATAAAAACTCTATTCAAAAACAAAACCCCAAAAATACAAAAAAAAGCAACAAAATATGGAATGAAAGTATTCGATGGTGGCAGCATGGTGGTGTAGTGGTTAGCGCTGTTGCCTCACAGCAAGAAGGTCCAGGTTCAAGCCCCGTGGCCGACGAGGGCCTTTCTGTGCAGAGTTTGCATGTTCTCCCCGTGTCCGCGTGGGTTTCCTCCAGGTGCTCCGGTTTCCCCCACAGTCCAAAGACATGCAGGTTAGGTTAACTGGTGACTCTAAATTGACCGTAGGTGTGAATGATGATGATGATGATGCCCTTTATTGTCACTAGTCACATGTACCAGCGAAATTAGCCGTCAACCTGTCCGTACATATACAACATACAATTGACATAGGGTAGACAGGACAGGAAGACAGGGATAAAGATAAAAAGGAAACACAACATGAGGAGAGATAAGGAAAAAAAAAAAGAACACCCCCCCACTATGCTCCTGTCAGGAGTACAGTGTGGGAACATTTAAAAAAACCTTTGCATAAGCACAACTACAACACAGGTACCAGTACACTTTAAACACGGGACATGAGGGGGGGAATCAGGGGTAAGGGGAGGAGGTAATCCAGCACAAGCAAGCAGCCGTCCGCTCCTGCAGCCATGAAGGCGCTGGCCACGCACCCACTTGTCACACTAGGGGTAAAAATGGCGACCGCGGAGAGTTAGAGAGGAATGCGAGGAATGAGAGAGTCTCCCGGCATTGACCTTCAGGGGGAAATGTTTTCTCAGCAACGGCCTAAACCGAGGCCGGAGCTGTCTCGGGGCGCCGAATGTCGATAAGATATGAATTGTTTGGTCTTTCCAGACACAGTCTTTGCACGTCCTCACCACTCGTCCATATCTGTCCATTCCGTCCATTCTATTCAAATTCAAATTGATCTCCGAAAAACGTATTCCTTGCAAAGCTGAAAGCTGCTCCGAGATAACAACCATTTTGTGGTTAAAGTTCTGGATGTCCACAGTCCAGGTGCCAACAGCTTTGCCCACCACTCCAATCATATCGGGCAGCTTTGTGGGGATTTTAACAGCTGTCACCATTGTCTGATTTCCTCGATATACCAGGGCAATGCCTAATCCAATCAGCAAAAGTCCTGTAATCATGATTCCGAATAGGTAGATATCTTCAATGTCCTCCACAGAAAGAATCGCCAGGCACATGACCCGCCACCGCTCCCACGCATCCATCGTGTAACCAGCCGCAAACGTTCCGGTAGGACAAACGGGTTCCCCAAAACCCAAACTTCTTGTCGAGAAAACTGTGTCAATTTCGTTAGGAGACCAGTTTATCAATTCCATGCTTTTAGTTTAGAAAGTAATGCAGAAAGAGTCTCTTCAAAAAGTACAGCAGACGAGACAAGACACAGAAGCACAAGCAGGGAAAAAAAGGAGGGAGAGGGAGAGCAGAAATGCGACCGCCTTCCGTGGAAGCACGGAGAGAAAAAAAAATGAGTGTGAATGTGAGTGTGAATGGTTGTCTATGTGTCAGCCCTGTGATGACCTGGCGACTTGTCCAGGGTGTACCCCGCCTTTCGCCCGTAGTCAGCTGGGATAGGCTCCAGCTTGCCTGCAACCCTGTAGAACAGGATAAAACGGCTAGAGATAATGAGATGAGAATAATTATTATCGCATTTTCTACAAATTGCCACTGTCCTTTCACCAGTTTGTTTACATTCTAAGTGGAAATGATTTTGTCTGACATTTTGTATCAAGTTTTTATTTATCAAATTTGCACAAAAAAAAAAATACTCTGTTTGGGTTTCCTCCAGGTGCTCCGGTTTCCCCCACAGTCCAAAGACATGCAGGTTAGGTTAACTGGTGACTCTAAATTGACTGTAGGTGTGAATGTGAGTGTGAATGGTTGTCTGTGTCTATGTGTCAGCCCTGTGATGACCTGGCGACTTGTCCAGGGTGTACCCCGCCTTTCGCCCGTAGTCAGCTGGGATAGGCTCCAGCTTGCCTGCGACCCTGTAGAAGGATAAAGCGGCTAGAGATAATGAGATGAGATGAGATGAGATTTTGTATCAAGTTTTTATTTATCAAATTTGCACAAAAAAAAAATACTCTGTTTGGGTTTCCTCCAGGTGCTCCGGTTTCCCCCACAGTCCAAAGACATGCAGGTTAGGTTAATTGGTGGCTCTAAATTGACTGTACACTGTAAAAACAAACAAACTTGGTTTTAACTTCAAAAAGTTAGTGTCTGGGCTGCCTAACTATTTTCAGTTGACCAAATTTGAGATAATGAGTTGTGCTGATTTCTAAAGTATTTCAAACAAACACTCTTTCCAAATTAAATGAACTAGATATTAATTCAAGTACACTTAAATCCTTTTGTATTGATGACTTAAGAAAACAAGTGTAAGCGATTTTTAATGATTCAAAACAAACTAACTTTCCAAGTCAAGTAAACATGGTATTAATTCAGGTGTATTTAAACCCTTTAGTTTTTATAACTTGATCTCAGGGCGGCACGGTGGTGTAGTGGTTAGCGCTGTCGCCTCACAGCAAGAAGGTCCTGGGTTCGAGCCCCGGGGCCGGCGGGGGCCTTTCTGTGCAGAGTTTGCATGTTCTCCCCGTGTCCGCGTGGGTTTCCTCCGGGTGCTCCGGTTTCCCCCACAGTCCAAAGACATGCAGGTTAGGTTAACTGGTGACTCTAAATTGACCGCAGGTGTGAATGTGAGTGTGAATGGTTGTCTGTGTCTATGTGTCAGCCCTGTGATGACCTGGCGACTTGTCCAGGGTGTACCCCGCCTTTCGCCCGTAGTCAGCTGGGATAGGCTCCAGCTTGCCTGCGACCCTGTAGAAGGATAAAGCGGCTAGAGATAATGAATGAATGAATGAATGAATGAACTTGATCTCAATTTAGTTAACAATGTTTCTACTTCTTTCACCTGGAATTTTAAAGCTGAAAATACTTCATCTCCAGTTCTTTATGCTCCAGTTCACATTATATTAGCAGTGTACTAGCATACAAGTACACTGTATCAGACATTACTGCTTACAACAAACTATATACAAAACAAAAAACGATTCAGTTCTTTTTCCAGTTTAATGACAACAGCAAGGTAATACAAATAACCTTTGATCTAAATCTCAAGAGTTTTCAACACAGTTTGAATGAGACGACATACAGAGAAGCGTATGTGCGTTTGGGTTTATCACAGAACATTTTTTTGCCTTATAAGTGAAAAACCCCAACTCTACGATGTTCACCAATTACACTGTTGACACAAAACAATGTTTTAAAAAAAAGGTGTAAAATCAAAAGTCGGTCCCACAGGACTTTGTAATTGACAAATGAAACTGAAATTCTTCAACTTAAGCCAGGGTGTGTGTGTGTGTGTGTGTGTGTGTGTGTGTGTGTGTGTGTGTGTGTGTGTGTGTGTGTGTGTGAGACAGTGGATGGCTATGTAAGATTTCTGGTGCAGATTTGGGGTAAAACAGAACACTGAACCATTTGCCATAATAGAATGTGTGCAAATACGCACATAGGCCTAAGAGTCAGAGTTAAACAAAGAACAACAAAAAAGGTAGGCTAAATTTCAACCTCGATAAGTTCAAGCTTCTTAGTATCACTTCTAGGTGGTCAAAAAAAAACAGTTCTTTTTCCAGCTTAATGACTGAACGGCACAATAATAGAAATAACCTTTTATCAGCATCTCAGAGTTTTCAATAAAGACCTCACAGGCCAAATGAGATGACATACAGAGAAGCCTGTATATATGCACGTTTGTGTTTGCTAGGCTATCACAGAACATTTTTTGCCCCTGAAAACACAACCTTAAATGTAAAATTAAATCAGTCCCACAGGACTTAATTGACGTAACTTAATTGACAATTGAGACCATAATGCCTCAACATAAGCCAGGGTGTGTGCGACAGACTTTTCCATTTTTTTGGTGCCAAAACAGAAAACTAAGCCATTGGCCATACTAGAATGTGTGCGAATAAGTGCATAATAGTCCAAGTAAAATAGTGCTCAACAAACATGGTAGGCTATATTTTGCAGTATTACCAAAAGACTTTTTAGTAAAGACATCAAACCCTTAAAGTGCATATCACGGGTAAATTCAGGAGCAAGATCAATGTAATTCTCCTATTTTATATTAAACTTTGGTCAAATATCTGTAACATTCTGCATTCTCTGCAATTTTTTTACCTTGCGCAATACCAGAAAAATTCAGTTGAAATCAAGCCATTTGAGGCGAATTGGTCCGCCTCTGAAAAACTTTGGCATTTGAATTTCCCGGGAAACATTGATTTTCATGACGTCATCTGCGGGACGCCTCCCTCTGAATCCTACGTCAGCGCTGGTTTGTTTATGAGAAAACGACCTGGTGGTTTTCTGCAAATTTCTTCAACATTATCGCGTAATTATTAAAATGGTTAACAGATGTATCGTAGGAGGGTGTAGCAACACCAATCTTGATGGGATTAGTACTCATCGTTTTCCAAAAGACTGGACAATGAGAGAGAAATGGGAGCACTTGGTCTACACAGGCTGTGCACTGAAACCATGCAAAGCTCTCGCAGCCTGGTGGCGCTTCCGCAGATGACGTCACGAATCTGGCTCCAGGCTCCCTTGGGATTTTTCCAGACACGTTTTATTTTATTTTTTTCTGCTGTAGACAGATGACCTTGTGCAAAATTACCCTTCTGGATGAGTGTGTAAAGGGACATACTTTCATATAAAAAAAAAACACGAAATTGGTCCAGAATATGCACTTTAAGCTTGGAAGGTAAATAATATCAGACTTTTGTCAACTGACAACCTTGTGGGAATGCTCAACTGACAGGCTTCAAGAGTGGTTAATAAGCATAATTACAGTAGGGAAGCTGAATTCAAAAAGAAAGCTGTGGAAAAGCTTCTGCGTATTGCCTACTCCATTTTACAAAAAAGTCTATTCCTCAGACCATGAACCCTTGCAGAGCAGTGGTCAGCACCAATGTTCATGAGAACCTTCTGGATGACTTCAAAAGTGTATCACAGCTCCTTTGGATAGTCAATGTTCAGCACATCGAGTAGACCCATTAGCATAGCTACCACTTTTGAGAAGTCCTTGATGTCATGCAGGATGATTTGATCCTCGAGCACCACCGACATGTCAAGGAGGTCCTCTCCATCTTTTATCAGGATGATCCCGACATTCATCTCTCTTGCCATGCTCTCTTCGGTGTCTGTGGCCTGTCCAAACAAAGGGAAAATAAGTACTGGTGTGGAGTTTGGAAAACTTGAGCTGTAGGACTAATGGGTTAAAGATTTTGCACAATGTCAGAATAATCAAGTGGTTCTCACACTTTTCCTGTAATTCCCCACCATAGAAGATACGGAATTTTTAAGCTCCGCCTGTCCCCCATTGCCTCAAATGACAACTTCAACATTTTTCCACACTAAATTCATGTTACATTTTCTATCCATTCCCTTGGGCCTAATCTAATTGTTTTAATTAATATGTAGGTCTTTGCTTGTATGTTACTGTTTAGTGTAGATCATGTCAATTAATAAACTGTCCAACATGAAGCAAATTTTCTAGTGAGCACACCAGGCCAACAATCAGATGTTGAATGATAGTGTCATGCCTGTCAATGAGCGTTTGTGGCCCAAATTTGAGTGGTACACGCAGCTCCGCCGATATAGGCACATTTGCTGGCACATTTGCCACATCAGAGGCAACAGAGCCATGGGCAATCAGCATCATAGGCAGTTTGCTAAAATTGGTCTGGTGTGTGCTCATAGGTCATAGTGTGATAGGTCATAAAATCAGGCTTACTTCTGCAGTCCTGAGAAACCTTGAGGGGTCTTCACTGAGGAAATATGGCAATCCTCTTCAAGTAATGGCCCTTTTCATTCTGTTGAAATTCTTCAAAGACAGAGCACATCATTTACAGTAGGACACATGCCACTTAAAAATGGTTACAAAAAAAAATAATATGGTAATAAGTTTGAGCACTTACATCATCCTCAAGCTTGTGTAGGAGATTCTTAAGCTCTGGAAATCTCTCCGTCTTGGCCCCATAGAGATTCAATAACCGAGGCAAATGTTGGTCCAGCCCAGTAAAAAAAGGATTCTGTCAAGTCAGCTGAGGTAATGCGATTGAATTCAGCTTTAATCCTTCAAAAATTAGGAAAAGAAAACAAACATTATTTTCAGCTGGATCTGCACAAAGACCTAGGCCATCTTGCAGCCAGAGAACGCAATGGCATTTTGACAGACAACAGCTTTTGATCTGTAAGTTGAGTCCAGACATGAAAACTCTGATGGGTAAGAAAGGTGGTAAGACAAACAATGTTAACAATGAAACAATGTTATTTATCCAACTTAAATTGGTATAAACATTACTGTTACCCCCACATCCAAAATTAAAAGTGCAAATGACTGGCCTGTAACCATGGTTAAAGACATTTACCTGTTGCTCTGTAAATAAAGCTGGCCACTACCCTTTTCCACCAAATCAGTTCCAGGGCTGGTTCGGGGACAGTGTTGGTGCTGGTTCACAACTCGTTCAACTTGCGAACCAGCTAAGAACCAGTTTGCTTTTCCATAGCTTGGGGTGCTAAGGGGAGCCATGTCATTATGTCACTGTATACGTCAGTTACGTCGCTGTGTTTGCATAAACCTTGGCGCGAACATCGAAGCAACAACAACACGGAGAAGAAGAAGCAGCAGCAGCAGCAACAACAACAATAATGGATGACTGCTGCTTTACTGCATCCATGATATCTCATTGCTTATTTAAAAATGGCGCCCTCTCGTGGTCTTGCTATTGTTGTTGGTCTTAACAACTACCCCCCCCCCCCCCCCCCCCCCCCGCTGACGTAAGCAGTTCTTTCCTCTAGCCCAGCAAAGAGCTGGTGCTAGCCTGGAACTGGTTTTTCTAGCCCAGAGCCAGTTCTTTGTCAGTGGAAACAGAAAACCCAGTTCCAAACTAAGCACTGGCCCCGAACCAGCCCTGGAACTGATTTGGTGGAAAAGGGGTAACAGTCTTCACCTCTGCCACAGGTGGCTCTTCTTCCACAATTTGTTTTCTCCGCAAGGAGAAGGTGCTGACCATCATTTCTTCAATTTTCTTCATATCTGCTCTCTTCTTCTTCATCTCTCCAATAATCTGCAATCTCTCTTCTTCCAGGACATCTTCAGTTCTTCCCTCAGGGAAGTCTGGAAGAAAGTTGACCTCAGCTTTTTTAGCTCTCTTGAGTTTCTTTTTTGGTCCTGAGGAGCGGCTGTTAACTTGAAGTTCAGAGCATCCAGCTATACGAAGCTTGTTCCTGTAGTTTCCCATTTTGAATTTCAAGCTGAATTGCCTGCAATACCAACCCTTGGAAGACCCAGGTTCCCTAAGGCAAGGATGTTTTTTGATGAGACTTTGTGCAACAATGTCGTATTCCTCTCATGATGGGTAGGCAGTGTATGTGTACATTGTTTCCATCAGCGTGTCAAGAATTTCGCTTTTAGTGTCTTTCCTTATATTCAGCAAAGTTCCATCTTTCTGGTAGGCTTTGTTGCCCCTTTTAAGCTGCAACTCTACATCATATGAAAATCTTGGTATCTCAAATACCTCAGGCCAAGGCTGTCGTGTGGTGGAAATGTCTTCACGAGAAGATGTGGATGAGGCCAAACTTGCAGTGTCCAATGTTGAATCTGTGTGGTATGACTCAGTTGCGTTCTTGACAGTTACCTTCAATGTCACCCTTCCTTCAGGAAGTTCAGACAAGTTTGTCAAGTTGCACAGCTCATTGTCAAAGTCTCTATCTTCGTATTGGACTATCAAGTCATCTTCCACTCCAAGCTTACATTTCAGTAATGAGAAGAATTCCTCAAGTGTCTCTGGCAAACTATTGATCTGTATCTTCCTGATGTCATCTTTGTTGAAAAAGACTCAGAGCAGCATACTGGGCACTGGAATAACAAAAGAGTTTTAAAATACTATAGTAACAGTAACAGTACTCTACTGCAATACAAGAATTTTGAAGAAAATGGTGCATCTCACCTTATACACACAAGAGGAAATCTTCAGTAACAGCACAACAAAACCAATCTTCTTCAGACCTTAGAGCTCTGCTATGAAGCTGGAAATGAAGAAAACAACATGTAAATGATTTAAGTAAAGCAAGATACAAAGGGTAGACTGCACACAAAATCCCCCCCCCCCCATAGTCTAATAATGAGGTTGTGAATGTAATGTAATTGTGAATACTCTAGTTGTCTTCTAATGAAACCTAATAAAACTATCCTTAATTCTACATGCTACTTCTTTAAATGAGCAACAATAGTGGCATGTTAACATTGTGCAAGAGACATTTATGTTATTCTGCAATTAACCCACTTCAATCCAGCAGAAATGCTTTAGGAGAGACCAGAAGTTTCTCTTGAACCATATACGGTGACAGGGGGAAGTAGTCATTGAACTCCTCTGGCTGGACTACAAGCAGGTTAGCAGAGGGATTTTTGCAGACCTCGAAGCATCGCAAGTGCTCCATGTACCAGGATGTACTGTATATGGTTCCACAACAAAACAGGGTTTGTTTTCAACAATTAGCATGTGAACAATCTTCCCAAAATCAGGAAATCCGCCTGTGCTCCAAAAACATGCCTTGAGTGTACTGAGTTCCATATAGAAAAACAGTTTTTGAGAGTGCAACAGCAGTCACATGTCCGAATTTCCTCCTGATAGTGTCTTAGAGGGGTCCAAAATATCAGGGGAAACGGTTGATACTTTTCCAACTTCCAGTGCTGGTTTGAACAAGTCTGGCATGCCCATGTAGTATGCCAGCTGAAGCTGATGCCTAGAGGCTAAAGTTAGTAGTATATTTTGAAGTTCTTAACATCATGAATAGTTGTCATTAAAAAACTGTGCTTGGCCTCAAATCTAAAAGTCCAAAAGTTCAATAAAGGCCCAAAACAGTGAGAAAGATGGCAGTAGTGCTCTAAGTAATGATGTTTTGGTTTTAACTTAAACTCAGGAAACACCTCTTGTAGGAGTTGCCGGTGTTCGAAAATTCTGGTTTCAAGATAATAAAACTTTTCCTCTGTGAATGTAGATGATGCTAGAATTTCTACAAAGTCTTGAATAGCCAAGATGATTTCCCAAATCCTATCATTCTCTGGAATTTTACTGCCAATGAGCAAGGGTAACAGCCTTAGAAGTGACCAATTTTCATGCCCATTCCCACTAACTGTTCTTTTTGATTTAAAAACAATTCCCACCAACTGTTCTTTTTGATTTTTTTTTTTTAATTTTGTTCTGTGGCCTATTTGTCTTATCTGAGGATGTATAGGGAAAACGCCTAATGGAGGTATTCAATCCCTCTAAGGTAAAGGATATGCCCTTTAAAACATGAGTAGCAAAACTGTGGCTGCCTCACTGGATTGTAGGCTACATGAAATGTCCACTTAGAAAGATTAAACCAGCAAATCATGCAACCACTGTTGGAAAGCCTCAACCTTTGGTTATAATAGTAGCCTGACGGGAAGTCAAACAAAAGGCCGATGTTTTGCAATGATGCTGTAAAAGTCATTTTTAGGGCCATGTAGCAGCTATAAAATACATGTTTGACTCGGTAATACGCCTTAAGGGGCAGCTAACCGCTAACTGTTAACATACACAAATGCTGTGACATCCAGATAGTAAGCCTGGTCATCACTTGCATTGTGGCAATTTGTTGGTAACCTCCACATTTTGGTTGCTAAAACATCCTCCTTCATAGAAATACAAGAGATGGTAAACGTACCTCACAAACATACACAAGGACAAAATGTCTAGCCTACTAGCTAGCACACTCTCTGTTCTTTTTCATGACTCGAACTACCACGTTTCTAGACAGTAATAAAAGCCACATTGAGGTCCACTCATTCGTTTTGCATGTCGTCTCTGGTGTTAATTGCCCTTAATATTCAACCAATACACGTTTTAAACAAGACATAAAACTTAACACTGTAATTTCGAATCTTATTAACATTTCACTCTGACCTACAGCCTCCATTAACTAGCCTGGTTTAAAGCTCATAGGCAATGGTTTTAATTTTATGCACATTTGAAACTTTATATGTAAAAAAAAACCCTTTGTAATTTTCTTCTGGTCCCATAAGTATTGTTAATAAGTAATAATTAAAATAAGTTAGCGTGGCTCGTGGCGAATTTCTGTTCAGCTATTTCCATGACCACTTGGCGCGTGACGTCATTTAAGCCAAACAAACCACTTGAGTTGAGTCCACTTCTGTTTATTTGCATTGCTGTTTGGCTTGAGTTCAGACGTGCGTTCAGGAATTTCCAAAGAAAAACCATGCCTTATTGTTGTGCAGTGAACTGTAACAACGGGACCGGTTCAGGAAGAAGTTTTTACCTTTTTCCGAGAGAGGAGAAGAGGCGGAGAGAGTGGATTGGCTTTTTCCAAAAAAGGAGAAGAGGCAGAGCGAGAGGGTTGGCTTTTTCTGAAAGAGAAGAAGAGGCGGAGCGAGAGGGCTGGCTTTTTCTGAAAGAGGAGAAGAGGTGGAGCGAGAGGGTTGGCTTTTTCCGAAAGAGGAGAAGAGGCGGAGCGAGAGGGTTGGCTTTTTCCGAAAGAGGAAAAGAGGCAGAGAGTGTGGATCGTGCGCGTGAAGCCAGAGGGTTGTTTTTTTCCAGAAGAGGAGACAAGGCGGAGAGAGTGGATCGTACACGTTAAGCCAGAGGGTTGGTTTTTTTTTCCCCAAAGAGGAGAAGAGGCAGAGAGAGTGGATTGTGCACGTGAAGCCAGAGGGTTGTTTTTTTCTGGAAGAGGAGACGAGGCGGAGAGAGTGGATTGTGCATGTGAAGCCAGAGGGTTGTTTTTTTCCGGAAGAGGAGATGAGGCAGAGAGAGTGGATTGTGCATGTGAAGCCAGAGGGTTGTTTTTTTCCAGAAGAGGAGATGAGCTGGAGAGAGTGGATTGTGCGCGTGAAACAAAATCAAGCAGTCAAAGAAGAAGCGGACCAGCAATGCTCAAGCAAAAAGGAGAAGATTGGAGGTAAACATTTTTACTTTTGCTTGCAACTGACAAGTCAAGAATCCTGAGGGATCCTGTACAATCATTGTGGAAATGAGACAAAGGGATATTTCCTTGCTTAGAGTCGGCTATAAATAGTATAATGCCGCAGATGGCAGGCTAATGTGGCCTACCGGCGCACTGTCCAGTAATCGTTCCCTATATCCACTAGGGAGGGCGGTTTAATTATTCTTCAAAAGGGCTCTTATTTAGTATTACGACAAAAGTAAGAATTTATAATTACCAGGATAAATCGTTTGGGCGCGAGTCTTGTTGAGGTCCGGGGTCACCGCGATCAGAGTCGGCCGAGTCGCTGTCCGATTCCGAGGCCGCACGGTCAAACCAGTGAGCCACATTCACAGATTGCTTCACAGCGGCCATAGGTTCATACATATATGGTTTCACCTCTCGATATTCAATTTGTAGAGTTCCTACTTCAAAATCGCTATCGCTTTCAGACATTTTACACAACCTCTCATGACCAAAGTCCGTACACGCGTGCTCGGTTCACAAGTAAACACAGAACTGCTCCCAGTCTGTTTGCTTTGAATGACGTCACGACGACGGTCCCCTGGTGATGAAAGTGCGCATAAGTGAGATGTAAACAAACCTTCGGAAATTGGGCAAAACAGTATATTTTAACCGTTTTATTCAGTTTTAGGGTGCAAATTAAACACTAGGAAAATTGAAATCGCTTTTTGTGTCGTTCTTCTAGACAATAAAGTTGATATTCTACATTTCACCTCCGACCCTTGACTATGACCTTTAAACTATACATTTTCTATCTATGTTGTGCAGTTTAGCTGCTAACAGCATTTCAGCTAGTTGCTTTAATAGACCAAGCTAATAATTGTTTTACTTTAAGCTGTTAAAGTTACTTACTTTATTAGTCTTGAAGTTTCTCCAGCGCAGTAAAAAAGATATTTGGATCACCTTAGTGAACGAGAGAAAATGGCGGAGAAGTGCAACAATTTTGCTGTTGCTGTTCAAAGTGCTTACGTATGAAGAACCAGCCAATCACAAAAGTGTTCATCTGGATATTGTTTTGACTGTCATTCTTAATTTCAGTCAAATACTATTTTGAGGTCTAATTAACTTTTCATAGAGTTCAGACCTCAAAAAACAAAACTAGTTATCACAGCAATTTCCATGTTTTGTAGTTATTATGACAGTTAATTGTCTCATCTCATCTCATTATCTCTAGCCGCTTTATCCTTCTACAGGGTCGCAGGCAAGCTGGAGCCTATCCCAGCTGACTATGGGCGATAGGCGGGGTACACCCTGGACAAGTCGCCAGGTCATCACAGGGCTGACACATAGACACAGACAACCATTCACATTCACACCTACGGTCAATTTAGAGTCACCAGTTAACCTAACCTGCATGTCTTTGGACTGTGGGGGAAACCGGAGCACCCGGAGGAAACCCACGCGGACACGGGGAGAACATGCAAACTCCACACAGAAAGGCCCTCGCCGGCCCCGGGGCTCGAACCCAGGACCTTCTTGCTGTGAGGCGACAGCGCTAACCACTACACCACCGTGCCGCCCCCACAGTTAATTGTAAGTTATCATAAATAAATGGGAGTCTTATTTTTTACAGTGTATGTGTGAATGTGAGTGTGAATGGTTGTTTGTGTCTGTCAGCCCTGCGATGACCTGGTGACTTGTCCAGGGTGTACCCCACCTCTCACCCATAGTCAGCTAGGATAGGCTCCAGTTTGCCTGCGACCCTGTAGGACAGGATAAGCAGCTACAGATAATGGATGGATGGATGCTCTGTTTGTCAAAAGCCAGTGAATGTGGATAGAATAAAACAGTTATTCCACTCAATCTCATCGTACATGACTTATAGCCGACTCGGTGCTATGCGCCTCGTTGGCTATCAGCTCATGTATGACTCGATTTTGTGGAAAAAAACTGTTAATTACAATTTATAGATAATGTAAGAAACAACAAAATCATCACTCTTTTATTTTGCCTATTTTGAAAGATTATGGCCTGCAGTGGAATGATCACCATGTAATGAGGTGTAGCCTTTCTGACGTGATGGTAGATCAGGAACAGGTAAGATTCTGGGAGTCTTAAAGCAATTTAACATTACCTTGGGCCGACATTGTAGCTATTCTACTGAGGGCACGGCCACGTTTTCCATCAGTTCCTGCAGCCTTCTGTGTGTTCATCTTACTCTGGAATCTCCACACGTCATTTGTTGATCGTTGAAACATCCAGTGATGAAGGATTTTATGGCCTTGCAATGTGGCTCTGGATTTTTCGCTTCAAGGCATGAGTATAATGTACTGAGCTCCTTCAGATCACATCAGCTGGTTTTGCTTTTGTAATCTGTGATCGTGTGATGTGGTTTGAAATTGCTGAAGTGGTTTTCACTCAGCAGTTGTTCTTTATGGACTCGACGTTGCCTTGCTGAGTCTTCCTGCTCGGAGTTTATTTCTCTTTGCAGTTGTATGCTACATCAGGGGTTTGAATGAGCACTCGCACAAACTATTCAATTTTTACACATCACTGGGTGAGGTTTTGGACAACACACGGTGGGTGACTTTGACTCATTCACTGTGTAAATGATTTTAATACAGTGTATCAGGAAGATGTTAACCGATATTTTTTTTTCACTTTAGTTTTTATTCAATTTTAACATTTACAACAGACCAACAAGGAGCATCAACCACAAAAGGATATTATAATAATAATAATAAAATACAGTAGTAATACTAATTGCCCTGTTGGGAGCTACATTCTTCTTTATCCATCAATTCTCATAGTTTCGTCCTCTATATCCATTGTCTTTTCATTTATCTGTCGCTATCCAAGGTCCTCCAATTAGTCCACTTCAGCCACTTGTCTTCTAGCTGTGTTTCTTGCAATCTCAGACGGTGTGTCAGTTTTTCCATTGTATAGATTTCCTCTATTATTTCTATCCATTGTTCCCTGGTCAGAAGATCTACTTTGCCCCATTTCCTTGTTATCACCTTTTTACTAGCTATTAACAGTATTTTTGTAAGGTACTTATCTCCTGCGTGTACATTGCCCTCTGTGAAATTACACAGATAGAGTACCGTGCAGCTCATGGGAATGCCATACCTCAGTATCTCTTGCAGAGTTACATGTACAGTTCTCCAAAACACCTGTATCTCATGGCATTTCCAAAATACATGTGCATGGTCTGCATTTAATATTCCACATTCTCTCCAACATGGTAAGTTTACATTCAGATGTTTATTCTTGACCTTGGGTGTGATAAAAAAAATCTAATTAGATTTTTCCAGGAGAATTCCCTCCATATCCGCGAATTGGTGGATGTTTGATGTATTTTCCACATATTCTGCCACTCATCATCTGAGATTTTTGTGTTAAGCTCCAATTCCCATTTTTCTTTTATATAATTAGTTGAATTTTTACTTATCAATTTTTGGTACAGTGAAGATATGCCTTTATACGTATTGATTATAATTTGGATCACACCATTCACTACCATGGTGGGACCTGTCCTGATTTCCTTCCTGTAGTAATCCCTTATTTGTAAGTACCTATAGAATTCGTGTTTACCCAGATCATATTTGCTGCTCATATTCTGGAAACTCTCCATCTCCCCATCTCTCTCTAGAGTACACCATGCTGTAATTCCCTTAGTTTCCCACTGTTTAAATCCCTTGTCGTATGTGGCCGGTTTAAAGTTACTATCAAATGCAACCCACCTTAACAGATTACTATCCTTCTTTATCCCATGTTTTTTAATGATTCTAAACCATGATTCCAAAGTAAACAATGTAATCGGATCTAGTTGTTTCTTTATTTTGTTGTATACTTCTTTATCTCCAATCACATTCTGAATTGGGTGCCCTCTGAACTCTTTTTCCATGTCTTTCCACTTAGCTGTGTAGTCTGGTTGACACCAGCATATCATCTAAGCTGGGCTGCATAGAAATATTCCCTGAGTTTTGGGAGACCCATTCCCCCTCTGTCTTTTGGTGGCTGGAGAGTCCCATACTTAATTCTGGGTTTCTTGCCTGCCCATATAAACCTTGATATCATCCTGTCCCAGGTCTCAAATTGGGTTTGTGGGATCTCTATAGGTAAAGAATGAAACAGATAAAGAAGCTTGGGTAGTACATTAATTTTAATTATTTCAATCGTCGAACTGAGATCAAGTGTCAGAGTGGACCATTTTTGAATATCTTTTTGTATCTCTTGTGTTATTTTGTCGTAGTTTTCTTTATATAGTTTTGATAATCCTTTAGTAATGGAGACCCCCAGATATTTAATTTTCTTTAAACTCCAATTAAGATCAAAAGATTCCTGTATCTCTCTCGGTGGCGTGTAGTTAAGCGATAACACCTGTGTTTTTGAGATATTAATTTTATATCCCGAAAGGTGTCTATAGGTTTCTAAAAGTTTCATCAGTACTGGGAGTGATTTAGTTGGTTGCTCTAAGAAGGCGATGACGTCGTCAGCAAAAAGTCCCCTAACACCCAAATATAGAAAAAAAGTGTAAAAAAAATTTTCAACCTAATATATGTTGTTCTAGGAAGGCTCTGATGCAAAAAATTGTGTTTCTTTTTTAATTTTGACATTTTAGCAACTTTTTGGGGAAATGTTGTAAAATTACAACGTTGGCTCTCAAGGGTAGGTAGCAGAATTTCACTGGCATCATTCACACACTGTAAATGATCTGGGTGTGTTTGTCTTCACTTTCCTGTTGATAAAGGGTCACAGAAGTGATTGTATCTTCACAACAAACAACAACAATAGTAGTCAGACATGTTATATTGTTTTATGACAAGTAATTTATTCAAAAAAAGTAATTTCCACTCTTTAAAAACACTGGATGTACAAATCTGAAAACAAACTTAAGATGCATTTTTACATCTCCCTTCTTTACCTATGGCAGTCCAAAAAGCAGTTTCTTTGTTCTGAAAAACAAAGGCGGACATCACACTTCATACAAACAGTGTTAGTGTAGCCTTTAGCACACTGTCTGCACCTTCCCCTGTCAGCTTTGATGGGGGAAATGCCCAGTCATGTCTTTGCAGACATCACTTGGTGGGTGTGCATTTCTCCTCTTAGAGGGCCTAGCAACTGGAGAACTCATAGGGCTTGAGGATGGCCGCCCTCGCTTTGGCACTGGGACAGATGTGCCAGTCAGGATAAGGGAGGATGCCAACTGGGCCTGAAACCGTCTCCTGATCAGGATCTCTTTCTTTGGAATAGCCCAGGCCTTGCAGTCCCGTTTGTACAGGAGCCAAGCGTTGATCACAGCTAGAATAATTGTGTGCCAGAAGATGTAGATGTACCAACGATGGGACTTGAGAGGAAACTTGTACTTGGCCGCAAATGATTCCAGCAAATCCACTCCCCCCATGTTTTTGTTGTAGGTCGCCACGATGTTAGGCCTCTGAACTTCCACAAATGTTTTGGCAGTTTTGTCCCAACGTTTAACCTTTTCCACTGGTTCTGGGCCAGTAAAGGATGACACAAGTGTCACCTGACGGGTGTCGTACCATGTCACAGCACAAATGTTGTGGTTCTTCTCCACTCTGACATCAAATGTCCCTCTTCCCCTTTTCTTCAAGGTTTTCTCATCATTGAGGTTGCAGTTTGGAAGCCGTACTTGCCTGGCTGTTCCTGTGTAATGAATGCCACACTCACACAGCCTAGCAACCAGTGGGACACTGGTGAAGTAGTTGTCTGCATAGATTTTGTAGTTTTGGCCATGTGGCAGTGTGGAGGCCAACTACCAGAGATACCAGCCCTCACCCACAACTTGAACCCCCATGGATTTGGCTTGCCTCGCATATACTGTTTGATGTTGCTGAACTTCCCTCTGAAAGGAATCATCATTTCATCCACTGAATTATGCTCTTCTGGGACCACCTGTAAACATCTCTCTCTGAAAGCATCCAGCCATGGTCTCAGTTTCCAGAGTTTGTCGGTTCTTTGTTCAGTCTCAGACACCGTTAGATTGTTCACAAAGTGTAATGATGTCAACAGAGCCTGAAATCTGTTGCGTGGCATGACATCTGCGACAGGACTGTACCTCGTGTCTGTCTCCCAGTACATGCTAATGCCAGCTATTTGCATGAGACCCATCTTCAGGTACATTCCAATCATTTGTTCTATTTCCTTTTTGTTGGTGTTTATGGATGTCCCTTTCTTCTGAACACTGTACTGATTTGTGTTTTCAGTCAGAGCCTGAATCATGTCCTCTGTGACAAAATTCTGGAAGTATTTTAGTGGTGTGCAGATGGAGGGGAGACCATCTGTGACATCCTTGCCAGAAAAGTCAGTGCAGGGACTGACGAAATCCCTCTTCAGCCATCGGTAGCGGTCACGGGGAATGGCTTTGGCAGGTGGATGTACAATTTCTTTGGGACGGAGACATCCAGAGTATCGTGGTGGTTGGGTATTTTGTTCTCCTTCTCTACTTCCCTGACACTTCCACAGTCCTCATCATCGCTTGAGTCTGAGGACAGTTCGACGTCACTGTCCCCGTTTTGGATGATGTCAATGATGTCTTGCACACTGAACATCTGGTGGCTCTTGCTGGTTCCAGACATTCTGTAATATAAGAGAACTTGTTATTTTCCAGGGCCTTGCAAAATGAGGTTTTGTAATATCTACCAGTTAGCAGTAGTTATGTCTACACAAAGGATTCACACATTCAATTGCTTTCACACATTCCAGACTAACGATCCAACCTACCAGAGTATTATCACCCTATTGTTATACTCCTTTCAATCAACGTTGTAGAAGTACAACATGGACAAAACAAGCTAAAAATGTCACAAGATCAGTACATTTAATGGTGTCCTCAAAATATCATGATCAAGACACATCAAATATGACAGAGAAATTTTTTCAAACATTTTACTTACTTGATTCTTGATTTTTCTCGTCCAAAACAACACGCTGCTGTATGCCAAGTCAGGATCACAAGTTGAATGACTTTAGGTCCAGTTAACCGGGCCTATTTACCCATTCTGCCATCCAATAGCATTTCAGAACAGAACAATAGGACCCATTAATGATGTAGAGGTGGTTTGAAAATGAAAAGAATAAGGGGATGGTTATTTTTGTGGGCTTAAAGGTAATGTTGTAATTTTACAACGCTGGCTCTCTGGGGTTCTGTTCCATTTATCATAACTCCCACTAGTTCTGTATTCTGGCAGACTGCCTGTGCCAGCAGTTCCACGAAAAGGGCGAATAAAGTGAATGACAGGCAACACCGCTGTCTGGTTGACTTCTGTAAATTAATTTTGTTAGTCAGATTTCCATTTAGGCAGCATGGTGGTGTAGTGGTTAGCGCTGTCGCCTCACAGCAAGAAGGTCCGGGTTCGGGCCCCGTGGCCGGCGAGGGCCTTTCTGTGTGGAGTTTGCATGTTCTCCCCGTGTCCGCGTGAGTTTCCTCTGGGTGCTCCGGTTTCCCCCACAGTCCAAAGACATGCAGGTTAGGTTAACTGGTGACTCTAAATTGACCGTAGGTGTGAATGTGAGTGTGAATGGTTGTTTGTCTCTGTGTCAGCCCTGGTGACTTGTCCAGGGTGTACCCCGCCTCTCGCCCATAGTCAGCTGGGATAGGCTCCAGCTTGCCTGCGACCCTGAACAGGATAAGCGGCTACAGATCATGGATGGATGTTTGCAAAAATACACTGATTAATCATATCCCGAGTAAGTAATAAACTCTTTTTCCCAATTTTTTTTTTTACAGATATCCAACTTATACCACTTTGCAAAAAAAAAAAAGTTATTTTCAACTTTTCCAAAACAACTTGCAGTTTTGACAGCACCTTGCATTGCTAGAAAACTATTCATTATGCAGAGATGCAAATGTCAACTCACTTCACAAGCAATCTTAACAGTATTTAAAAGCCTAGCACCATGGTTACTTTTCAAATACTGCTGCTGGGATTCAAAGCCATTTCCACCTGCTTTTTGTTTCATGTCATTAATAAATGTCCCAGGTGCCAGAGCCAGTGACAGAAAATGCTTCTTTATTAAAACTGGCAGGTAGCAAATAACAGATTCAAAATGGTAGACTTAAAAATAGCCAAGGACATGCAGTAATTCAGGCAACACACAAACAGGACAGCAAAGGCAGAAAATATCACAAAACCATGAATGAGAACACTGATACAAAAGCTTGATATTTCAGTGATGAAACACAGAGCGAGTATGGTGAGTGTGCTTATATAGTGTGGGTAATTATGTCCAGGTTTGTGCAGTCAGTAATTGTGTGAATTTGAATGTGTGAACTCGATGTCCATGGTGGCCATGGTTGTAGACAGAGATGCATTCTGGGGAATGGAGTTCAACGCCAAATTCAACGTAGATGTGATAAAGATGCCTTTCCTTCAGTTGTGATGTGTTTTAATGCGAAATTATTCCAAAAATATGTAGTTTAAAACGCAAACACAATGTGTCAGCAACACACATTGCTGACACATTACCGAGCCTTATTTCCTTATTTGGGTTCCTGAGTCCTGATTTCCTGTTTCTTGTCTTTGGTTCTGCTGAGTCTACGATAGCCTGTTTGCTGGTTAAGATACAGTAATGCCAATTGTGTGCCAAGCGTCATCAAGGTAAACGGTGGCTACTTTGAAGAATCTAAAATATGAAACATTTGGGGGGGGGGGGGGTTAACACTTTTTTTTATCTCATCTCATTATCTCTAGCCGCTTTATCCTTCTACAGGGTCGCAGGCAAGCTGGAGCCTATCCCAGCTGACTATGGGCGAAAGGCGGGGTACACCCTGGACAAGTCGCCAGGTCATCACAGGGCTGACACATAGACACAGACAACCATTCACACTCACATTCACACCTACGGTCAATTTAGAGTCACCAGTTAACCTAACCTGCATGTCTTTGGACTGTGGGGGAAACCGGAGCACCCGGAGGAAACCCACGCGGACACGGGGAGAACATGCAAACTCCACACAGAAAGGCCCTCGCCGGCCCCGGGGCTCGAACCCAGGACCTTCTTGCTGTGAGGCGACAGCGCTAACCACTACACCACCGTGCCGCCCACACTTTTTTTTATTTACCACATAATTCCATATATGTTATTTCATAGTTTTGATGTCTTCAATATTGCTCTATAATGTAGAAAATAGTCAAAATACAGAAAAACCTATCAATGAATAGGGGTGTACAAACTTTGACTAGTACTGTCAACACTTTGACAAAATATTTCAATTTCCTGTGACAATTTAAGATCTGTGGCCTAGGATGTCACCAAATTGTTGTGGATTGTTTGTCAAATATTGATAGCATAGAAAACTGTGATTTGGTACTTGGCAGAGATGGTTCTGGGAAGAGTGAACCAGCCCCTTTAATGTTTGCCCATATTCTTTGGTAAAAGGTACACTAAATTACCACCACTTACCAACAGAAGGCCATTTGAGACCTGTTTTTCCTTTGTGAGGATTATATTAAGAGATTATGCATTTATACTTTGTATTTCACCAGAGCACTTTCAGATGAATAATTAACATCACTTCAAGTTGCATTGCAGGCATTCGGCAGATGCTCTTATCCAGAGTGACATACAACATACCCAGAGCATTTATTTATTGAGGAAAATGATCCAATATTACATATCTGTGAGTGGCAAAAGTATGTGAACCTCTAGGATTAGCAGTTAATTTGAAGGTGAAATTAGAGTCAGGTGTTTTCAATCAATGGGATGACAATCAGGTGTGAGTGGGCACCCTGTTTTATTTAAAGAACAGGGATCTGTCAAAGTCTGATCTTCACAACACATGTTTGTGGAAGTGTATCATGGCATGAACAAAGGAGATTTCTGAGGACCTCAGAAAAAGTGTTGTTGATGCTCATCAGGCTGGAAAAGGTTACAAAACCATCTCTAAAGAGTTTGGACTCCACCAATCCACAGTCAGGCAGATTGTGTACAAATGGAGGAAATTCAAGACCATTGTTACCCTCCCCAGGAGTGGTCAACCAACAAAGATCACTCCAAGAGCAAGGTGTGTAATAGTCAGCGAGGTCACAAAGGACCCCAGGGTAACTTCTAAGCAACTGAAGGCCTCTCTCACATTGGCTAATGTTAATGTTCATGAGTCCACCATCAGGAGAACACTGAACAACAATGGTGTGCATGGCAGGGTTGCATGGAGAAAGCCACTGCTCTCCAAAAAGAACATTGCTGCTCGTCTGCAGTTTGCTAAAGATCACGTGGACAAGCCAGAAGGCTATTGGAAAAATGTTTTGTGGATGAATGAGACCAAAATAGAACGTTTTGGCTTAAATGAGAAGCGTTCTGTTTAGAGAAAGGAAAAGACTGCATTCAAGCATAAGAACCTTATCCCATCTGTGAAACAGTGGTGGTAGTGTCATGGTTTGGGCCTGTTTTGCTGCATCTGGGCCAGGACAGCTTGCCATCATTGATGGAAAAATTAATTCTGAATTATACCAGTGAATTCCAAAGGAAAATGTCAGGACATCTGTCCATGAACTGAATCTCAAGAGAAGGTGGGTCATGCAGCAAGACAACGACCCTAAGCACACAAGTCGTTCTACCAAAGAATGGTTAAAGAAGAATAAAGTTAATGTTTTGGAATGGCCAAGTCAAAGTCCTGACCTTAATCCAATCGAAATGTTGTGGAAGGACCTGAAGCGAGCAGTTCATGTGAGGAAACCCACCAACATCCCAGAGTTGAAGCTGTTCTGTACGGAGGAATGGGCTAAAATTCCTTCAAGCCAGTGTGCAGGACTGATCAACAGTTACCGCAAACGTTTAGTTGCAGTTACTGCTGCACAAGGGGGTCACACCAGATACTGAAAGCAAAGGTTCATATACTTTTGCTACTCACAGATATGTAATATTAGATCAATTTCCTCAATAAATAAATGACCAATTATAATAATTTTGTCTCATTTGTTTAACTGGGTTCTCTTTATCTACTTTTAGGACTTGTGTGAAAATCTGATGATGTTTTAGGTCATATTTATGCAGAAATATAGAAAATTCTAAAGGGTTCACAAACTTTCAAGCACCACTGTATCCTATAATTATCCACATTATAAGGATGGCATTTTCATTCTCATCATGACTTCAGTCAGTGAGCTAATTTACTGTGTCTGAGACATTCAGCTGCTATTTCTGTTTCTTCTCTGTAACTATTCATTCATATTTTGACATGCTACAGCGGATATAAAATGTCTCACCATCCCTGTTAAAATTGCAGGTTTTTCTGACGTAAAAAAATGAAACTCAAATAAATCATATCAGTTCTTTTTCCACTTTTAATGTGACATAACAAAGATGTTCAAGTGAAAAACAAATAGAAAAAAAATTTAGGGGAAAAAATAGGAAAAGGAAATATTACAATAACCTGGTTGCACAAGTGTGCACTCTTATGACCGGGCATGTGATTGTGCTCAGAATTAAGCATAATGAAACTCCTGGCATGATTCTGATTTACCTCACAAAGATGAACTGTTTCTGTCTTCTTTTTGACTGCTTGGGATCTGTTAGGTTTTCTTCACCTCTGGCCCTCACCATCTCGAGATCAGTCCCCCCGTGTCACCCAGAGCTCTGGGGGTGAGTCGCAGAAAAAAAAAGACAGGAACCCCATGAGTTCACGATCTTTTATTCGCAAGTCCCCCCAATACAACAAGAGAATACAGGGATTTTATATGTGTGGATGAAGTGACATCACTGTTTGATATCTGTCTGTCTGTGTGGATATGCAGCTGTGGGTGTGTGTGGGTGTGTCTGTGAATGCGTGTGTGTGAATGTGGCTAGGTCAGCAAATCACATCTTAATTCCATCAATATGTATGTGTGTGAGTGGAACCTTGGATCAATCATAAGCAAAATCTCCTGTATACATTTCATATTAGCAGATGTTCTAAAAGATATCAACATTTACGCACAACCTTAGGTCAGAGACAGCACAGTTCTGATAGAATGTTCCAAAAGATATCAATATTACGTCTCGAGCAATGTGTCTAGCTTAGACAGAAGGTCACTTATTGAATGCCAGAGACAGAAGAATGCCTTCTTGGTCATTTTAAACAAAACAGAGGGTCACAGACTAAATCCTTTACAATTATTAAGAATAAATTCTTACAATTATTTATCCTTACAAAGAAATAAAACCTTACAGGATCTCATGCCTAAGTATCAATCAAGAGAGGGGTAAAGAAGAAGATTTTCCAAAACATTAAATGTACCATGGAACTTTCTCATATACAGTGTCTTGCAAAAGTATTCATCTCCCTTGGTGCTTGTCCTGTTTTGCTGCATTACAAGATGGAATTAAAATGGATTTTTGGATGGTGAGTACCATTTGATTTACACAACATGCCTACCACTTTAAAGGTGCAAATTGTTTTTTGTTTTTTTTTATTGTGACATAAACAATAATTAAGATGGAAAAACAGAAGTCTGGGGTGTGCGTAGGTATTCACCCCCTTTCGTATGAAACCCCTAAATAAGAGCTGGTCCAACCAATTCACTTCATAAGTCACATAATTAGTTGATTAAGATCCACCTGTGTGCAATCAGTGTCACATGATCCGTCACATGATGTCTGTATAAATCAACCTGTTCTGGAAGGACCCTGACTCTACAACACGACTCAGCAAGCAACATGAAAACCAAGGAACCTCCAAACAGGTCCGAGACAAAGATGTGGAGAAGTATAGATCAGGGTTGGGTTATAAAACATATCCTGAACTTTGAATATCCCAGGGAGCACCATTAAATCCATTATAGTAAAATGGAAAGAATATGGCACCACTACAAACCTGACAAGAAAAGGCCGCCCACCAAAACTCTCAGACCAGGCAAGGACGGCATTAATCAGAGATACAACAAAGGCACCAAAGATAACACTGAAGGAGCTGCAAAGACCCACAGCGGAGATGGGAGTATCTGTCCATAGGACCACTTTAAGCCGTACACTCCACAGAGTGGGGCTTTATGGAAGAGTGGCCAGAAATAAGTCATTGCTTAAGAAAACATGTTTGGAGTTTGCCCAACAGCATGTGGCAGACTCCCCAAACACATGGAAGAAGATTCTCTGGTCAAATGAGACTAAAATTGATCTTTTTGGCCATCATGGGAAATGCCATATGCGGCACAAACCCAACGCCCTGAGAACACCCTTCCTACAGTGAAGCATGGTGGTGGCAGCATCGTGCTGTGGGGATGTTTTTCATCTGCAGGGACAGGAAAGCTGGTCAGGACTGAAGGAAAGATGGATGGCACTAAATCTAGGGCACTTCTGGAGGAAAACCTGTTTGAGCAGGTCAGGGGTTTGAGACTGGGACAAAGGTTCATGGTCCAGCAGGACAATGACCTTAAACATACTGCTAAAGCTACACTGGAGTGGTTTAAAGGGAAACATTTTAAATGTCTTGGAATGGCCTAGTCAAAGCCAAGACCTCAATCCAATCGAGAATCTGTGGCATAACTTGAAAATTGCTGTACACCAATACAGTCCATCTAATTTGAAGGAGTTGGAGCAGTTTTGCCTTGAGGAATGGGCAAAAATCCCAGTGGCTAGATGTGCTAAGCTAATAGAGACATACCCCAAGAGACTTGCAGCTGTAATTGCAGCAAAAGGTGGCTCTACAAAGTATTGACTGGGGGGGGGGGGGGGGGGGGGGGGGGTGAATGCCTATACACACTCCAGATTTCTGTTTTTTTTTTCCATCTTTATTATTGTTTGTGTCACAATAAAACAACAATTTGCACCTTTAAAGTGGTAGGCATGTTGTTTAAATCAAATGGTGCTAACTCCCCCAAAATCAATTTTAATTCCAGCTTGTAATGCAACAAAACAGGACAAACACCAAGGGAGATCAATACGTTTTGCAAGACACTGTATCTGCATATTTGGGCTATGGGGTAGGGTGGCTAAATGGGGGGGGGGGGGGGGGGGGAATCCAAGCCTGCTTAAATTTGACAAAAAAAAGGGAAAAAAAAGTTGCAAAGTGTGTTCGGGTTTGATAAGATGAAGGCAGAACTTTTTGGGCAAACTTGAAAAAGATTTCTTTCACACAAAAATTAGACAAGATAGCAAAGAACACCATACTCACAGTGAAGCATGGTGGTGGCATTATCAGACTATGGGGCTGTTTCTCTTCAGCTCAGACTAAAGCTCGGTTGAGGTAGAGGGAAATATGAATAGCTCCAAGCAGCAATCTAAACCTGCAAGCCTCTGTTAGACAGCTGAAGAAGAAAATTTTCACTTTCCAGCACAATAACAGCCCAAATCCCCTATCAAAGTCAATAAAGAAGGGATACAGAAGATGATCAACAGCCCTGTCTGAACCCAGAACTAAACCCTATCAGAAACCTGTAACACAACTTGAAGTGTGATGTGCAAAAAGAGAGCGTATTCGATACCGCAGATCTGGAGCATTTTTGCTGTCACAAGCAAAAACATGTTTCAATTAAGTATAAGGGCTGTGAACACTTTACAACCTTTATTGTTCTGTAAGTTGTTTCTATTTCTTTTTCCCCCTAAAACATTGCTTGTGTGTTTGTTTTATTTTTTTCCAATTCAATTTCAACTACATTTGATTTGTATAGCACTTTTAACAATGGACATTGTCACAAAGCATCTTTGCAGAAATTTATACATTCTGGATATAAATTTTAAAGATATAAATTTACCCCGAATGGGCAAGTCAGAGGCACTGGTGCCAAAGAAAAACTCCTTGAGATGACATTAGAAAAACAAGAGTGCTCTGAGAGCACAATATCCCCCGCTGGCAACTCTGCCATAACTCTGGCAAAACACGACTGAATTGAATGAAATTGCAGTGTATACATATTACCGGCATATAACAATGCCTCTTGCCAAGTTTGGTGAAATTCCTCCAAAAATTGTGAAAGGAGTTGATTTCAGAAGGAAAACACACTCATGAAATTGTCAAATTATAATTTTGTTAATCAAGGCTGTAATTCTGGTTAAATGTGACCTAATTTAATGAAATTACAATATGCGTATTTATGACATATAACAAAGAATCCTGCCAAGTTTCATGAAATTCCTCCAAAAATTGTGAGAGAAGTTGATTTCAGAAGGTGAGCACCCTTCCCGGGACGGATGGACATTGCCACGACATAATCCCCCTTCGGGCCTTTTGGCCAGCAGGGAATAAAAACTTGAAAAGAACCAGATTCAAAAGGGAACCCATCCTCATCTGAGTGACACTAGATAGTGTAATTATAAGTAACTCGCTTCTATAACTGTGTGCTGTATGGTCAAAACGTGGAATTGTGTAACCAGGAAATTCATTATAGTTTTAATATGAAATCTGTTTTGCTGAAGTTATAAATTGTTCACTGAAGGAGACTTGAGTGTAAAACTGTTCGTATCAATTGGAGTCCAAAGCCATCGTCGCAGTGTCCAAGCACATCTTTAGGCTGTCCATATGGGGCCATCCTCAGCAGGAGTGAGTGGTTTCCAAGTGATGAGAATTCTGACCAGAAGTAGGGCATCAGGATGGATCAGGCATGTTGGAGAGCGGAAGGGTTCAGGATCATGGTTTTTCACTTGATTTTTTTTTTGCTATATCACATTAAAGGTGGAAAATGTCTGACATGATTTACTTGGTTTAATTTTTTTACATGACAAAAACCTGCAATTTTAACAGTTTAATTTTTAGTCAGTCAAATTTTTAGGTGTGTGTAGACTTTTTATACCCACTGTAGATCAATTTTAAGAAGTCATTACATATTAACATGCCACCCATATGCCACTGTGGATTTGCATTTGAAATGTAATTACATTTCTTTTTTTTCTTTTAAAGAAAAAGAAGTGGTGAGTCACAACTGATAATTTGAATATTGTTGGGAAAATTAATAGGCACTGGAGGTCAGGTGGATAAGTAACAGATTTTCTGATGACACTTTTGGACTTTAGGAATTGTGATAAATACAGTGAGCTCCATTTTCTTATGACTATAAAAGTCAATAGCTAAAAATATTACCATCAGAGGGAGAGAGAGAGAGAGAGAGAGAGAGAGAGAGAGAGAGAGAGAGAGAGAAACTATCTTAGCGTTCTAGGACTGCAAAATAAAATGACATTCAAAGAAGATTCTTCTTCAACTATACTGCATTGTACAGGGAACTGAAAGTAAGGAACATTTATAAGTAGTGACAGTAATGGAGGATTTGCACAGCTGTGTTATCGGTTATCTCATTTTTCAAAACAAACTTGTTTGCCCCTTAACCTCAGCTACTTAACAGTTACAGTGCCTTGAAAAAGTATTCATACCCCTTGAACTTTTTCACATTTTTCCACCTTACAACCACAAACTTTAAAGTTTTGTACTGAGATTTTATGTGATAGACCAACACAGAGTAGCACATAATTGTGAAGTGAAATGAAAATGATAAATGGTCCTCAAAATTTTAAACAAATAAAAATCTGAAAAATGTGGTGTGCATTAGTATTCAGCCCCCCTGCGTCAATCCTTTGTAGAGCCACCTTTTGCTGCAGTTACAGCTGCAAGTCTTTTGTGGTATGTGTCTACCAGCTTTGCACATCTAGACACTGAAATTTTTGCCCATTCTTCTTTGCAAAATAGCTCAAGCTCAGCCAGATTGGATGGAGAGCGTCTGTGAACAGCAATTTTCAAGTCTTGCCACAGATGCTCAATGGGATTTAGGTCTGGACTTTGACTGGGCCATTCTAACACATGAATATTCTTTGATCTAAACCATTCCATTGTAGCTCTGGCTGTATGTTTAGGGTCATTGTCTTGCTGGAAGGTGAATCTCCTTCCCAGTCTCAAGTCTTTTGCAGCCTCCAACAGGTTTTCTTCCAGGATTGCCCTGTATTTAGCTCCATCCATCTTCCCATCAACTCTGACCAGCTTCCCTGTCCCTGCTGAAGAAAAGCATCCCCATAGCATGATGCTGCCACCACCATGTTTCACAGTGGGGATGGTGTGTGCAGGGTGATGAGCAGTGTTAGTTTTCCGCCACACATAGCGCTTTGCATTTAGGCCAAAAAGTTCAACTTTGGTCTCATCTGCCCAAAGCACCTTCTTCCACATGTTTGCTGTGTCCCCTACATGGCTTCTGGCAAACTGCAAACGGGACTTCTTATGCCTGTCTTTCAACAATGGCTTTCTTCTTGCCACTCTTCCAAAAAGGCCAGATTTGTGGAGTGTACAACTTATAGTTGTCCTGTGCACAGATTCTCCCACCTGAGCTGTGGATTTCTGCAGCTCCTCCAGAGTGATCATGGGCCTCTTGGCTGCTTCTCTGACCAGGGTTCTCCTTGCTCGCTCTGTCAGTTTAGGTGGACAGCCATGTCTTGGTGGGTTTGCAGTTGTGCCATACTTTTTCCATTTTTGAATGATGGATTGAACAGTGCTTCTTGAGATGTGCAGAGCTTGGGATATTTTTTTATAACCTAACCCTGCTTTAAACTTTTCCAGAACTTTATCCCTGACCTGTCTGGTGAGTTCTTTGGTCTTCATGATGCTGTTTGTTCTTCAGTGTTCTCTAACAACCCACTGAGGCCTTCACAGAACAAGTGTATTTATGCTGAGAGTAAATTACACACAGTAGGACTCTATTAACTAATTAGATGACTTCTGAAGGCAATTGATTGCACTGGATTGTATTTAGAGGTATCAGAGGACAGGGGGCTGAATACTAATGCACACCACATTTTTCAGATTTTTATTTGTTTAAAATTTTGAAGACCATTTATCATTTTCGTTTCACTTCACAATTATGTGCTACTCTGTGTTGGTCTATCACATAAAATCTCAATAAAAAACTTAAGTTCGTGATTGTAAGGTGGAAAAATGTGAAAAAGTTCAAGGGGTACGTAGCACCGAGTTGACTATAAATCATGTATGACGAGATTGAGTGGAATAACTGTTTTATTCTATCCACATTCACTGGATTTTGAGAAACAGAGCATTTTTACTTTTTTGCAAATTTGATAAAAACTTTATATAAAACATCTGACAAAATCATTTCTGCTTAGACGGACTTCTTAAAAAACTATCGATGGCTGTACAAATTGACTTTAGTGTTTTTGGGGTTTTTTTTTTGTAGAAAGTGCCGTCTTGCTGCAGTATAGAATAGCTTTAGACATTTATTTAATTCTTTCTTGGACATTTCAGTTATGTAATTTTCAAACTTCTTGAAGCTTTTGAACCAGTTTAAAAAAATTCAACAAGTTTTAATGCTTAAAGATGAAGAATGTAAACAAACTGGTGAAATGACTGTAGCAATTTGTGAAAAATGCAATAATTCTTGAAAAATTTAAAAAATGTTTTTACAATTTACTTTCATTCCATATTCTGTTGCTTTTTTGTATTTTTTGGGGTTTTGTTTTCGAGTAGAGTTTTTATTTCATCCTCGGTTGGTTCAGCAACACACGCTACCATTTAGTTTTTCTCTGCTCATGGTATATGAGCTGATATCCTCATAGTAGCCAATCAGAGCGTGCAATTGCTCATATCCAGTGAATGTGGATAGAATAAAAATGGATATCATTCTTCCCATCCATGAGTCTTCCAGAGTTTGTGCTACAAAATAAAACACACTACACACTGAAACTGAAGCGACAGTAATAGGTGACAGTGACGGACAAATATTTACTATGTTCTTTATTGCTATGTGCTCCCCGTTACAACAAACAGCATCAGTAGTGTACACTTCCGATAAAACAAAACAACAAAAAAGTACAAATAAACAGATGATGGCAAGATGTGAGAAACTGACAGGCTACTCAGAGCATTACTTGATACATGCAAAGGCAGGACTGGGGATATACAGTATATAGACCTTTTTCATATACAGCGGATCTGTCTGAGGCTCAGGGATTGTCAATAATTAAAAAAAAACCTACAAATACTAAACTACTTGGGCTTTTGGGGGGGGAGGCTTTGCAAAGCATTAGCAGCAAAGTTGTCGAAGGCAGCAATTGAAAATAATCAAAAAATAAGTTTCAAGAATGTTACAATAGTTTTTTTTTCTATAAAACTCTACAACACCAACATTTTCCATGTTTGTCTTTGTTTAGATTAAACCTTTTCACGACTCAAATTCACTAACTGACTGTAAGAACAGATTCGTCTGGAAATTTAGTTAACTACGCAGAAGTTGAGGACAGTTTTGTTTTTTTAAACACTAAATGCTATTCTAAAACAGCTGGATTAGAGCTTTCTCACAACTAATTTAAAACCGGTTTTCCTCGTGTGGTTTTTTTTTTTAGTTATGGTGCTAAATTTTTGGTGTTACGTGGAGAACTTCAGCAAAACTTGACTCAGTATGCAAATAGGTGACAAATTTTTGGCTCTTACCTGCTCATGAAATAAGAGATGCTGGACATTAAAAAAACAGACAAGGAAGTCAATAAATACTCTAAAGTTCTTAATTCTATATACAACAGCTATACAGTAGCACACAGGCAAGCGTGTGTGAATGGATTTTATACTTTTGCGCTCCAGTGACACAAACTGTACACTGGAGTTCCTTGCTATTGCAGTCAGATGCATTGTGGTTGAGACATCACCCTTGTTTAAAAATAAACATATTTCCCTTGATATTGCAGGCAAAAGCGCACCACCTCACACAATGTGCTTTTCCCCCAAAAAAGATGTGTTAGTTCCACCTCGGTGCCCTTAAAATATAGCCTTTCACACCCTATGCACTGCGCTGGCACATGATCGACTCCTACGGTACGTTGTGACCCCACTGGGTTTTGGTGTTTAAATATGTCTCTACATTTAGCTCTCTTACTGGTGAAATACATGTTTAGCTTTAGAATAGAGTACAGTACAAGATTAAAAAAAAAAAAAAGAAGAAGGAAATTCAAGAAAATGGTTGTTAAGACATAGCTTCGGCATTAATCACTGATGTGCTTACACACAAAACAAATATATATGATTAAATTATATTCGTTGATAGGTTTGGTGTGTAGGGGCTTTAAACTGGAGGAGTTGTTTTGACAGGAAATAACTGAAAAAAAAAAGTGACAGATCTTCCGTTGCTGTCGTTTTACCCAAATACTTAAATCTTACATAAAAAATTTGCACCATGTTTTTGTAAAAAATAATACTGACTATTACACATACAGTATTTACAGGAACATTCATAAATATTTATTTATTAAACAAAACCTTTGTGCTTGATTCTGAAATTCGACAAAGCTAGAAGTGTTTCTGATCGCTGGTATCTCTGTAGCATGAGCTAAATGTGCAAAACCTTGGATGTTGCTGAAAAGGGACATCTAGCCAATTTTGAAACATCTTTGGTGCCTCATGCCCAACAAAAAAAAAAAAATGTAAATGTTGAGTGTGATTGTGAATAACCATTCGGGGAGCTTGACCTAGAAACCAAAAAGTGAACCAGCACTTTACTTCCCTAAACCTCATATAGGAATGATTTGAATGAAGACAAACAATAAAGCTATTTATATCTACAAAAAGTCCAGGAATGTTTAAAAAAAAAAAAAAAAAAAAGGTTAGTGTTTGCCTTCATCTTTCCACCTTGGAAATGTCTAGGAGGCTTTCCGTATGCTGTGACGTAGCTCTCGCGAGGTTGTCATTGCGCTGCTTGTAGACTGTCATGACGGGCAGATTTCTAGTGCTGGGTTTAGTGGCCTGCACCAGACGTTTTGGAGTTTTGCTCCTAGGATTTGGCTTGAGAGCTTCACCGGTGGAGGTTTGCTTGGCCGTGCCACTGGGGCGGTTGGGTGTTTGAAGGGGCTTGTTAAGGGTTTTATTGACTGAGGCTGAGAGTGTCTCGAGTAACTGTGAGGCTGAGCCAAATCGCACCTCTTCGTCAACCTCGGCAGCTTCAGTCAGGAGAGAAGAGAGAGTGCCACTGCGTTTACTGCATGATTCACAGCACAATTTACTGTAGCCCGGGATGGAACAGTACCGAGCCAGGACCTCCATCTGGCAGAAAATGGACTTGTCTCCTCTACAAGGCTCATCTGTAACAGAAATACATTATTCAGGCTGTTTACAGTATGCACATTTTTAAATTTGATGTAATATTCTCTAACTGTGTATGCATTCATTACAATTCACATCCAGAGAAAAATGTCTTTAACACCACGGAATTCATGCCATTACTGTTAAATGTATTAATCCATTTTTTTAAGAGTATGCCTTAAACAGGAAGCAGGGAAAGCTCAGAATACCTTGTACAGGTGAAAAGTAGCAATATGATTAAGGGTCATTTTGTTTGCATCAAGGTACTGTACATCATGTTTTATTCTATCCACATTCACCGGATGTGAGCAATCACACGCTCTGATTGGCTACTCTACTACAAGGCTATCAGCTCATATACAGTACTGTGAGTAGAGAAAAACAAAATGGCAGTGCATCTTGCTGAACCAACCGAGGATGAAATAAAAATTCTACTCAAAAACAAAACCCCCAAAAATACAAGAGTGCTCTGAGAGCACAATATCCCATGCTGGCAACTATATCTATGCTGTAAGTGTTTAATACACCCTCATGAAACTGTCGAACTACAAGTTTGGTAATCAAGGGCCATAACTCTAGTGAAACGTGACCGAATTGAATGAAATTGTAATAGGTGCATTACGGACATATAGCAAAGCCTTTTGCAAAGTTTCGGGAAATTCCTGCAAATGTTGTGAGAGGAGATGATTTCAGAAGATGAGCACACTTTCATGAAATTATCCAAGTACAAGTTTGGAAATCAAGGGCTGTAACTCTGGTAAAATGTGACTGAATTGAACGAAATTGCAATATGTGTATTACCGACATATAACAAAGAATCCTGTCAAGTTTTGTGACATTCCTCCAAAAATTGTGAGAGGAGTTGATTTCAGAAAGTGAGTATCCTTCCCAGGAGGGACAGACAGATGGATATTGCCACGACATAATCCCCCTTCGGGCCTTTTGGCCAGTGGGGGATAAAAAGCGCAACAAGATATGGAATAAAAGTATTTGATGGTAAGAACGTATTTTTTTCATTTTTCAAGAATTATTATTATAGCATTTTTCACAAATTGCTACTGTCATTTCACCAGTTTGTTTACATTCTAAACGGAAATTATTTTGTTGGACATTTTGTTTTAAGATTTTATTTATCGAATTTGTAAAAAATAAAACTAAAAATGCTCTGTTTCTCAAAATCCAGTGAATGTGGATAGAATAAAACAGTTATTCCACTCAAACTTGTGGTACATGGCTTCAACATCTCGTTGAGCCAGGCTGTTGTCCCCACGTGCCTCAAAGCCATCACCATCATCCCGGTCCCGAAGAAGCCGTCTCCTTCTTGCTTCAATGACTACCGCCCGGTCGCACCCACTCCCATCCTCATGAAGTGCTTTGAGCGGCTAGTCATGCGGCATATCAAGTCTGCCCTCTCCCCCACCATGGACCCTTTCCAGTTTGCATATCAGTCCAACCGTTCGACCGATGACGCCATCTCCACTGCCCTCCACTTAGCCCTCACCCACCTGGAGACAAAAGACTCGCACATCAGAATGCTGTTCATAGACTTTAGCTCAGCATTCAACGCAATCATTCCTCAGCAGCTCGTTCATAAACTGGACCAGCTGGGACTCAACACCTCCCTGTGCAACTGGCTGCTGAACTTCCTGACGGGGAGACCACAGGCTGTACGGGTTGGCAGCAACTACTCCAGCAACATCATATTGAACATGGGGGCCCCTCAAGGATGTGTGCTGAGCCCCCTTCTCTTCACTCTGCTGACCCACGACTGTACACCAACATCCAGCTCCAACCTCTTCATTAAGTTTGCGGACGATACGACTGTGGTGGGTCTCATCAACAATGGTGATGAGACAATCTACAGGAGTGAGGTGAGCCACTTGGCCATGTGGTGCAAGGACAACAATCTCCGCCTGAACGTGGAGAAGACGAAGGAGATTGTTGTGGACTTCAGGACAACACACACCCAGCATGCTCCACTAACTATCGACGGTGCTGCAGTGGAGAGGGTGAGCAGCACCAAGTTTCTGGGTGTGCACATCTCTGAAGACCTGTCCTGGAGCAACAACACCACATCACTGGCCAAAAAAGCCCAACAGCGTCTGTACTTCCTCCGCAAACTGAGGACAGCAAGAGCCCCAGCCCCCATCATGCACACATTCTACAGAGGCACCATCGAGAACATCCTGACCAGCTGCATCACCGTGTGGTACGGCGCCTGCACTGTGTCCTGCTGCAAGACTCTGCAATGCATTGTGAGAGCAGCTGAGAGGATCATTGGTGTCTCTCTCCCTTCTCTTATGGATACCTATAACTCTCGCCTCACCCACAAAGCCATCAGGATTGCAGGTGACCCCACCCACCCATCTCACAGCCTCTTCAGCCTGCTGCCGTCGGGGAGGAGACTGCGGAGTCTCCAAGCCAAAACCAGCAGGCTCAAGGACAGTTTCTTTCACCAGGCGGTCAGGAGGCTCAACTCCCTCCCTGTTCTGCCCCTCCTCCCCCCTCTGCCCCCTGCCACAGATTCTGCCCGTACACCCCCCTGCCCCCCTTCAGCATCTGACATCATGTCACCCTCACAGTTCCCCCCAACACACACACACGCTCTCAACATTCATTCGCACACTGAACTCAGGGACTGCACATTTCACTTTACCTCGCTCATTTGCACTATTCCGCACTACCTCACCTTAACAGCTATTAGTTTATTGTTTATACTGCTTATTTCATGTTTACCTGCTATACCTCAAGTGCCCTTGACTGTTTATTTTATGTCCTTTTGCTCCAATGTATGTGTGTGTGTGCGTATATGTATGTGTGTGTGTATATATATGTGTGTATGTACGTTATGTATGTATGTATGTATATATGTAAAGGAGTTGACACAGTGAGGAGACAGACACAGTGGATAGGTTTTAAAAGCCCGAACTCGGGAAAACTTTAATCCACTCAAAACTTACTGCAAGTCAGTTTTTTCTATCAAGTCTAGAAGCACCAACCAACGTCATCAGAACACGACACAGTAAAGAGCAAAACAACAACTCAACAGGTAATGCAGGACATGACAGAAACAATCATTTCAATTGAACACCTAATCGCTGGCTGTGAATTATGAACAATGCGGTGCCCCTACACATGCCCCCCCAGAATTCACAAAGACAGACAAGTTCATCCGGTGAGGTGGGCGCAGTGCTCGGCCAAAACTACTTTGGCCTTCAGGCGCTGGGGCTGCAGAAACAGGAAGTTCAGGGTTTGTGGACTGTGGAAGCGTGGTAGATGGCGGATGGCCCCGCCGCCAGGGCTGGGCAACCACCACCGGAGAATCCAAGTCCAAGTGAGTGGGTTTAAGGCGGTCCACTGACACCCGGTCTCGCTTGGCCCCGACGTTGAGGACAAAAAATTTGTCCCCCGTTTCCAGCACCCAGAACGGACCATCGTAGAGCGGGCACAAGGGGCTGCGGTGAGCATCATGATGGATGAAAACATATGCCGCATCCTGCAGTCCTGGTAAGAGCTGTGAACGCAGCATGCCGTGCTGAGAGGTGGGCACTGGCGCAAAAACCTGGGCACCCTGGAGGTGCACCTGCCGCTGCTGACCAGCAGACCATGGGCAGGCAACATCAGGCAAGAAATCGCCCGGCACCCACAGAGGCTGCCCATAGACCAATTCGGCTGCAGAACAAAGTAGATCCTCTTTGGAAGCAGCCCGCAGCCCCAACATTACCCAAGGCAAACAATCCACCCAGCTTTTGTCACGGAGGCTTGCCCGTAATGCGGCTTTCAATGAACGGTGAAACCACTCACATAGTCCATTGGCTTGTGGGTGGTAGGCTGTGGTGCGGTATATCTGCGCTCCGAGGCTGTTGGTGACTGCAACCCATAACTCCGACGTGAACTGCGAGCCGTGGTCTGATGTTATGTCAGAAGGGATCCCAAAACGGGCTACCCATGTGCTCAGGAATGCCCGCGCAACATCGGCCGTGGAGATGGACTGGAGTGGAATAGCCTCGGGCCAACGAGTGGTGCGGTCAACCACAGTGAGCAGGTGCGTAAAGCCCTGGGAGGTCGGCAAGGGTCCCACCAGGTCCACATGTACTGTACGTGGTTGAAACACCTCTCTGGGACATGAAAGGTTTCAAGAGGGGCTTTGGAGTGACTGTGCACCTTAGCTTGCTGACATTCGAGGCAGGCAGCGGCCCAGTCACGAACATCCTTTTTGAGGCCATGCCAAACAAACTTTGCTGCCACCAGCTTCTGTGATGCTCTCATGCCAGGGTGGGAAAGGCCATGCACTGCATCAAACACCTGCCTGCACCAACTGCCAGGAACAATGGGTCGGGACTGACCTGTGGATACATCACAAAGCAGGGTGACATCTGCATTGCCAAAAGGAACATCCGCCAAACGCAGTCCACTGATGGCAGTCCTGTACGCCTGAACATCAGCGTCGTGGACCTGGTCCGCCGCCATGCGGACATAATCCACCCCGAGATGCACTGCCCCCACAAAACGACGAGAGAGACAGTTCACCACACGATTATCCTTTCCTGCCACATGACGGATATCCGTTGTGAACTCCAAAATAAAGGAAAGCTGACGCTGCTGCCGGGCAGACCACGGCTCTGAAACCTTGGCCATAGCAAAAGTTAAGGGCTTGTGGTCCATGAAAGCAGTGAATGCTCAGCCTTCCAACAAGAAACGAAAGTGTTGTACGGCCAGGACCAGGCCTAGCAGCTCCCGGTCAAACGTGCTGTACTTCCTGGGCGCAACTGTCGGCTGAAAAAGGCCAGTGGCTGCCAAGCGCCATCAACTAGCTGTTCGTGGACGGCCCTGACGGCATAGTCAGAGGCGTCTGTCGTGATGGCAATAGGGGCATCCGGAGATGGGTGTGCTAGCATGGTGGCACTGGCCAAGGCTGTCTTGGTGTCCATGAACGCCTGAGTCCTTTCCTCTGTCCAGACAACTGTGTGCTTAGCAGCCTTACCCTTAAGAGCTTCGTAGAGGGGACGCATGAGGTGGGCTGCATGTGGGATGAAACGATGGTAGAAAGTCACCATGCCTAGAAACTCCTGTAGGGCCCTGACCGTGACCGGCCGTGGGAACTGGCATATGACCTCCACCTTCGCAGCCAGTGGAGCTGCACCCTTGCTCGTGACATGGTGGCCAAAGAAATCAATGGCAGACAACCCAAACTGGCACTTGGCTGTGTTAATGATCAGTCCGTGATTGCTCAAACGCTGAAATAGAACCCTGAGGTGCGCCATGTGTTCAGCCTTGGAAGTACTAGCAATGAGAATGTCATCCAAGTACACAAAAACAAACGGCAGGTCGCGCAGAACACTGTCCATGAGCCGCTGAAAAGTCTGAGCAGCATTTTTTAACCCAAATGGCATGCGGAGGAATTTGAATAAACCAAAAAGAGTGATGACAGTGGTCTTGGAAATGTCCTGTGGATGCAGCAGCACCTGGTGATAACCACGGATGAGGTCCATCTTTGAAAAAATGACCTTACCAGCCAACTGGGCAGAAAAGTCCTGAATATGAGGAACAGGGTAGCGGTCGGGTGTAGTGGCCTCATTCAAGCGGCAGTAGTCACCACACGGATGCCATCCTCCACCAGGCTTCTGAACCATGTGTAATGGCGAAGCCCAAGGGCTGTTAGAACACCGTACGATGCCAAGGCGCTCCAGCGTCTCGAACTCTGCCTTGGCAATAGCGAGCTTCCCAGGATCCAAGTGCCTAGTGCGCGCATGAACCGGGGGACCAATGGTTGCGATGTGGTGCTCCACACCATGTCTGACCATGCCGGATGAGAAAGTTGGTTGGGTGAGGGCAGGGAACTCCCCCAGGAGGCATGATAACTCATTCGCCGCAAAGGTGCTGGACAGACGGGACGAACTGGAACAGCTACGTGTGCAGGGGAGTGAGGTAAAAGTCTCTGCGTTGATCAGTCGTCGGTTTCTAACGTCCACCAGAAAACCATGAGCGCAAAGGAAATCCGCGCCCAGTATGGGCGTGGACACTCTTGCCACCACAAAGTTCCAGGTAAACTGTTGTCTACCAAAAGACACCACGGCACTGCGCTTACCAAAAGTCTGGATGGAGCTACCATTCGTGGCCTCCAATACGGGACCCCGTTTACCCTGCTGAATGTCCAAGTCTGTAGCAGGCAAGACGCTTACCTGCGCACCTGTGTCACAGAGGAAACAACGTCCGGAAACAGCATCGGTGACAAACAGCAAACCGCCTGCATGGCTGACGCTCATTGCTGTAAATGAGCGCCGGCCCCCCCGTTTCCCGACGCCTTGAAACGGCAGGGTGGGCGGCGCTTCATAGCCTTGGGCCCGAAACGAGCATGGTAGAAACACAGGCCTTGCTTCCTTTGTTGCGCTGCAGCGACGAGAGCTCCCTCTGGTGGTGCTGATTCTGCAGCACAATGGTGGACAGCTGCCTTGCAGTGCTGCATGACAGAAAAAAACTTATCTGCTTCCTTAGCCAGGTCGCGCGGGTCACTGATGGAAGAACCAGCAAGCGCCGATCTCACCTCCCCTGGCAACTGCTGAAGGAAGAGCTCCCTGAAGATAAAACAAGGCTCATGTTTGCCAAGGAGAGACAGCATGTGGTCCATCAGTTCCAAAGGCTTTGCGTCACCCAAACCGCTCAATGAAAGCAAACGGCGGGCTCATTCGGAATCGTTCAGTCCCCAGCAAAAGCGCTTTAAGGCTGCCATATTTATCCTCAGTCAGAGGATTCTGCAGCAAACTCACGACTCTGACAGCAGTTGAGCTACCCAGGGCTGCGACCACATAGTAATATCTCATTGCATCGTCCGTTATCCGTCTGATCGCGAATTGAGCCTCCGCTTGAGCAAACCACACCGCCGCATGGCCTTCCCAAAACTCCAGAAGCTTGAGCGCAACAGCGTTAGCCTCCATAGTAGTAAAAAAAATAAAATAAAATCTCTTAGGATTACCATCCAAAGAGTCGTCGGGGTCACCAGTGTAAAGGAGTTGACACAGTGAGGAGACACAGACACAGCGGATAGGTTTTAAAAGCCCGAACTCGGGAAAACTTTAATCCACTCAAAACTTACTGCAAGTCAGTTTTTTCTATCAAGTCTAGAAGCGCCAACCGATGTCATCATAACGCGACACAGTAAAGAGCAAAATAACGACTCAACAGGTAATGCAGGACGTGACAGAAACAATCATTTCAATTGAACACCTAATCGCTGGCTGTGAATTATGAACAATGAGGTGCCCCTATATATATATATATATATATATATATATATATATATATATATATATATACACACACAGACACACACACACACACTAGTGCATCTCAAAAAATTAGAATACCATGAAAAAGTTCCTTTTTTCATAATCTAATTCAAAAAGGTAAACTTTCATATAATCTATATTCATTACATGTAAAGTGAAATATTTAAAGCCTTTTTTGTTTTAATTTTGATAATTATGGCTTATAGCGCATGAAAATCAGAAATCCAGTATCTCAAATTATTAGAACATTCCCTAAGATCAATCAAAAAAAGGATTTACAATACAGAAATGTCCAACTTCTTAAAAGTATATTCATTTATACACTCAATACTTGGTTGGGGCTCCTTTACCATGAATTACTGTATCAGTGCGATGTGGCATGGAGGTGATCAGACTGTGGCACTGCTGAGGTCTTATTGAAGCCCAGGTTGCTTTGATAGTGGCCTTCAGCGTATCTGTATTTTTGGGTCGGGTGTTTCTCATCTTCCTCTTGACAATACCCCATAGATTCTCTATGGGGTTCAGGTCAGGCAAGTTGGCTGGCCAATCAAACACAGTAATATCATGGTCAGCAAACCATTTGGTAGTAGTTTTGGCACGGTGGGTAGGTGCTAAGTCCTGCTGGAAAAGGAAATCAGCATCTCCAAAAAGCTCGTCAGCAGATGGAAGCATGAAGTGCTCTAAAATCTCCTGGTAGATGGCTGTGTTGACTTTGGACTTGATAAAATACAGTGGGCCAACACCAGCAGATGACATGGTACCCCAAATCATCACAGACTGTGGAAACTTCACACTGGGCTTCAAACACCTTGGATTCTGTGCCTCTCCACTCTTCCTCCAGACTCTAGAACCATGATTTCCAAATTAAATGCAAAATGTACTTTCATTTGAAAAGAGGACTTTGGACCACTGAGCAACAGTCCATTTCTTTCTCTCCTTAGCCCAGATAAGACACTTCTGGCATTGTCTCTGGCTCAGGAGTAGCTTGATATTAGGAATGCGAAAGTTGTATCCCCTTTCTTGAAGATGTCTGTTCATGATGGGTCTTGATACACTGACACCAGCCTCAGTCCACTCCTTGTGAAGCTCTCCCAAGTTCTTGAATCAACTTTTCTTGACAATCCTCTCAAGACTGTGGCCATCCCTGTTGCTTGTGCACCTTTTCCAGCCACCCTTTTCAGCAATGAACTTTTGTGGCTTACCCTCCTTGTGGAGAGCATCAGTGATCATCTTCTGGACAACAGTCAAGTCAGCAGTCTTCCCCATGATTGTGGTTGTGTGTACTGAACTAGACCGAGAGATTCACTGTGTTCATACTGTTTTACTAAAACTCAAAATGAAATATTCTAATATTTTGAGATGGGTTTTTTTTTATGTTTTTGTACTGTATGCCATACTGATTAAAATTAAAATAGAAAATGCTTGAAACATTTTAGTTTATGTGTAATGTGTCTATAATATATAACATTTTCACTTTAAATAACTGATGGAAAATATTGAACTTTTTCACAATATTCTAATTTTTTGAGATGCACTAGTATATATATATACACACATACACACCTGTGAGTGTTTAGTCTATGTCTATTTCTTATCTAGAGTGTTTATGCTGTTTATATCGTTTATTTCAGTTATTCTCTTTTTATTTATTGCATTGCCTGTTTGCACCGTGGGTCAGAGAGGACTGAAATTTCATCTGTGCTGTATGTCGAGCATGTATAGCATATTTGACAATAAAGTTGACTTGACTTGACTATAGCCAACTACACACCTATCAGCTCATGTACGACTCGATTTTGTGGAATAACTGTTAATTATAAGAGTGCTGCTTGGAATAGACGGGCCATTTTTTCATGTTTGCACACTAATTGGTTTCAGATCATCATACAAAATGTAACAAGAAGACAGAGTCATTTATATCCCCCACCCTATATACCAACTATATACCAAGTTTCAAGATATTATTTGTCACATTTTTCAAGTTCTGCTGCAGGAAACCAACCCGACCCTCTTTACACTGACCTCAGCAGCCCATGGCATAAACCCACCAGACCTTTGGTCCACGTGAGCTAAAAATTAAAATTTCTCACATTTCTTAGTATCAAAAGGCACATATACGCTATTTAATCAACACATATACCAACTTTCAAGACCATACCACTCATAGTTTTCAAGTTCTGCTCCGGAAACAAAACCTACCCCTAAGACTAACCTGAGAGACTAAGTCTGAAATTGTTTCCATGGAAACATGAAAAATTACGGTACAATTTCTCAAATTTCTTAGTATGAAAAGACACATCTACCGGTACATCACCTTGTTAACATGTATACCAAGTTTCAAATCCGTATCATGAATAGTTTTGGATATATGCTCCGGAAACGAACATTGCTCTTAGAAACTAAGTCAAAGTCTATTTTTTATGCAAAAATTTGAAAAATACTTTTTATCAAAAATCCAAAATAGCAAATGGCACCAGTTCACATGTGGCTTGATATGTGTACAAAGTTTCATGAAGATATCTTCAGTAGTTTTAAAGATATGGCCCAGAAACGAAAACGTGACCAGATGGCTGGACAGACGGATAGACAGAACGCATTTCTAAATCCCCCACCAAACTTTGTTTGGGTGGGGGATAATACAAGACGCGGATATCATGAAGAAACACAAAACAGTTTTTAAATTATCATATCATTTACTGAAAAAAAAGGGTTATGCATCATGTATATTACTGATGTGACAAAGTAATTGCCCCTAAACTGAACTGGTTGTGCAACTTTTAGTAGCAACAACTGCAGCCAAATGCCTCTGATAACTGGAGGTCCTCCATCAATGTGGAGGAATTTTGGCCCACTCTTCTTAGCAGAACTGCTTTAAATCAGCCACGTTTAAGGGCTTTCAAGCATCAGCTGCTCCTTTAAGGTCCTGCCACAGCATTTCAACAGGGTTCAATTCAGGACTTGGGCAATTCCAAAGCCTTATTTTTGTTTCTTTTGAGGCATTCAGAAGTAGACTTGATACTTCTTGTGCTTCATATTGTTGTCTTGCTGCATAAAACCGACTGTGCTTGAGCTTCAGATCACAGACCGATGACCACACATTTGACTTCAGGTAGCGAGCAGAATTCCTTTCTGCTAGAGAGCATCGTTCATGGTTTTATTAATTATGAAGCTCTGAAGCAGCAAAGCGTCTCCACACCATCACACTATTTCCACCATGTTTGACTGTCGTTATGCTGTTACTGTGGAATGCTGTTCCACTTCCAACTCATCAGTCCACAAAATATTTATCCAGAAACACTTGGACTTATTTTTTTTTTCTCAAGCAAATGTGAGTCGAGCCTTAATCAGCATTTAGTATCATCATGAACACTGACCTTATCTATGGTGAGCAAGGCCTGCAGTTCCTTAAATCTTCATCTGGGTTCTTTCGTAATGTCCTGGATGAGTCACTGATGCATTCTAATAGAAATTTTGGTGGGCCAGCCACTTTTCAGCAAAGATTCACCACTCATCCAGTCCTCCCCCCATTTGGAGGTAATGCCAAAAACTGTGGTTTGCTAGAGTCCCAGAGCCTTCGAAATGTTTTTGTATCCTTTTCCAAACTGATATATTTCAATAACTTTCTCTCTCATCTCTTCCAAAATTTCTTTTGATCACATGAGTGTAGACATATTTTAGCTGACTTTGCATTGTTGAAAAGCTTCTATTGAAGTGATATTTAGATTCAACAGGGCTGGCAATAATTAAGCCTGGGTGTGTCAAGTCTTACTGAACCCAATTACCAATTAAATTCATTAGTAAGTTGACTGAGTAACTAAGAGGAAAATTACTTTTTCATACAGGGCACTGGATAACTTTTTTGCTTGAGTAACTGAAATCCTGATTTAAAAACTTTTTATGCTGTCTTTATACAGGATATATAAAAGCCTTTATTAAATTTTGAAAACAGGAAAAAACTGACTGTGACAAATATGGAAAAATAAATCTGGGAATGGCAAAAAAAAAAAATCTAAATACTGTAACAGTGTTGTCGACTGAGAGATAACTGCATTTACGGAGATATAACAATCCATTTCTGAATAGAAACAAGTGTTGCCAGGTAAAACGAACCTCACCTGGCAGCATTTATTTTATACCTATATGTTGATAATGGTAATATTTCTCAATCATCAGCTGTCAGGTTATAGTCCTATGAAAATCCATGACCTTGAGTTTGACATTTCAAAATCATTCAAATGTCAAAGATCATGGTGCCAAATGAAACCTCATATGGCACTTCCTGTAAGTTGATAACAGTAAATATCTGTCTACCATCAACCGTTTTCAAGTTATAGCCCTTTGAAAATCCATGACCTTGAGTTTGACCTTTCAAGGTCACTCAAGGTCAATGATTATAGTGCCAAATGAAAGGCCATATGGGAGTTCCTATATGTTCATAATAGTAAACATCTGTCTATCGGCAACCATTTTTGAGTTATAATGGAAAACGTTATTTTGACCAAAAGGTTGACTTTTCCAGTGACCTTGACCTTCACCTTGACCCAATTACCCCCAAAATTTAATCAGGTAATCTACGGACCATTGCCCACCTACGCTGAAAATCTGAAGTCAATTGGTGCAACCGTCTAGACACTAGATTGTTAAAACACACACACACAAACCACACTGATTACAATACCTCGCCCTGTTTACTCTGTCGTGGGCGAGGTAATTATTCTACAATCAGTTTTCCAGTTTCTTAAACAGTCTTACCAGTGATAACTGCAGATTAGCACCCAGAATATTTGGAAAAAATCTAATACCTTTCCATTTTTACACTCAATTCTGCATTCCTTTCATTAATTAGCTATCATATAAATAAAACACCCCACAACAAATTTAGCATAAAAGGAAATTATTATTATTATTATTATTATTATTATTATATACAGTAGTTAGAAGAGTAAAACTTGATATAAGGGAACAGGAGCTACAAAGTGCCCAACAAAATTTATAATAAAAACTGACTATAATTAATTCATACGATTACTTTTCAAGTTCAGACATCTTTGTATTCTATTTTTTTTTTCCCTCCACAATGACAAAAGTGTTGGTAAAGAGAAGAAACTCTGCAGTGAGGGCTTGCTCCTGCGATTAAGAGTATAAGCTCAATAGCAGTCTATTTAAAAGCAGATGTGACAGCACAATAATTGTAATAAAAACTCCTCCAGAGTGCAGACATGTTCAAAACGCATCATTCCAATTCACACCTCGTACTGGAGAATACAAAAACAGTACAATGTTTATTCTAAAGCGATCCACTTTAACCTTGAAACTTCCCTTGTGGCACAACATTGCGACCGGTCTGTCAGGGTGAAGGCTGCATTGCTTTTGGTGTAAATGGAAAATTGACAGCATTTTATCACACACACACACACAAAAGTTTATATATGAGTGATTCCACGCTTATGGGTACTGAAATGGGGACATGAACTTATTTTTAAAAATTCACCTAAAACCATTTATTTTTTTTACCATCAGGTCACAAAACATGTAATCTTTAATGAATGATATGTTAAAAGATAACTTTAATTTTCTGAGATGTAATAAAAACATATTTATATGCCAAAGTCAAGCCTATGAGTTCCAAAATGATGTCTGTTACATTACTTCTGTTACGATTGTCCATCTCGCGTCTGTTACAAATTAATTACAATCTAGCTATATACCATGTTAATCTTATTGAAAGAATGTGTATGTTTATTCTACTACACATGTTTATTAATTATATTTGCTAAAACATCACCTTCCTATGTTTCAAAAAGTAATTCTACATTGTTAAAATTGAGAATATATATGTCCACAACACTTCTGTTACGTTCTGACTTTGGCATATAAATATGTTTTTATTACATCTCAGAAAATTAAAGTTATCTTTTAACACATCATTCATTAAAGATTACATGGTTTGTGACCTGATGGTAAAAAAAGAAATGGTTTTAGGTGAATTTTTAAAAATAAGTTCATGTCCCCATTTCAGTACCCATAAGCGTGGAATCACTCATATATCACACACACACACACACACACACACACACACACACACACACACACACACACACACACACTGTCCTCTATGATTATTGTCACTCCTTGTAAAATTAGTTAAAAGGGTTAGAAAAAAAATCCACCTTTTGGTGAAGTCGCTTCATCTCACACTGAAATGAGAAAAAAATCCAACCTTTAACTGAAAACTCAATTAAGCCTCGGTCACAACCGGACGTACGATTTTTTGGCCGTGCGATTTTTGGCGTTTCCCAAATCGCTGCATTTTTTTTTGTTCGTGGAGAACGTAGTTGTGGTGACCATGAAGGAGTAAGATCACCGCGCACCCAACGTACAACCCGGAAGTCAAACGTGCGTACCACGCACGAAATCTGAGGCTGCTCGGACGTACGGCTGTCGCTTCATTCGTACAGCCAACACACCTTCAAACGTGCACTAATCGTACTGACCGTGCGTTCCATGCAGGCTTCGTATGAAGGTTGCAAGAACTGCGTACGATCTGTACGTTGTGCGTACCAACGGCGTTCGTTTGTCACACTGCGGCGATTGGAGAGGGGTATATATATTTCGGCATACTTTGGTTTCTCACTGTGAAAATGGCAATCCCTCCGCAAAGACTTCGTCTCAAACTCCTGGCCTGCTGGCCACTGTCGTGGTCTTCATCCTCCTCCTCACTGCTCCTTGTCCCCTCTCTCTCCTCCCTCTCTGCCGCCGTCTCTCTCTCCTCCATCTCCGACACCTTTTCTATCCTCCTCTTCCCTTTTGCCTTCGGCATATTGAATTGAAGCAATGCAATGAAATGAAATGAAATTGGGTTTTCTCTCAATCAAAGCCTACATGTACAAATGGCCATAGGCACCCCTGCAGCTTTATATACCCGAGTTTTCGTGCAATTGATGCCCTCTCGCCGTATGGCCAATGCACTGCCGACGTACTTGACACGCCTGGATGACATACAAAATATCTGAACGTGCGTTGGCTGCACTAATTACGTATGTGGGGCACACGACACACATACGGAGTCCGCAAGTGTGACGTACGAAAAAAATTGACATTTTGCCCAAACCTGACACCAGCAAATCGTACGAAAGATGCACGTCGGCTGTACGGAAGACACACGAGGCCGTAAGTTTGTCTTGCAACCTGAAAAAAACGTAAGCGCCCGTAGAGTTTGTTTGACATGACAAAGAACCTCTGCGGCTGGTCTGCGGCCAGTCTACGGCTCGAAAATCAGCACGTCACACGTGCGCCCTCCGTACGTTTCTTTGCGTTTTTTGCACGTAGACCGGCCATAGAAGCACGTACGGCCGGTTGTGACCGAGGCATTAAAGATAATGCACATGCGTTTTTTGTTGAAAATAATTATTTCTTGATGGATTTATTTTTCTCTGAATACATTTATTTCAACTAAAGGTTGGATTTTTCTCATTTGTTCAGTTTGAGATGAAGCTACTTCACCAAAAGGTGGATTTTTTTTTTCTAACCTTGATTCCAAAAAAGATGGGACACTGTGTAAAACATAAATAAAAACAGAAGGCAATGATTTGCAAATTCTTTTTGACTTGTATTCAAATGAATACACAACAAAGATAATATATTTAAAGTTCAAACTGATAAACCTTACTGTTTTTTGTAAATATACACTCATTCTGAATTTGATGCCTGCAACACCTTCCAAAAAAGTTGGGACAGGGGCATGTTTACCACTGTATTACATCACTTTTTCTTTCAACACCACTCAGTAAACATTTGGGAACTTCTGCTTCTTTCAGCTGCTCCCGTTTGTTCAGGGTCGCCACAGTGGATCTGTTCCATATATTTGATGTGGTGTAGGTTTTACACCGGATGCCCTTCCTGGCGCAACCTTCCCCATTCTTTCTGGGCTTGGCACCAAGTATGCACCGGATGCCCATAAAGTACAACCCCAGTGGCTGGGTATTTTACCTAATCTGCATGTCTTTGAACTGTGGGGGAAACCAGAGCACTCGGAGGAAACCCACACAGACACAGGGAGAACATGCAAACTCCACACAGAAAGACACCCCCCCCATCAGCTGTGAGGTTTGAACCTGGAACCTTCTTACTGTGAGGTGACAGTGCTAACCACTGCACCATCATACTGAACTGAGAACACTAATTGTTAAAGTTTTGAAAGTGAAAGTCTTTCACATGCTTGCTTGATATATGACTTAAGTTGCTCAGCAGACCAGGGTTTCTGTTGTCGTATTTTGCACTTCATAATGCACTATGCATTTTTAATGGGTGACAGGTCTGGACTACAGGCAGGCCAGTTTAGCACCTGCGCTCTTTTACGACATAGCCATGCTGTTATAACATGTGCAGAATGTGGCTTGTTAGAATAAGCAGGGATGTTACTGAAAAAGACATTGTCTGCATGGCAGCATATGTTGCTCCAAAACCTGTATGTACTTTTCAGCCTTAATGGTGCCTTCATACATGCACAAGTTACCTGTGCCATGGGCACTAACACACCTCCATACCTTCACAGATACTGGATTTTGAATTTTGTGCTAGTAACAATTTGGATGGTCCTTTTCTTCTTTAGCCTGAAGGACACAATGTTCATGATTTAAACAAACAAACAAAAAAAAAACAAAACCCTATTTAAAATATGGACTCGTCAAACCACGGCATACTTTTCCACTTTGCGTCAGTCCATCTCACATGAGCTTGGGCCCAGAGAATTCGGCAGCATTTTTGGATGTTGTTGATACAGTACACGACTTTTGCTTTGCATCGTAGATGCAGCAACAAACTGTCTTTACTGGCAGTGTTTTTCCAAAGTGTTCCTGAGCCCATATAGTAATATCCTTTATACAATCATGTCAGTTTGTAATGCAGTGCCACCTGAGGGATCAAAGGTCACGAGTATTCAATGCTGGTTTTCAGCCCTACACCTTATGTACAGAGATTTCTCTGGATTCTCTGAATGTTTTGATGATATTATGGATTGTCGATGGTGAAATCCCTAAATTGCTTGCAAGCATACATTGAGAAATGTTCTTCTTAAACTGTTAGACTATTTGCCCATGAAGTTTTTTACAAAATGTTGAACCTCGCCCCATCCTTCATTGTGAATAACTGAGCCTTTCCATTACTGTAGAATGTTCCAAACAGTTGTTTTGTTGAGCATTTCACATCTCTCCCAGTCTTTTGTTGCCCCGTCCCAACTTTTTTGGAATGTGTTACAGGCATCAAATTCAGAATGAATGTCTCATCTCATCTCATTATCTCTAGCCGCTTTATCCTGTTCTACAGGGTCGCAGGCGAGCTGGAGCCTATCCCAGCTGACTACGGGCGAAAGGCAGCGTACACCCTGGACAAGTCGCCAGGTCATCACAGGGCTGACACAGAGACAAACAACCATTCATACCTACAGTCAATTTAGAGCCACCAATTAGCCTAACCTGCATGTCTTTGGACTGTGGGGGAAACCAGAGCACCCGGAGGAAACCCACGCGGACACGGGGAGAACATGCAAACTCCGCACAGAAAGGCCCTCGCCAGCCACGGGGCTCGAACCTGGACCTTCTTGCTGTGAGGCAACAGCGCTAACCACTACATCACCGTGCCGCAAGAATGAATGTATATTGACAAAAAAAAAAGTATACCATTGTGAATATTAAATATCTTTTCTTCATATTGTATTCAATTGAATATAGGTCAAAAAGGATTTGTAAATCATTGCATTTTGGGCTTATTCATGTTTTACACAGCGTCCCAACTTTTTTGAAATCAGGGTTGTATATTTTTTGTATTATTTAACTCTTCACTGATGGGAGATGGTGAATGTTGTTGAAACTCCTAGTATAAATAAACTTTCAGCTGAAATTTGGGCTAAACTTTGCAATAAACATCCTTTTCTAACTGAGTTGTGGACTAAATCTGAAAATCACCTGCTGAGTTTACAGTTATGCAACCTATAGATGTTTAGTGCCATAATCATCTTCTGTAACCCCTTTACCATGGTTAGAAAATACAAACTTGCACGGGAGTAAATAAACTGCAATCTTTAGAAAATATCTCATTATCTCTAGCCGCTTTATCCTTCTACAGGGTCGCAGGCAAGCTGGAGCCTATCCCAGCTGACTACGGGCGAAAGGCGGGGTACACCCTGGACAAGTCGCCAGGTCATCACAGGGCTGACATATAGACACAGACAACCATTCACACTCACATTCACACCTACGGTCAATTTAGAGTCACCAGTTAACCTAACCTGCATGTCTTTGGACTGTGGGGGAAACCGGAGCACCCGGAGGAAACCCACGCGGACACGGGGAGAACATGCAAACTCCACACAGAAAGGCCCTCGCCGGCCACGGGGCTCGAACCCAGGACCTTCTTGCTGTGAGGCGACAGCGCTAACCACTACACCACCGTGCCACCCTTTAGAAAATATATTAGCTTGATGGTATGTTCTACTTTTTACGTTTTCATGCACTTGTGTATACTACATCCTTCCATTCACCCTTCTATCCATGCATTCACCCATCCACCCTGCAGCTCCAACACTTTCATGGTTATGTCATATGTAATGGCTTACCATTGCAGGGACCTGGGCGGCATGGCCTCTGTGACTCGGGTTTCTCACCAACGCATTGATCGCCGATGCGGCATGTGACCTGGCGATGTGCCACTCCTTCACCACAGGTCACTGAGCACTGGCAGAGAGAATTACAATCATAATCAGAAATGTGATTCATTTATACATAATATCCAACAAATTTTACTTGATAAAAGCATCCATATAAATTCTGTAATTTAATCTTACATATATAGATTTGTGTTTTTGGTGGTATCAACAGTTACAGTGGATCTGCACAGTTGCTAGTACAGGGTCTGTTGTGTATAGAGCTAAATGCCACCATGTAACTGCTCTCAGTCAGAAGAGAGATGCTGAAAAGATGTCAGAAGGTTGAAAAAGTGGGGTACGAGTAATGTGTTGGGGGGGGGGGGGGGATTGCACAGGGAATGCTTCGTTCCCAGTGTTGATGGGATAAAGACCTGAAAGGAGAAATACTGTTTGTTTCAGCCTCAAAGCATGCAAGTCAACGAGCGGTAAAAGCTGGCAGCCATTTCTTTTTTCAGTCCAAAATCTAATGTCTGAAAAGAACAGATGCCCCAATGTTCTCAGAAGAAAATAAATGGCTTGTAGTGGTACAACGTTGAGCAAGAACACTCACTGGCAGATATATTAATCCTTCCAGTTTGTGGCCAAAATTAAAATGAGAAAATGAGCACTCGCATTTAGTCAGGTTTAATATAAAGCTAAGCACAAAGTAAGTGTTCACAGAAATCAGAGAAAAAAAAACGTATAGAGTTTTTTTTCTCTATGAAATTACATGGAATATCAGCACACGAGATGCCACACTAATTTCAGTGCTTTTCAAATAAGCAATATGGTTAGTTTACTCAAAATCATTATTTTACCAACAAGGCAATCAAATACAGGTATGTCCAGTTTGTAAATTATATTCAAACACCCATGCACATTTAAACTCTGTCATCACTGTACATGTTTACTTGACTTAACTACTTCCCCTAATCAGCAAATGAAACTGTCTTGGCTTTCAGTTTGTGCACATAACTGAAGCCCATTTACCCAAGCAGCTGAATATATCTTGGTTGAAATCACCAACACAAACTAAAGAATTGTGTGCGCTAAACTCTAACGAGCAAGGCCTGTAATGAACTCAAATCACACAGACATAGATTCATAAAATGTTATAGAAAACTGGTAAATATTTAAATGACATATTTTTGTGGAGATATGGAACAATGGCAGACCTCAGACCAGGCTCCAATCCTCCAATGGGCAGGGCAGGACACTCTGTTGCAGGGACGTCTGGTCTCGGGTTTCTCTCCGCTGCAATACTTGCTGTGGATGGAGCGATTTGTGCCTTCATGCAGGAACTGAATGCAACGCACAGTGCGGATCTGGTAACCAAGGTTTCCGCATGTCTTGGTGCAGTGCTCCCAATCCTCAGTTATCCACCTTTGAAAATCAAACACGATAATGGGGTTTTTGCTAACATGCTAACAATTAATTTTCTACCCATTTTCTTATGATTATTGTATAAACTGTTCTAGCAACAGGTTCTGCAGCAAGCTGCAGTTCGAGTCCAGTGAGGATTAATAAGGCACCTGATTTATCATGACGTTTATCAAAGAATTAAAAATACAAATTGTCCCACAATCATTCCTACCTGTGGCCTGTTTATGAATCGCAAAAATCTTAAAAGCATGTGAATAAACTTTGACTTCATGCAGAGAACCACCTCAAATGCACTTGAATAGTGGGTGCGTATAATGTAATGCTAAATGTCATATTTTTTAGTTTTTTTGATGCCACTTTAAATGTATTTTAAGAACAAATTTGCAGTGATGGGCGGCACGGTGGTGTAGTGGTTAGCGCTGTCGCCTCACAGCAAGAAGATCCGGGTTCGAGCCCCGTGGCCAGCGAGGGCCTTTCTGTGTGGGGTTTGCATGTTCTCCCCGTGTCCGCGTGGGTTTCCTCCGGGTGCTCCGGTTTCCCCCACAGTCCAAAGACATGCAGGTTAGGTTAACTGGTGACTCTAAATTGACCGTGAGTGTGAATGGTTGTCTGTGTCAGCCCTGTGATGACCTGGCGACTTGTCCAGGGTGTACCCCGCCTTTCGCCCGTAGTCAGCTGGGATAGGCTCCAGCTTGCCTGCGACCCTGTAGAAGGATAAAGCGGCTAGAGATAATGAGATGAATGAGATGAGATTTGCAGTGATGATATACCAATTAATTCTATCCACATTCACTGGATATGAGCAATCACACACTGATTGAGCTACTCGACTACCAGGATATCAGTTCATATACTGTGAGTCGAGAAAAACAAAATGGTGGCTTTATCATCAAGCATTTAAAAGAAACAGAAATTGCAATACCTCTCCTGCAATACCTCTCCTCACACAAGTAATAATTAATCAATTAATTAACACACACACATTAAAAATAAAATATATCCTAAGATAAATACTAAATTAGAGGAATTATGAAGTAGATGAAACACACTTATTGCACATATCAGGTGGTCGTAATTGCGAAAGTTAAAACAGAAAAAAAAAAACAATGCAACAACTATTGACAGACATACAGATGTGAGTCTACTGTGAGCAGTGCTGGTTGTACAGTCTAACAGCTGCAGGAAGGAATAATCTGCGGTAATGCTCCTTCACACACTTAGGGTGGAGCAACCTCCCGCTGAAGGAGCTCTGCAGTCCAGTGAGTGAGTCCTGTAGGGAGTGGGAGTCGTTCTCCATCATAGATGACAGCTTAGCCATCATCCTCCTCCCACCCACTACCTCCACTGGCTCCAGGGGGCATCCCAGCACAGAGCTGGCCCTCCTGATCAGTTTGTCCAGTCTCTTCCTGTCAGCTGTGGAGATGCTGCTCTCCCAGCAAACCATGCCATGAAAGATGGCTGACGCCACCAACCACAGTGTCAAAAAAAGGTCTTCAGGAGTGCCCGTTGCACTCCAAAAGACCTGAGAAGAAGAACAACAACAAAATGGCGGAGCGTGTTGCTGCACCAACCGAGAATGAAATAAAAACTGTATTCAAACACAACACCCCCAAAAATAAAAAAGCAACAAAGTATGGGATAAAATAATTTCATAGTAAGAACATATCTTTTTTATTTTTCAAGAATTATTATTATAGAATTTTTCACAAATTGCTACTGTCATTTCACTGGTTTGTTTACATTCTAAAAGGAAATGATTTTGTTGGACGTTTTGTACAAAGTTTTTATTAATCGAATTTACAAAAAAAAAAATGCTCTGTTTGTCAAAATCCAGTGAATGTGGACAGAATAAAACAGTTGTTCCACTCAGTTTCATTGTACATGGCTTATAGCCAACTCGGTGCTACACGCCTCATTGATTTCCTGGAATAACTGTTAAATGCACAGAATTTAGTCTGAATGACGCAAGTATGGTTGAGAATCCGAATGTTTGATTTGCAAAATTATGCAATTAATGTCATGTGATGTGGCACACGAGGCATTTTACAACCCCGATTCCAAAAAAGTTGGGACAAAGAACAAATTATAAATAAAAACAGAATGCAATGATGTGGAAGTTTCAAAATTCCATATTTATTCTGAATAGAACATAGATGACATATCAAATGTTTAAACTGAGAAAATGTATCATTTAAAGAGAAAAATGAGGTGATTTTAAATTTCATGACAACACCACATCTCAAAAAAGTTGGGACAAGGCCATGTTTACCACTGTGAGACATCCCCTTTTCTCTTTACAACAGTCTGTAAATGTCTGGGGACTGAGGAGACAAGTTGCTCAAGTTTAGGGATAGGAACGTTAACCCATTCTTGTCTAATGTAGGATTCTAGTTGCTCAACTGTCTTAGGTCTTTTTTGTCGTATCTTCTGTTTTATGATGCGCCAAATGTTTTCTATGGGTGAAAGATCTGGACTGCAGGCTGGCCAGTTCAGTACCCGGACCCTTCTTCTACGCAGCCATGATGCTGTAATTGATGCAGTATGTGGTTTGGCATTGTCATGTTGGAAAATGCAAGGTCTTCCCTGAAAGAGACGTCATCTGGATGGGAGCATATGTTGCTCTAGAGCCTGGATATACCTTTCAGCATTGATGGTGTCTTTCCAGATGTGTAAGCTGCCCATGCCACACGCACTAATGCAACCCCATACCATCAGAGATGCAGGCTTCTGAACTGAGCGCTAATAACAACTTGGGTCATTCTTCTCCTGTTTAGTCCGAATGACACGGCGTCCCTGATTTCCATAAAGAACTTCAAATTTTGATTTGTCTGACCACAGAACAGTTTTCCACTTTGCCACAGTCCATTTTAAATGAGCCTTGGCCCAGAGAAGACATCTGCGCTTCTGGATCATGTTTAGATACGGCTTCTTCTTTGAACTATAGAGTTTTAGCTGGCAACGGTGGATGGCACGGTGAATTGTGTTCACAGATAATGTTCTCTGGAAATATTCCTGAGCCCATTTTGTGATTTCCAATACAGAAGCATGCCTGTATGTGATGCAGTGCCGTCTAAGGGCCCGAAGATCACGGGCACCCGGTATGGTTTTCCGACCTTGACCCTTACGCACAGAGATTCTTCCAGATTCTCTGAATCTTTTGATGATATTATGCACTGTAGACGATGATATGTTCAAACTCTTTGCAATTTTACACTGTCGAACTCCTTTCTGATATTGCTCCACTATTTTTTGGCGCAGAATTAGGGGGATTGGTGATCCTCTTCCCATCTTTACTTCTGAGAGCCGCTGCCACTCCAAGATGCTCTTTTTATACCCAGTCATGTTAATGACCTATTGCCAATTGACCTAATGAGTTGCAATTTGGTCGTCCAGCTGTTCCTTTTTTGTACCTTTAACTTTTCCAGCCTCTTATTGCCCCTGTCCCAACTTTTTTGAGATGTGTTGCTGTCATGAAATTTCAAAATGTCTCACTTTCAACATTTGATATGTTGTCTATGTTCTATTGTGAATACAATATCAGTTTTTGAGATTTGTAAATTATTGCATTCTGTTTTTATTTACAATTTGTACTTTGTCCCAACTTTTTTGGAATCGGGGTTGTAGTAACTTTATTTTTATATAATAGAAACTACAGTAACCAGTAGTCCAATTCTTCAGTCATCTACTATAAATCTTCTGGGCTTTTTGTACATGCAGTCTCGGTTAATGAAAAAGCCTGACATTAGACTCCGGGGTGAGATTGTGTGCTGCTTTATATCAGAAAAAGTTTCATGGCTTTTAGTTTGACTTCATCTATTTAGGTAGCCGTTTCCCCAGTGTTAAACTGCCATTTTTATGACAACATTTTTCTCTGTACAACTCTGTGTGTATACAGCGGCTTCAGAAAATATTCAGACCCCTGAATAAAAGAATTTGCATACATTATTGTATTATTATTTTTAATTTAAATTGGATTAAATTCAGTATCAGTATACACACTATAGCTGGAAGCAGCGATGAAGGGCTCTCGCACCTCCAGTGCTATCTGCCATGTAAAACAGTGACAGATGAATGTGAGTGCAGGAAGCTTTTATTAAAAGGTCACCGGTTCGATTCCCTGGACCAGCAGGAATGGTTGAAGCAAGGCACTTAATCTCCCCAGGCTGCTCTGGGTGTGTTGTATGTTGCTCTGGATAAGAGCGTTTGCTAAATGCCATTAATGTAATGTAAAAGCACGCTAGCAAACAGTTCCAAAACATCAGGCAAAAGCAGTGTAGGAAAACAGGCAACGGTCAAGCAAGGCATAGACAGGATATCCAAGTCAAAGACGAAGGGCAAAATGCAAAAACAAAGATGAGAGTCAAAACCAAAAAAGCAATACAAACTACAAAGGCTTGGTAATGTCAGACACAGGGTACAGAGTGTATACTTTGCAAAGTCTGTATGTTACTGAGAGCTGTGATAGCGCTCTGATAAGGAACAGGTGCATGGCAATGAGTCTTAATGAGCTTCAGCATGGCACACGAGTTGCAGCCTAATGCGTGCTACATGCTCCGAGCGCTAATGCGTATGGACGTGACACTATCACCAGATTAACACAACAAGACAGTGAATAGAGTTGCAAAATGCCTCTCAACATCAGTGACACTAACATGTTCTAACCACATAAACCAACATGGCAGCCCTTGTCTGGAATGGGGTTCACCTCCCTGCTGTGCCCTTGCTTATAAAAGTGGGTAAAGTACAATTTGTCAACATTTCCCAGCTACACCACACATCATGCCCAAATCATTTGAGGTCAAGGTATTGGCAAATAAACACAAACATTACTGTTAAATTCATATTCGTGTGCATCTTTAAATAATAAGCATCAGTGTCATGATCTTGATTAAAACTACAAGAAAAATGAGAACCTTTTAACATATAAATCTCATTCTGCTCAATGACGGCATACACTAACACCGAATCCTTTCACTTCACCTGTTCATGCAGTAGTACCATAAGCCCTTTTATGTGCTGTGTAAATATGCACCTGACAAATTTCCTTTACTTACATATATAAAGGTAAAATGCATGTGATATCTCATTTTCAGATGTTGCTTTTACATTATGTGTGTGTGCAAAAAAAGGCAAGAGTTTTAAACATTGGAAATATCAGTTTTTGTGTTTCAACTACAAGGCCACAGGTAGGGGTAAATCATATTGCTCAAATTCTACACATTATGTGCAATTTAACTTTCATGAGCCAATGTGTAATGACCTACAACCCCGATTCCAAAAAAGTTGGGACAAAGTACAAATTGTAAATAAAAACGGAATGCGATAAATCTCAAAAATTACAAATAAATTTCATAAATTACAAATCTCAAAAACTGATATTGTATTCACAATAGAACATAGACAATATATCAAATGTCGAAAGTGAGACATTTTGAAATTTCATACCAAATATTGGCTCATATGAAATTTCATGACAGCAACACATCTCAAAAAAGTTGGGACAGGGGCAATAAGAGGCTGGAAAAGTTAAAGGTACAAAAAAGGAACAGCTGGAGGACCAAATTGCAACTCATTAGGTCAATTGGCAATAGGTCATTAACATGACTGGGTATAAAAAGAGCATCTTGGAGTGGCAGCGGCTCTCAGAAGTAAAGATGGGAAGAGGATCACCAATCCCCCTAATTCTGCACCGACAAATAGTGCAGCAATATCAGAAAGGAGTTCGACAGTGTAAAATTGCAAAGAGTTTGAACATATCATCATCTACAGTGCATAATATCATCAAAAGATTCAGAGAATCTGGAAGAATCTCTGTGCGTAAGGGTCAAGGCCGGAAAACCATACTGGGTGCCCGTGATCTTCAGGCCCTTAGACGGCACTGCATCACATACAGGCATGCTTCTGTATTGGAAATCACAAAATGGGCTCAGGAATATTTCCAGAGAACATTATCTGTGAACACAATTCACCGTGCCATCCGCCGTTGCCAGCTAAAACTCTATAGTTCAAAGAAGAAGCCGTATCTAAACATGATCCAGAAGCGCAGATGTCTTCTCTGGGCCAAGGCTCATTTAAAATGGACTGTGGCAAAGTGGAAAACTGTTCTGTGGTCAGACAAATCAAAATTTGAAGTTCTTTATGGAAATCAGGGACGCCGTGTCATTCGGACTAAAGAGGAGAAGAATGACCCAAGTTGTTATCAGCGCTCAGTTCAGAAGCCTGCATCTCTGATGGTATGGGGTTGCATTAGTGCATGTGGCATGGGCAGCTTACACATCTGGAAAGACACCATCAATGCTGAAAGGTATATCCAGGTTCTAAAACAACATATGCTCCCATCCAGACGACGTCTCTTTCAGGGAAGACCTTGCATTTTCCAACATGACAATGCCAAACCACATACTGCATCAATTACAGCATCATGGCTGCGTAGAAGAAGGGTCCGGGTACTGAACTGGCCAGCCTGCAGTCCAGATCTTTCACCCATAGAAAACATTTGGCGCATCATAAAACAGAAGATACGACAAAAAAGACAGTTGAGCAACTAGAATCCTACATTAGACAAGAATGGGTTAACATTCCTATCCCTAAACTTGAGCAACTTGTCTCCTCAGTCCCCAGACGTTTACAGACTGTTGTAAAGAGAAAAGGGGATGTCTCACAGTGGTAAACATGGCCTTGTCCCAACTTTGAGATGTGGTGTTGTCATGAAATTTAAAATCACCTCATTTTTCTCTTTAAATTATACATTTTCTCAGTTTACACATTTGATATGCCATTTATGTTCTATTCTGAATAAAATATGGAATTTTGACATTTCCACATCATTGCATTCCGTTTTTATTTACAATTTGTACTTTGTCCCAACTTTTTTGGAATCGAGGTTGTATGTTCTAGGTCAAGAAGTAGCTTTCATTCATGATATAAAGGGCAATTGTAGAAGGGAAGGGGAAGGGAAGGGAAAGGAAATGAGGCGAATCAGAGTATTCTAACACTTCATGTTCGGAAACCACACCACCCACTGAGAAGAAAAGTGCATAAGAATCAAGGAGGAGGTGGGCAATTATAGGTTGGGATGATTATATCACAGAGCCCAAAGAGAAATTTGGGACTATAGAGACTATATCGATAAATACTGACCTGATCCACAAACTGACAAACCTTAATACAGTATGTAACATGCTATGTGATCAACAAGAGCAAGAATAGGTTGTACAGTGGTCAAGGAGTCTCATTTAATGAGAACATCCCTTAAGCATAACTACGTCATCACTTGTTTTGTGGGGGATAGCCGGGGTCGGTAGTTGAGCGATATAACGGATGTCAGATTAATTTTGCGTGAGAGCGATGGGAGAGGAGCGAGTTTACCGTGCTCTGTCGTCGAGGACAACGAAATTGGTGATTTAAAGAGGTGGATAACATGTCAAGGGTTTACAGCAGGAAAATCAGAATCCAAATCTAGCTTGGTGGCAAGGTAAGAGTCTAGACCGAGTCTACCACACTGTACAACAACATCAAATCTCAGAATGTCTTATTTCTGAGGACGCATATTGCACCAGCTAAACTTTATCGAGAAAACAAATCTATCTGAATATCGCGAATTGTATGCAGCCTCTCTGAAATTGGCTGTAATGTACAGTATGTATGGCGAAGTTACATTCATGTTAGGCCGACTGCCAGGTCCTGCGGCCAGGTATAGCAAAACTTTTTATAGGCCTAATTGACAAAAATGTGCGAACAACATAAATAATTTGCATGCTAAATAATTTTATTCCTAATTTTGAAACATTTTGCTACACCTAGTCAAATAAACTATTTTGTAAGTCTAATCTGGATTTATTTGTTGAACACGGATTGAACTTAATTTTTGGTGTTTTACAGGGTGAATGACTTAATAAATAGTGGATTAAGTCAATAAGTATGTCACCCAGATGGTGATGCGTTAATAAATGCCGCTAGTGAGGTACTCTGAACATTATACACACCCGAAAGAGAACCCTTCATGGTTTGGGAGTTTTATCGGTTCGATAGGTTCGTTCGGCTGCCGAGTACTTCGGTACGTTGAGAGGCAAAGGCCGAAGAATGTTTCTTTGTTTTACAGGCTTTGGAATGTTGCTAGTTTCAGACGATGAACAGTGTTGATTGTTATAATCTTCTATAACCGAAGGCCATTCCGCAGACCATGGAAATACTGCTGGGTCACAGTTTAAGTATGTCTTTTCCCCACCAGAGAAATGCAAGCTACAAACACTTGTCTATTTCGATTCAGTTCGAAGGTTTTTGTTGCGGATTAAACTCATCCATTTCTTTCTTCTCGATTGGCAGCTGATAAATTAGGTGTTCTCTTTGTTGTGGAGACACAGTAAGGGCGGTTAGATGGAACAATGCAGTGTTTAACAAAGGTGAAAGTAAACAATACGGCGGAGCTGACCCCGAGTATCGCCCATAATGCATTGCGGTAAACGAGCGATGATGTAGTTATGGGTTAGGGTCATTCAATCAATTGGCGCACAAGTAAACTTTGAATTTGGTTAAATTAAAGGTTAGCAAAAGGTTTCCCATGTTTGTATAGAGATTTTTGTGCCCACAGCATTAATTATTTAACACCAAAGGTACAAGGGTATAAAGACCTTTATTATATGGAACCCCAAGCCACCTTTGTATTTGTATTAATACAAAATAATGTACAACACCATATGTGGTTCTTGTTAAAAACAAAACATCAGCAAACAAAAAAACCTGGTAACAAGGCAACTGGAGATTAGATTTTTAAAAAAAAAAAGAAAGAAAAGAAAAACCCTTAAGGCTAAAACCACACATGCTCAAATATACTGTATGAATAGAGCACAACTGGTCAGTCTTGCCATCATTACTTTGTATTTTCTGTTCTAATTTCACTACAAATATTCTCTCTTGGCGGCACGGTGGTGTAGTGGTTAGCGCTGTCACCTCACAGCAAGAAGGTCCGGGTTCGAGCCCCGTGGTCGGCGAGGGTCTTTCTGTGCGGAGTTTGCATGTTCTCCCCGTGTCCGCGTGGGTTTCCTCCGGGTGCTCCGGTTTCCCCCACAGTCCAAAGACATGCAGGTTAGGTTAACTGGTGACTCTAAATTGACCGTAGGTGTGAATGTGAGTGTGAATGGTTGTCTGTGTCTATGTGTCAGCCCTGTGATGACCTGGCGACTTGTCCAGGGTGTACCCCGCCTCTCGCCTGTAGTCAGCTGGGATCGGCTCCAGCTTGCCTGCGACCCTGTAGAACAGGATAAAGCGGCTAGAGATAATGAGATGAGATGAGATATTCTCTCTCTCTCGATTGACAAGACAGCAAAACTACAAGAAGTTCAACTCATGTGAATTCTATAAAACTTCATTTTAACATCTGGTGGTAATGTTCTAAACAAATTCCTCTACATTTATTCCATCATCATTTGTATAACAGTTATTCCACGAAATCGAATCGTACATGAGCTGATAGCTGACAATGCGCGTAGCTCCGAGTCGACTATAAGCCATGTACGACGAGATTGACTGGAATAATTGTTTTATTCTATCCGCATTCACTGGATTTGGAGAAACAGAGTATTTTTATTTTTTGCAAATTCGATAAATAAAAGCTTTATACAAAACGTCCGACAAAATCATTTCCGCTTAGTATGTAAACAAACCAGCAAAATGACAGTAGCAATTTGTGAAAAATGCTATAATCATTTTTGAAAAATAAAAAATGATACGCGTTCTTACCATCAAATACTTTCATTCCGTTTTTTTTTCTTTTTTTTGTATTTTTGGGGTTTTGTTTTCGAGTAGAGTTTTTATTTCGTCCTCGGTTGGTTCAAAAACACGTTCCACCCTTTTGTTTTTCTTTACTCACGGTATATGAGCTGATATCCTTGTAGTATCAGCCGATCAGAGCACGCGATCGCTCGTATCCAGTGAATGTGGATAGAATAATCAGCAATTATGCAATCACAAATGAATCGCTACATTCTAACACGCTATATTTCTTAGAAAAAGAGGTTCTTCTAGAACCACTAGAGTCAGGGGTTCTACAAGGGTTCTAGTTTGAAATATTATATGATAGGAAAGCATAGCATTGTATGGTTCAACTTGGAACCTTTCAGGATTCCCCTGGAGAGACAGCCAGAAAGATCCCTTCAAGGTTTTAAAATGAAGCATAATTCAAAGTGGCCTTTGTGAGCTTGAACACTTTCACACACTCATATGTAGTCAAGTACCACTGGATAATTAGAATACAGACAGAGCAGACAGAGTACTGAGAAATGTTATTTCATACTCTGGTGACTTAATTTAATAGGACTGGTGAGTGTCATAAGCAAGATTTTTTTTTTTTAATGTGTGACTGGAAATGAGATCTACTGTACTCACTGTGGTTGTGTGCAGTCTTGGAGATTACACATCCTGCGGATGGGTTTGGGCTTCTTACTAATGTCACAGTAGCTCCTGTGTACCATCTTATTATCCCCCTTTTTACGACATCCATATTTTGTGTACTGGAACCCTTGTGTCAAGAAAACAGAAGAAAAGCTGGTGAGGCTGCGAAATCCAAATGAAGCTATGGGGATGGGGTTTCTATGTGTAAAAGAAAAAGATGAAACTGTACAAATAGCTAGTAGTAAGAAAAATCAGGTTATTACCTCCAGCACAAGGTTGTGAGCACTGGGACCAACTCTTCAAAGCCCACTCATACGTATCCTCCTGAATGACATTGTTGTTGTTTATTGGGACCGAGTCCTCATGGATGATGTATTTATACATCAGTGATGATCTTGTCTCATTGTCTTTTGGTATAATCTAGCAAAGGAAAGCAAAAGGACACACAAAAAAAATAAAAATAAAATAAAAAAATTATAAGCAATAGGACGTTAACTTTTTCTGTGCTTTGCATGATGAATGAGAGTACGTATATGTTCGTACTCAGAAATAAAATATAAATTAAATTAATATGCAATGCAGTACCAACAAACGAATCGACTATACACGACTCAGAGTAATTTCATTGACAATAACTATTCATTCCAATTTCTCTGAGATGTTATAAATGAATATTCTATTGAATAAACGCTTTGTATAGTAAATGTACTTATAGTTATAAGATTAGAGCTATATAAATGTGACTATAGAGCAGGCTTGTAGTACTCGAGTCCAACTCGTGCCTTAATTTTAAGGACTTGTGAGTTGACTTGGACTCGCGCACTGATGACTCGGACTTGGACTCGTGCATTAACTGCATTTGGACTCGTAAATTGGAGATGAGGACTCTGATTTTTTCTTTATTTTTTGTAACATACCATAATAATCTGGCATAAGGTATTTATATCTACATTAATTTTTATACTACTTCCGTGCAAGAGAATGCACATTCACCTGTTCATACGTCATGTTCAGGAACAAACTAACGTTAATGGCGCTAAAATGTCTGGAGAAAAGCCCCTAGGATTGGCCGCTTTGCTTATACAGACTTCTCGTGCAGTGGGAAAAAAATGCACTGCTATGTGTTCCATATGTAGAAGAACTATCAAGGAGACAACAGGGACAACCTCGAACTTCAATCGTCATTTGGTAAGACTCCACCTAGAGAAGGAAGTGACACGCTATATTCATTGCTCTGTTGATAGCGGGGCTTGCTTGCTGAACAATGAACTAGCTAGTGTTAACCCGGTCTCATGTTATTGGCGCTGTTGATAGGGGGCGGGGCTTGCTGAGCAATGAACAAGCTTTTTATCTGTAGCCTATTAACTAAAATGGGGCAGTCGAGCAGGAACATTAGTCCAACACAGCAGCGGAGACAGTTTCACATAAAGGCAGCAACAGCCACCGTCAAATGGCGCGGGCGGAGTCTTGTTCTCGGACTTGACTCAGATCAATAGTGGACTCAAAATTTTCTTTAAGTGCCACCATTCGATATGCCTCACATTACAGCAGATGAGATTTTTGTTTGATGACGCTTTGTATATTTTTTCCAGTCCGGGAAATCTCATCTCATCTCATTATCTCTAGCCGCTTTATCCTTCTACAGGGTCGCAGGCAAGCTGGAGCCTATCCCAGCTGACTACGGGCGAAAGGCGGGGTACACCCTGGACAAGTCGCCAGGTCATCACAGGGCTGACACATAGACACAGGCAACCATTCACACTCACATTCACACCTACGGTCAATTTAGAGTCACCAGTTAACCTAACCTGCATGTCTTTGGACTGTGGGGGAAACCGGAGCACCCGGAGGAAACCCACGCGGACACGGGGAGAACATGCAAACTCCACACAGAAAGGCCCTCGCCGGCCCCGGGGCTCGAACCCAGGACCTTCTTGCTGTGAGGCGACAGCGCTAACCACTACACCACCGTGCCGCCCCTAGTCCGGGAAATGATTTGATTAATTGAAAGCACAGCTTACTTAGATGCTGTGCATATGTGCTGCTCACAAAACACTGTCACAAATAATAACAACATATTATGCATGAGTTTTTTTTTTTGAGATAACATTCATAAAAAGACCTGGTCCCACAATACCAATAACTATAACGATAAATAAAATCGGTCCCCTGCAGTTTATGCTCACACCGGATTGATAACAATATCTATAGCCCAGGCATGGGTTTATCGGTATCGGTGAGATTGCTTCTGGAGCGATTTTTCCAGGCCTGGAAAAATCTGATCTGAGATTTAAACAACATATGACCTCTGATAACCTCAAGGTCATTAAACTTGGCCTATAGGCCTATGCATTTAACGGCATTTTTAAACTGACTTTACTCCCCCAAAAAGAATATGAACAGACAAAAAACAAATAGAAAGGAACAAATACAACATTAAATGCCAGTCCATGTACATGTGACTTACTTTTCACAATGAGAATGCCTAGGCGATCACCTTACATAACATTGCATTACATTTAGCGGTTATTGTTTATACAAAGCTACTGAAAAAAGGACAGATTCAGCAGCATACAAAATGTGGGGGCATACAGGGTATACAGGTTAATCAGGGTTAGTATATATGAGAGTTTTTTTCTTTGTTGTTTGTTGTTTTTGTTTTAAACGGGGTAAAGCCTTTACAAAAAACAAACAACAAAGAAAAAAACTCTCATATATACTTGTATATACATGTATAAACAATAACCGCTAAATGTAATGCAATGTTATGTAAGGTGATCGCCTAGGCATTCTCATTGTGAAAAGTAAGTCACATGTACATGGACTGGCATTTAATGTTGTATTTGGTCCTTTCTATTTGTTTTTTGTCTGTTCATATTCTTTTTGGGGGAGTAAAGTCAGTTTAAAAATGCCGTTAAATGCATAGGCCTATAGGCCAAGTTTAATGACCTTGAGGTTATCAGAGGTCATATGTCGTTTTACAAATGAAAAATGAATTCAGCACCCAAACATTTAACAAACAAGGCCATTTGCTAACTTCATTAATCATTTTAGTACATTTCATTCCTTAGAAAGCTGAGAAACTGGGTTCAACTGAGACGTTTACAGGCCCAAAGTTCAATGACCTCAGAGGTCAAGAGAGGTCAGATAGAGCTCGGCATGTTGCAGATTTGAATTCGGCACACCCAAACTGACAAAATAAGACTGTTTGCCGACTTTGTCTCAAAAATGCCTTTGGGTGTCACAATCCTGGATTTTGGTACCAGTCAAACTGAACTTGCCTCCATCTGTTGTAACAGATCTCTCAACTTGGATTAAATCTGCTGTGGAGGAGAACGCAGTTGCTCTCCAGCACCTCAATTTCTCTGGCAGATGAGCAGATGTGTCACAATGCCACTTGCCGAAGCTCACCTCAAGTATGAGCTCCACTTAGAAAGACCACTGATGTCAAATTTTCAGTAATCTTCTGCTTTCTTGTGTTACCTAGTGATGCATTAGGCAGCAGTTCTTGCTTGCTCTTCCCTGTCTGTATTACCCTCCCACTCTATTTACACTCCTGATCTCGAGAAGTGAACTAGTCCCCAAGAGCCCGGCAGCACAGATTAACTGCTGTGATAACAGACATGGGGAAAGACATACAGTACACCCAAGTGGAAAAGAGAAGTGCTTTTAGTTGAGAAACTCCATGTATGTTATAAGCCAATCACTACTACAGAGTAGATTTCACCACTTATCTCATCTCATCTCATTATCTCAAGCCGCTTTATCCTTCTACAGGGTCGCAGGCAAGCTGCAGCCTATCCCAGCTGACTACGGGCGAAAGGCGGGGTACACCCTGGACAAGTCGCCAGGTCATCACAGGGCTGACACATAGACACAGACAACCATTCACACTCACATTCACACCTACGGTCAATTTAGAGTCACCAGTTAACCTAACCTGCATGTCTTTGGACTGTGGGGGAAACCGGAGCACCCGGAGGAAACCCACACGGACACGGGGAGAACATGCAAATTCCACACAGAAAGGCCCTCGCCGGCCCCGGGGCTCGAACCCAGGACCTTCTTGCTGTGAGGCGACAGCGCTAACCACTACACCACCATGCCGCCCTCACCACTTATCATGTAAAAACATTCTGCAATGATCTTCAAACATGACATGGACATTTGGGTTATGACTGTGAAAGTGTTTTCAAAATTTCTACTTTCCTGATGTTGCATTTGGGGAACTTTTACTCATATATCACTTTTTTGAAGTTATTTTTATTGGGTCATGCAAAAACCTCCCGCACCCAACATCACCTCATTTTATATATATTATAATTATTATTACAACAATTGTTAAGCAATTTATTGTTATATAAAAGTACTTTACACATCTTTCAATGAATTTATTTTATAATCATGATTTATTTATTTAATATACATGTATTTATCAAAAGTGAGGTGATGTTGGGTGCGGGAAGTTTTTGCATGACCCGATAAAAATAACTTCAAAAAAGTAATATACGGTATGAGTGAAAGTTCACCAAATGCAACATCAGGAAAGTAGAAATTTTGAAAACACTTTCACAGTCATAACCCTAATGGACATTGAGTAAATATGCTTCTGTTTTCATATAAAACAGTCAATTAACTGAAAAAGGTCTGCTAGTAAATTAACAGTAGACTGTTCTCATGTGTAAAGTCAAACAATCTCTTTTCTATCATCTCTATTCACAAATTTACACCATACAAGTGATTTGCGGTTTGTGATACCATTCCTAATTATTATAATTCATCGGGAAACTGTTAAAAAAAAAAGAAGCTGTATAAAGAAGGATTAAAAAAAACGCTCCAAAGAGATATAGAACACACATCTGTTTATTATTTCTTATCAATGAACGACTCAGCTGACCTGCATAAGGAACCCATACAAGTGATGTGCTACCAGGTCACGAGAAGCAGATGTGGTGATGTTTGTTGCCTAGCAACCCTTCTCTGAATACCCACTTCAAACATTCTTAACAGGAAGAAAGTAAAGGGATTGAAGAATCCAAGGGCTTTAAACATCATAAGGAACCGCACTCATTGGTTCCAGTTAATGCTGATGCTACCCTTTCAGCAAAACCCTTTAAGATGTGTTCAGGATGTATTACTCCAACGTGAGCTGATAATTTCCAAGCAATCTGTCATGAAACAGACTGAAGGAGGACGCAAATGCAGGTTCGAAGTTTACCGAAAAGCTGGCAAACAAATGCAAAACGTGAAGCAAAATCTTAATCCAAAAACAGGAGAGCAGACAGGTGATCGGCAAACGACAATAACTGGGCAAAGTCCAAAAATGCAAGGACCCAGGAACCAGAACTGGATCAAAACCAGGACAGCAATCGGAACATTAAAGCTTGGTAAAGTGAGGCAAGAATACACTGAGCGCTTATTTTGCAGTGGTGTGGAGTTTTCTGTGTGTTTATAAAATGTGGGTGCCGATTAACTCCAGATGTGTGCAGTAGAGGTCTGCGCGGGACAGAATTTTCAGTCCCGCTCCCGCCCGCATTGTGCAGTCCCGCTCCCGCAAAGAATTATGATTTTCAGTCCCGCTCCCGCCCGCGCCTGCCATATTTTGTCCCGCTCCCGCCCGCAAATCCAGCATGATGCAGACGTTCGCGTTATTTCTCACGAAAGTTCTTGTCATTGGCTTGGGGAATTAAACATGCTGAGCTTAGCTGAGCTCTCCACTGACCGATCCTTCATTTATTGTAAGTTTATTGTTTAGACTCTGACATTCTGCTGACACATTCCAAGTTGAGCGCTGCATGCGCTCATGATTGACAGCTCTCGCTTTGCGCACTCCCACTTCCGAGTCTGTGGCGTTATGATTCCAACCGCGATTTCATTCTCCTCTCATATGAAGTGCTGCGCAACCACAACCAGCTCCTCAGATTATACACTGTCTATTTCTAGCTTTAAATTGAACAATCTGTGCAATACACTGTCCTTTTTAATACTAGTTAATACTTTTTAATACTTTTTTTAATACTTTTTAATACTTAGGACTAATACTCTTGACTTTTTAACGGTAAATGTACCTCTTTTTAAAGCAGCACTTACTTCTGAAGCCCTGTGAGCTTCACTAGAGGAGCTCTGCTCTTCTGCCATGATCGGAGATCTCAAACACGGAAGAGCGGAAAGGAATCGGAAACGTGCGCGAGATTAGACTACATCCGCAAATTTAGGCATCTTAAAATGTTTTTATTAATGCCAAATAAAATATCCAGCACAAATTATATACGATAGACATAAATTAATAATTTATAAATTTTATTTTAAACACGTTTTTAGTTAGCGGGACTGCAGCTTATCACCTCTCCCGCCCGAGCCCGCATTGTGCACTCCCCCTTCCGCCCGCGCCCGCAATGAGCTTTCAAAATTTGTCCCGCGCCGCACTGCTTTGCGTCGGGTCCCGCGGGTCCCTCGGGACTCCCGCGGGAGTGCAGGGCTCTAGTGTGCAATCAAGTCAGTCAATATATTTACAAGTACACTCATATTCCACTGTTATTCCGAACATGACAATATTCAGAATTTGATACAGGTCATGGAAACCGCATATTCCGTTTGGATATTCCAAATTTGGCCTTATTCCTAATTTTCAGATTAAGACGTGGGATATGCCGATATTATTCGCATTCTTTGGACATGTATACAGCGCATTCGGAATGTGTGTCTCAATTGGGGTTTTTACGGAAGTTTGCATTATTTTTCAACATGGCCTCCTTTAACTTCAATGCACTTGGTCCAGTGATGTTCAAGCTTCGCTATCCCTTCGTGGAAGACGGTCACATGTTGAGCCTCCAGATCCTCCTCAACAGCATGGATGACCTCATCATCACTCTGAAAATGGCGACCATGCAAGTGGGATTTCAGTTTGGGAAACAGATAGAAGTCAGACGGTGCCAGGTCATGTGACTAAGGTGCATGGGGCAACAGTTCAAAGCCACATTTGGCTGCTTCTGCCCCTGCAACCTGTGCTGTGTGGACGGGCGCATTGTCCTGGAGCAACAGCACGCCAGCTTGAAGCGCTCCTCTCCTTTTTTCTGTGATTTCTTCTTTCATTTGTCCTTTTGTGGACAGTGATATAAGGTTTTATAGTAGTTGTGCCCCAAAATGTGCGTTACGGCCCTTGTTTCCGGGTGAGGCCGATAACTTTTTAAAGTACCTTCATAGGTAGCCAAAAATGAGTCTTGGGCTCTTGAACATGAACACATAAGTAACTTTTTTGTATGACAAAGATGAAAGACGTTATTAAAGAAAAACTATTTTAAAACATTCGATCTTACTATGACCCTGTTTGGAGCAATTCCAAGACTGGATCAGTTCATTTTCTTTCTGGTTTAAAATCGTTTAAAATCTCTTATCAGATAATTTAATGAGTCAATATGAGCAAAAAAAATCCAATTACCAGAACAATGACCGCATCATGTAATGGTCCATCTGTGTGCAGAGTCTCAGCGTCCTCTTCAGTGACATAATCCCATTCCACTCCGAGGTCAATGAAGCTGCGTGACCTCACCTCATCTCCTTTACCATTCAGGATGTAGTGTCCTGTGGCCTGGTTCTTGACCGCTGCAACCAATGATCAGTTACAAAACCTCAAATGTTACATTTACAAGAAAAGATTTGTGTTGAATGAGAGATCACGAGTGATGAGAGAGACAGGTGTCAGATAAACAGATGTTAAGTGATATCGTGTAAATATCTGTAGACGATTTCCAATCTGTGAACAGAAAGATATTACATAAAATAAACAAAAATCTCATGAATATAAAGTCAGCGTTAGTAGTAGTTCATTACTATCACTACTGAAGTGTGGAGCAGAGAAGGAAAGAAGATAAAGGGACACAGTCATTCAGTAACACTGAGGTAATGATGCAATCTGTGCATCTCTGCCAAGAACAAGAGAAAGAGTGAATGCCAATGGAGATTACTCGCACGGCAGAGAAGCGAGCCAATTAATCACCATTGCTGTCAGGCATTAAAAGTCACTGCCATTGATACACTGAGCTAGAACACTATATTATACTACTGAATAATACTTATTATTCTATCCACATTCACTGGATATGAGCAATCGCGTGCTCTGATTGGCTACTCTACTACTAGGCTATCAGCTCATATACCGTGAATAGAGAAAAACAAAATGGCGGCGCGCATCAACTCAGATACATCATTTTATCATCAAGTATTTAAAAGAAACAGAAACAGCTAAAAGAATATAGTCCCCCAAAATATCTCCTGTTCCACACTCCAGACCAATCGGTGGCAGTAATGCACCTTTAAGTTGGTTTGCCAACCGCCAAAAAAACATCAAGAAGAAGAAGAAAATGGCGGCCTGTGTTACTGAACCAACCAAGGATGAAATAAAAACTCTATTCGACCCCCCCCCCAAAAAAAAGCAACAAAATATGGAATGAAAGTATTTCATGGTAAGAACGTATCTTTTTTTTATTTTTCAAGAATTATTATAGCATTTTTCACAAATTTCTACTGTCATTTCACCGGTTTGTTTGCATTCTAAGTGGAAATTATTTTGTCTGACATTTTGTATAAAGTTTTTATTAATCAAATTTACAAAAAATAAAAATGCTCTGTTTCTGGGGGCGTCGTGGCTCAGGTGGATGGGGCGCCATGCCGTGGATCCGGGGACCCGGGTTCGATTCCGGCCCGAGGTCATTTCCCGATCCCTCCCCGTCTCTCTCTCCCACTCATTTCCTGTCTCTACACTGTCCTATCCAATAAAGGTGCAAAAAGCCCAAAAAAATATATCTTTAAAATGCTCTGTTTCTCAAAATCCAGTGAACGTGGATAGAATAAAACAGTTATTCCACTCAATCGTCATACATGGCTTATAGCCAACTCTGTGCTATGCACCTTGTCAGCTCATGTACGACCCGATTTCATGGAATAACTTAAGTATTATAATGAGTATTCTACCAATTCTACTGATATAGATACCAATTCTTTGCCATAGATCACTCAAGTGGTTGTTACATTATTTTATCATTTCTAAAACAGCGGTTTGATTTTGCTTTGAGTTAATACATTCATTTTATTTTAGAACTCAAACTCACATTCTGTATGAACGATGCCGTACATCCTTATCCATTAACAAGGAACTAGAAGTACTCCTCCCAGCTAATTGGCAATATTAATCATAATAAAACTAATGCTGATAAAAAAAAAACTATTATCATTATAACTGTAATAACATGAAAGGAACTGGAGTCATACTCTTAAGTAATTTCCTACGATTAAGGGGGAATTTTAAATGCAATCTTTCTTTATTTAAAATAATTACAGAATTAAAAAAAAAAAATCTAATAACCAAAATGCAATTTCCTGTCCACTTCAGTGAAATTTCTGCAATTAAACTGATTTATTAACTCAAAGTAAGACAGGGTAAGTACAAACCCTAGGCTGAAAACTCAAATCGGTTAAAATAGGAACCGTCTCTTTGGACCATCTGTCACTACCCATTCATCTTTTGCGTGATTGAGGACTGAGCTCTGACAGCAAGAATAATACACGGCCAATGAAGTATATGAGTGCCAATTGGCCAGTTTTACTCTCTTGGACCCATGGCAACAGATGGCTATGGCATCATCAGGCTTTGAACCCCTGACAATAGAGAGATCACTTTTATGTTGAGTCACCTGAATGCCCCCCACATGAAAAGTAATCATAATGTAACACGAAACAAGGATATAGGTCCAGATTCATGATTCAGAATGTGTGAAAAGGAGAGCATGCATCTTATTTGCTGACCAAAAGGTTGTATGGACAGCAGTCACTTACCAAGAATGTGAGGGGAAGCCTCATGTTCTTGGATGATCACATGTCTCGCCCCAGGGGGGATGAGGAACATCTTAAGGTAACCTTTGCACCAGAGTGACGCGGCAGAGACAAGATGTTCGGAATGGAAAAGACAGTAGAAGCAATTAGTGAGCACACGGAGTTGAATGTACATTTGTTCCTTTGAAGAGGTGGACATCGCTTTGTTAGAAGGCATCTCGTTTTGCTGTTAGACTCTAAAAAGGACATGTTAGAGCTCTAGACTACTCCAGCTTATGTCGTATCCTTCAAGCTGACGCACACAAATCCTAATCAAAAAATGTTAATTGGGAATGTGACTATGGGTTTGTCATTTAGACTTCATAAAATACATTTGCCCTTTCTGCGTAAATCTTTCATTTATGCCTCACTAACAATTTCCAAGTGCATTAATATGGGACTGATGGAAATACCAAGGAACCAAGTGAGCTACTGAGGCTTAATCCCATTAACAGCTTTCAACCCCAAATCAGAAAAAGGTTGGGACGGTATGGAAAATGCAAATAATAAAAGAAAGCAGTGATTTCTAAATTTACTTTGACTTGTATTTCATTGTGGACAGAATGAACCCAAGACGTTTCATGTTTTTTTTTTTTTTTTCTGGTCAACTTCACTTCATTTGTTAATATACATCCATTCCTGCGTTTCAGGCCTCCAACACATTCCAAACAAAGTTGGGATGGGGGCAATTTAGGGCGAGTAATGAGGCAAAACAATTAAATAACGATGTGATTTGAAACAGGTGATTTGTAATCATAATTTGGTACAAAATCAGTATCCCCTTTGAGGAGCAATGATGGGCCGAGGAGCTCCAATTAGTCAACAAATATGTGAGAAAATTATTCTTCAAAGAAAGATACGGAGGGATTTGGATATTTCACCCTCGGTGGTGCATAATATCATAAAACAGTTCAAGGAATCTGGATGAATTTTGGTGCGTAAAGGGCAAGGGCGCAAGCCTAAGCTGAACATCCATGATCTCCGATCACTCAGCCGGTACTGCATCAAGAACCATCATTCATCTGTCGCTGATATAACCATATGGGCTTGGGATTACTTTGTCAAGCACTACAATACAGAGTGATATCCATTAGTGAGTTAAAATTTTACTGTGCAGAAAGGAAGCCTTATGTTAACTGTTATGTTAACTCCAGAAGTGCTGTCGACTTCTCTGGGCTTGGTGGTATCTGGGATGGACCATCATACAGAGGAAACGTGTATTGTGGTCAGACAAATCAATATTCCAGGTCTTTTTTGTAAGAAATGGACACTGTGTGCTCTGGACCAAAGATGAAAAGGACCATCCAGACTGTTACCAACAAGAAGTCCAAACGCCAGGGTATGGGGTTGTGTCAGTGCCCTTGGCAAAGGTAACTTACACTTCTGTGATGGCAGCATTAATGCAGAAAAGTACGTTGAGATTTTGGAGCGACATATACTGCCTGTAAGACGACGTCATTTCCAGCGATACTTTAAGACAATGCAAAACGACATTCTGCACATTACAAAGGCATAGCTGAAGAAGCAGAGGGTGCCTGTGGTGAAATTTGAAACAAAATATGACAACGGCACGTACTATTGCACACCTTAAGACTGGTTTGCAGGAAGAAAGGGACAAAATAACACCAGAAAACACGTCATCGCTTGGTGTCTTCAGTCCGTAAACATCTTAAGTGTTGTGAGAAGGAATGGCAACATTATAAAGAGATAAATGCTTTACCATCCCAACATTTTCTTGAAATGTGTTGCCAGAATCAAAATTGAAACGTTTATTTTGAAATTGAAAAAAAAAAATTCATGAGGTCATTCATTCATCTCATTATCTGTAGCCGCTTTATCCTGTTCTACAGGGTCGCAGGCAAGCTGGAGCCTATCCCAGCTGACTACGGGCGAAAGGCGGGGTACACCCTGGACGAGTCGCCAGGTCATCACAGGGCTGCACATAGACACAGACAACCATTCACACTCACATTCACACCTACGGTCAATTTAGAGTCACCAGTTAACCTAACCTGCATGTCTTTGGACTGTGGGGGAAACCGGAGCACCCGGAGGAAACCCACGCGGACACGGGGAGAACACGCAAACTCCACACAGAAAGGCCCTCGCTGGCCACGGGGCTCAAACCCGGACCTTCTTGCTGTGAGGCGACAGCGCTAACCTCTACACCACCGTGCCGCCAAATTCATGAGGTAAGACATTAAATAACCTGCTCTTTAATTGTTTTGAGTGCAATACAGGTCAAAGATTATTTACAAGTCATTGTTTTCAGTTTTAATTTCAATTTTAACATACTGTCTCAACTTTTTCTGATTTGGGATTGTCCATAATCCCTTTGACAAATGTATAGTAGAAGCTGCAAAGCCAAACCTTGAGTCACTTTTCCACAAAAGCACTATAATACTGTACATTGAAGCACCTTTCCTGACTTTGGATGTCCATTCCTCTGCAAAGCCTTGTACCACTCACCAATAACATTTCTAGAGGCCTCACTTTCATTCAGATGCACATGCCGTGCTCCCTTGGGCAGCAAGAAGACTCCTCGTGTCTTCCCTTGAGGAAAAATGCAACTGTTACATCTGTATTGCACTGCACTTTTTTTTGCCATTGACTTAGACTGTTGCGTTGAAGTCACTAGCAATGTCGGGTCTTACGGTATATGGTGAGAGATACAGTATACACTACCGTTCAAAAGTTTGGGGTCACTTTGAAATGTCCTTATTTTTGAAAGAAAAGCACTGTTCTTTTCAATGAAGATCACTTTAAACTAATCAGAAATCCACTCTATACATTGCTAATGTGGTAAATGACTATTCTAGCTGCAAATGTCTGGTTTTTGGTGCAATATCTCCATAGGTGTATAGAGGCCCATTTCCAGCAACTATCACTCCAGTGTTCTAATGGTACAATGTGTTTGCTCATTGCCTCAGAAGGCTAATGGATGATTAGAAAACCCTTGTACAATCATGTTAGCACAGCTGAAAACAGTTTAGCTCTTTAGAGAAGCTATAATGGTGCGTTCATGTGCTACGGGAATTATGGTAAATACCAAACGCCGACATGGAAAGCACACATGAACGCCCCCTCTTGTGGTATTTTCCACTGGGCAACTCGTAGAAAATTTTGATACACGAGTTGCCGAGATGAGATGAACTTTAACCTTTTCAACATGGCGGCGAGCGGTACAAGACTAGCTTATGAACCAAGATAGAAGTGGTTTTCACCTACAGAAAGCTGACTCTCACCTTTTAAACGAGTCATGTTATGTATATTATATTATTATAATATGTATATTATAGCCTAATACAAAATATTCTGTGGCTGTCCAAAGAACGCCAACAATGATCTAGATACTGGCTACTCTCATTGTGGCTACAGCCAAATTTCCAAAAACTGCATGGCATTCAATGTGTTAAGAAAATCTCTACTTGTCATGATGAGGAAATATTCAGCATTATTTACCTTTTGACTTTTGATAACTCATATTCCTGCTGCAGCTGATGAACAAGGCAATCTATAATTGTTTTAGCCAAATAACAGGCCTGATTCTGAATCTGGTCCACCATCTTTAATTTGTCAACAACAACAAAAGCATGTGAACACAACACACTGGTAAATACCACTTCCCAACTGGAAAATATCATCTTCCCATAGCACATGAACGCAGCATAAAACTGACCTTCCTTTGAGCAGATTGAGTTTCTGGAGCATCGCATTTGTGGGGTCGATTAAATGCTCAAAATGGCCAGAAAAATGTCTTGACTATATTTTCTATTCATTTTACAACTTATGGTGGGAAATAAAAGTGTGACTTTTCATGGAAAACACAAAATTGTCTGGGTGACCCCAAACTTTTGAACGGTAGTGTATATGTAGGTTGGCCTCCAGATTTCAGCAGCAATTGTGAAGTAGGAAAAGGACTGTGAGTTCAAAATGTTTTGTGGAGCCATTTCTAAAGCACTAACGATGTCTCATTACATTCACTTCGTCTGATGCTTAAACATGAAGAAGTTTGATATTTCAAATCATCAACCGCACACAACCAGCATACAATCGTTTTCATTCACCCCAGTAAGTCAATGGCAAAGAAAGAGTTACAATGGGGGAAAGAATAAGATTAGGGAACACAGAATACTTGCAGATTTTGTTTTCCATTAAAGGCAATTCTTTGAGGCATCTCTTGCTTATTTTTTTTCCTGTTAAGAAAGCGAGTACACATTCACATTAGCACATTGTTAGAGACATTTTATAGCACTGACTTCATTCATGCAGTCAACAAAGCCATGTCACATTGCAATCAGAGCATACAAGCTGCGAGTTACGACCTGTTAATGACCATCACGTTATGTCACATTATCCGTAAGCCAGGAGTCATGCTCTTTCATCAAATAAACATGCTAGGACATACCGTACTGCGTTGTGAAAACTAAGACAAGCCTGAGCATGCAGTTTGCAGTTTACTGTCACAGAAGCGACATCATTCCAAATAAGGAATGTTCAGTACCACAGACATTAGTTTTGTCAAAAATTGGAGACACTTGATTGAACATGTGAGGAATAAAAAACAACAGGCTGTGCTGTTCTAAGAAAATAATCCATAACAGGGTGGTGTGATACGGTACGTTGCCACCAGCCTCTTTTATTCTCTCTCTTGAAGTGAATACAAAAGAAAGTACATCTCTTCATTCTACAGAGAAACCAGAAAGAGCCAAATCATCTGTCCTGAATACTTTCCCACGGAGGAAAAGCTTACTGACTGCTGCAAAGCGCAATGAATGTTCAATAACTTTCTCCTAACTTCACCATATCGATAAGTATAGGTCTTTTGTTGTTAATGACATAATAATTAACAAGTATTCCACGAAATCAAGTCGTACATGAGCTGATGTAAATCATGTACGATGAGATTGACTGGAATAACTGTTTTATTCTATCCACATTCACTGGCTTTTGACAAACAGCATTTTTATTTTTTTGCAAATTCTATAAATAAAAACTTTATACAAAACGTTTGACAAAATCATTTCCCCTTAGGCGGACTTCTTAAAGGCTTATCGATGGCTGCACGAATTGACTTTAGTGCTGTTTTTTTTTTTGTAGAAAGTGCTATCTTGCTGTCCTGCCAAGGTATAGAATAGCTTCAGACATTCATTTAATTCTTCCTTGGACATTTCAGTTATGTAATTTTCAAACTTCTTTGGCTTTTAAACCAGTCTAAAAAAAAATCAACAAATTTTAATGCTTATAGATGAAGAATGTAAACAAACTGGCGAAATGACAGTAGCAATTTGTGAAAAATGCGATAATAATAAGTCTTGAAAATAAAAAAAGATATGTTCTTACTACCAAATACTTTCATTCCATATTTTGTTGCGTTTTTTTATTTTTTGGGGTTTTGTTTTCAAGTAGAGTTTTTATTTTATCTTTGGTTGGTTCAGCAAAACGCTCCACCATTTTGTTTTTCTCTACTCACAGTATACGAGCTGATATCCTAGTAGTACAGCAGCCAATCAGAGTGCACGATCGCTCATATCCAGTGAATGTGGACAGAATAAGTAGATTATATATAGAGAGCATTCACCATACAAGTATCTGTGAATTAGCTGATACTAAGAAACAATATAGGATTAAAATACTATACCATGTTCACATAAGTCGATAATTAAAATTGCAGCTGGAACAAGTTTAATAACTGTGCTGCTTTAGAAAATTAAATCAACATAAATTTTTTGACCCATTAGATTTGGGGATTCTGCAGTGCTGTGGTATACATAGTTTTCCACTCTCTTAGACATTCTGATAAAGGATTTTGGAGGAATTTGTTCCCAACACAAATAGTGCTTAATAAAGTGAAGCTAATGCCTATATAAATGTGTTTTTCTCATTCTCATTATCTCTAGCCGCTCTATCCTGTTCTACAGGGTCGCAGGCAAGCTGGAGCCTATCCCAGCTGACTACGGGCGAAAGGCGGGGTACACCCTGGACAAGTCGCCAGGTCATCACAGGGCTGACACATAGACACAGACAACCATTCACACTCACATTCACACCTACGGTCAATTTAGAGTCACCAGTTAACCTAACCTGCATGTCTTTGGACTGTGGGGGAAACCAGAGCACCCGGAGGAAACCCACACGGACACGGGGAGAACATGCAAACTCCACACAGAAAGACCCTCGCCAGCCACGGGGCTCGAACCCAGACCTTCTTGCTGTGAGGTGACAGCGCTAACCACTACACCACCGTGCCGCCCCTAAATGTGTTTTTAATTTTTTTTTTTTTTAACTTAGTGCAAGTAATGTTTGTGCTAAGTTTTAAAATGAAAGGGGTTCCCTAAACAAGTAGACTTCCTTTTGAATGTTGAAGTATTGAGAAGTTCGGCCTATTTGCAAACTTTAAGAAAACCCTCCTGGGTGAAGTTCCATCTTGACGCCAAGACTTTAATACCTACCTACCTTCCTTCCTTCCATCCATCCATCCATCCATCCATCCATCCATCCATCCATCCATCCATCATCTCTAGCCGCTTTATCCTGTTCTACAGGGTCGCAGGCAAGCTGGAGCCTATCCCAACTGACTATGGGCGAGAGGCAGGGTACACCCTGGACAAGTCGCCAGGTCATCGCAGTGTTAAAATTATTAATTCTAAAATATTTTTGATTTTTTCAGCACTAGTTCACGCATGTTTTTTTTCCAGTATTAAGACCTCTGTTACATATTCTACAATATTAGAAATTAGAAAAAAAAAAAAGAGGAAAGCTGTTCTATCAAAGTGTGTCCAAAATTGACTGGCAGTGCAAGTATACCATCATCATCAAACGGATTTGAAACTCACAAGTCAAAAAATGTACCAAGAACGAAACCGGCTGATTAACGTATTGGTTTTATACTTGGCACAACAGTTCTTTGATTTGTGCAGAGCATTTATACATTCGCAAAGGCTTGCACATCGTGCTGTTATCATTCTGATCCCTCAACATTTGTTACAACTTACTGGTTAATTAAGACATGCGATCACTGAATACAGACACAAAATTAACGTTAATAGCCAAGTTTCAATATCTTAGAAAGGGGTTCCTTTAGTGAGGTTTTGTGATTTTAATGAATGCACAGTCTGACGGACTGTGTAATTATGTGATGGAAACATAATTGCTGTGACATGCATTTATTACAGACAGCAGACCCATTGTAAAGTCATCACTGCATTGTGGTTCACTCTGTTCTGACCAACAGTAGATTGGATTAATGCAGAAAAAGTGAACATTCTGACAGACAGAGAAACAATATTTAAATTAGCTATAAAGTCGACTTTTTGCATAGTTCACTAATGTCCATACCAAGCTAAACAGCTTAATGGGTATTTTGATTTCTAGTGAGAATGTTATATAAGAATAGAGGGTTGTGTCTTTAAATACATTATAATATCAAACAGCTACAGTTCTCTGAAAATTGCATTTCCTGAAATAACTAATTATAAGTTGTAACGTAATTTGTAATTGCATTTATATAAAACCTACAATCAAAATTCCAACAGTGAAACTTTACAGTTAAAGGTCCCATGGCATGAAATTTTCACTTTCTGAGGTTTTTTAACATTAAAATGAGTTCCTCTGACCTTCTTAAGTCACCCCAGTGGCTAGAAATTTCATAATGTGTAAACCAAACTATGCCCAACGTTTGAGAATGGCGCGTCAAAACGGCGCGTTGATAAGCTTTTCCCTTTACTACGTCAGCAAGGGAGATGATCCCCACGCCCCCCCTCTGGATTCCCACCCACTGTATGGATTGCCCCGCCCAGTTGTAGTGAGGAGACCATAGAGGACACAACAACATGGCATCACCTAAGCGAGCGAAACATGGAAATTGCGCTGTACATGGATGTGAGAACACAGAAAAGAGTCTGTTTTTACTGCCGACGGGAGAGCCCCTGAAGACGCAGTGGCTTAATTTTATTTACTCCAATAATACGCCGTCGAGTCTACCTAAGACGGTGTATGTTTGTCGGAAGCATTTTCCTGAGGAATGTTTCCACAACTTGGGACAGTACAGGGCAGGTTTTGCACATCAACTGTCACTGAAGCCTGGGTCCGTACCAAGCATCCCTGCCGCATCAGCCACAAACACCGAACAAGTAAGTGTATAACTGTTAAGTCGTTTTGCCGTGTTTTAAAATCGGTGCGTTAGCCTAGCAATGACTACATTAGCTGTGCAGCTAACCGCTTCCTGCAGTTAGCCAGGTAATCTGCGCTACAAAACTAAAGAGCATGCAGCATGCTCTGTTAAACTGAGTTTAGTCTGGAAATTGACTGTAACTTATGAGCTTATGTTTGACTATTGCTCCGCAATGCATGTCTTCTGTTGGATAAGCGATATGTTGCTGTAGTTGCTGCTTCTATCCTCTTTTGTTATGGAGTGCGTGTTCAAGCCTAGGGTATTATACGTTCGTAAACTACCACTCCGAACACTCTCACTCTCTGTTCTCTGTGTCACATTGAGTTTACGAAAGGAGTCCGAGGGAGAACGGGGTTTTGTCTTAGCAGCGTGGCTACAGGCGCTGGTAGCAGCGAGTATGTGTGTGAGCAGCTTGGTCAAGCCCCTCCCCCTCCCCCCATGGCCCGCCCCCACCCTCTACCCTTCCCCGCCTCCTGCTTCTCATTAGCAAAACGATGCACTGGGAAAAGCGCTGAAATGGGGCTTTCTCCCAGGAGGCTATATTTACGTGCCGAGGGTGCATTTCGAGAAAGGCTGCGGATATAACATCCGGAAGCCTCCACGAGCCCGTTTAAAGCATCAACAAACCACCATGCCATGGGACCTTTAAAGTTAAAGTTAATGCATTAAAATGGCAGGTTTAAACTGGTTTCGAATTGCTTCATGAATTATGTCTCTGAAGACTGAAATTATGGTACTGTATATGTGTCGCACCACAGGAGTTTTGTACCAGATGCTCAGTTTACAGAATGTGTATAAACGGCGTTGAAAAGCACGCGATATTTTGCACCGTTTTCGCTGGCTGATCCAGTAACTATCAACGAATAACCACCTCAATCGCACCCCTACAGGATACATTTACCACTTTAACATCATCCATGACTGTGTTGGACTGAGGCTGGGACTCAGTTCTAGAGGACTTGAGACAGGGACTCGTTTTAAATGATTACCGTGTAGTTCCTGTCCAGAACCGGAAATGAGTCAACAGTGGACAGCGTCCATTCATTGTACATGTACTGACTGATTCGGAGTCCTGGTCTCCATGTTTTCAACACTGCATGTTCAGAGGTTAGAAAGAATAAACCACATTTTATGACTGACTATCTTGTATCAACAACAGTTCTAGCTTTATTGGTAACATTTTGTACAGGTTAAAGTTGGTCCCATGTTAGAAACAGAGTATCGGCGACTAATATTCTGACATAAAACAGAATGTATCTTATTTGGCACGTCACCCACGTCAAATGTTTTTACAACAAATTTTGGTACTCTGGCCCCCTTTTTTAAACCATTTGTACAAAATCTTGGGGTAATGTTTGACAGTGGGCTTAAATTTGATAAACAGATTAGTTCTGTTGTTAGAACGAGCTTTTTTCAACTTCATCTCTTGGCCAAAGCGAAGCCGTTTCTCAGTCGGCAGGATCTCGAGAAAGCAATTCATGCATTTATCAGTTCGAGACTGGACTATTGTAATGCCCTGTACTGTATGTTGGCCTCAGCCAGTCTTCAATTTTACATCTTCAACTTGTACAGAACGCTGCGGCCCGATTTTTAACAAGCACGTCTAGACGTGAACACATTACTCCTGTGTTGTCGTCACTCCACTGGCTTCCAGTCCATTTTAGAATTGATTTTAAACTTCTGTTGTTTGTTTTTAATGCCATCAGTGGCCTGGCTCCCTCTTACTTGTCTGAGATTTTAACTATTCATGATCATGGTAGGGCCCTGCGTTCTTCAGGTCAGCTTCTGTTAGAAGTTCCAAGGTCGAGATATAAACAGTGGGGTGATCGTTCTTTTGCTGTTGCTGCTCCCAGACTGTGGAACAATCTACCCCCGACATTCGCACCACTATTGATCCCGGCCTTTTTAAATCAAAGTTGAAGACCTACTTTTTTAGATTGGCATACAATCCTGATTAGGGGAGTCTTGTTTTTGAGGGGTGCTTCGTTTCGTCTGTTTTATTTCATATACTTCTGAAAGGCTTTTGGTAATCTGCAGCACGGTGGCACCTTCCGCAGTCAAAACCTGTGTTTTTATGTGTTTTCATGTTATGTTTTATGGCTTTGATGTAAAGCACTTTGGGTACCTTTTGGTTATTGTAAAGGGCTATATAAATAAAATTTGATTGATTGATAATTGGCACAGTGCTATAAATGAATTTGGCATGGTGCCAACCAATCAATGAGGCATGAGATTAAATTACCGATAGCTGTTTTGCAGATCCACAGTAAAAGTAGTGTCATTCTGGTCCAACAAGATCAACTGTGATCTACTGCTCACTTGCATATGCCCCCGCTCTCGCTTATATCAGAATGCAAGCAATCGAAGGAATAGGACACTTATTATGAACACTGACTTCAAGAAATAATTAACTCTGAAACAAGTAAGTAAAGAGCAGTGTTCTCACCAGGGATTTCAAATAGCATCCTGGGAAACTCATTTTGAAATAGCATAAATATGCTATATGTTTCATACATTCAGTAGGTAAACAGGAAGTTGATGTGGGACAGACCTGAAAACGGTATACACGGTATAGAACCCCAAGCTGAAGCTCGGTACCAAGTGGCTATGATTTGTGGTTGCTGAGAAAAAGGGTGTTTCGGACAGACGGAGATACGGACGGACGGAGCTAAATAAACCAGAACCCTCCTTCGGAGCAGGGGTATAAAAATACACTTTAGACCTATCTGAAACATCATGCACATCATGGACATTTCGAAGGCGTTCTACCTGGAAAATGGACCGTTTTGAGTTGCGTGCACGTGATTTCATGTCAGATTTACAGTAACTTCCTTCGTTCCAATTTCACTTTGGTTTGTATTCCCTGCATACTGAGGCTTGGTAGTGTAATGCAGCAGGTATAACTCAAAATCCATAATCTGAGCATCTGGTATGGAAATCTGGTGGACTGACACATTGTTGGTGAACAGCAAATATTTCTATAAAGGCAGTCATATATCGAGATTTATAAATGTTCATTATGTGAAGGATAATGTACAGAGAGCTGGTCATTATCGCAAAATAGACCCTGAGGGTGATGCAGGACCCCGACACAAAGAATAGAATGCTGTAAACGACCGATCAGAATCGACTCAATTAAATCAAGTATTCAGCAAAGACGTGCAATAATATCATCACAAAAGCACTTGATCCCTTCATCAATCGCAGTCATGACTTTAGGAAACTTCAGGTGAAATACCAGAACTTTTTTAAAGTCAAACAAAATTTGAAAATCGAGATCGGATTTCTTGTTGCTGATCAATATTTGGCTCTCCTGTGTTTGGTTATAGATGCATATAATGCTCATGTCATTCTGCAATTCATTATGGTCATTTATTTGGAGGTCATGTGGTGGGTGAGATTACAGTTTCAACCAGTTTGAGAGATTTTTTTGTTTGTTTGTTTTTGGCAATCAAATATAACACCACATTATTGCAAAATAGACATTTTTCCTTCTTTGATTAATTAATTATGCAAATTACTTTGTCCCTCTGAGACAGTTTATAGAGCCACAATAGAGTAGCTATACCTATACACTACCTGGCCAAAAAAAGGTTTCACACACTAGTATTTCATTGGACCACATTTAGCTTTGATTATGGCGCGCATTCACCGTGGCATTGTTTCAACAACCTTATGCGACGTCACAACATTTATTTCCATCCAGAGTTGCATTAGTTTTTAACTGAGATACTGTCTTAATGAATGAAGAGTTGAACCACTACGTAAAGTCTTCTCCAGCACATCCCAAAGACTTTCAATGGGGTTAAAGCGAGAAATCTCATCTCATCTCATCTCATTATCTCTAGCCGCTTTATCCTGTTCTACAGGGTCGCAGGCAAGCTGGAGCCTATCCCAGCTGACTACGGGCGAAAGGCGGGGTACACCCTGGACAAGTCACCAGGTCATCACAGGGCTGACACATAGACACAGACAACCATTCACACTCACATTCACACCTACGGTCAATTTAGAGTCACCAGTTAACCTAACCTGCATGTCTTTGGACTGTGGGGGAAACCGGAGCACCCGGAGGAAACCCACGCGGACACGGGGAGAACATGCAAACTCCACACAGAAAGGTCCTCGCCGGCCACGGGGCTCGAACCCAGACCTTCTTGCTGTGAGGCGACAGCGCTAACCACTACACCACCGTGCCGCCCGTGAGAAATCTTTGAGGACCAATTCATGTGTGAAAATGATTCCTCATGCTTCCTGAGCCACTCTTTCACAATCTGAGGCCTAATTTTATGCCCATGCCATCAGGGAAGAAAAAAAATATATCCATTGATGTGATAACCTGGTCATTCAGGTTGTCAGCTGACTTCATTTTATTGTCTCATAAAATTACTGAGCCTTGACCTGACCAACTCAAGCAACCCCAGATCATAAGACTGCCTCCAGAGGCTTGTACAGTAGCTACATACAAGACGGGTGATCGCTTCATGCACTTCCCTTCTTAACCTGACATAGCCATCACTCTCGAATAGGGTAAATCTGGACTTATCAAACCATATGACCGTTTTCCATTGCTCGAGAGTCCAATCTTTATACTCCCTAACAAACTAAAGCCTTTATTCCTGATTAGTCTCACTAACAAGTTGATTTTTATAGATGTTTAATCACAATCCTGCAAGTTCTTATCACGTTATGAGTATGGAAATGCTGAGAGTCGCGTGATCGGCTGGACAAGATGGCAGCCTAGGCTTTCAGCTCCCGGCCCAGCATCGCCAAATTGTTGATTTTTTCGGAGCTACAGGTTTCCATACTGGCCTATTGTGTTGTCTAAAGACAGATAACAACGATGTCTACAAAAGCCAAAAGCAACCGTCAAGATATTGACGCCATTGCCGAGTCCATATTGCAGAAGCAGCGTGACTATCTTGAACCGCGCCTCTCCCAGATTCAACAGGTGGGGAAAGACAACGACGAGAAGCTAAGTGCTATCCAGGCTGAGCTCTATCCAGAGCAAGAGCTCTGGCGCTCTTGCTAATCCAATTCCAGTCATTTCAGCAATCTCTTTTGTCTTTGCCTGACGCAGGCCAATAATTTGACCCTTCGGAAACACAGTAACATATTTTCCATGAGCCCAGGATACATCATCTGACATGTTTAAGAAATGAGAAGCTACTCACTGCATCAGTTAAAATAATTAATGCCAGCTGAAACACATTATTGTCCAATAGTAATTATCCAAACCAAAGGCTCTTAAGTCTTTGCTTATCTAAATACAAACAGCAATTTTTATGTATTTTTTTGGCCAGGCAGTGTACTGTATATTTGCATCCATCTAAAATGACATTACTTAAACAACATCGCCACAATAATGGCTGGTTCTTTGCAGTCGTAACTCAGCTAGTGACCAAATAGTTTTTAAATCCTATGGTTGGCAGACCACCACTGTTCGACCCTTCAACAAAGTCCTTATTCTTCAACTGTTCATCCTGGACTGGATTCTGGCTTGTTGTAAATGTTTACAATTTGTCAATAAAAACATCTACATCTGACCAATATTGGCTAACAGCTTATTATAGTAGTGAATAGCATTAAAATATCCATACTCAGTACTCAAAATTACTCACTTCCCCAAGTTCTGCAGATTATTTGAAATTTTATTATTATGTATAATTAACAGTTATTCCACAAAATCGAGTCGTACATGAGCTGATAGCCGATGAGGCGCGTAGCGCTGAGTCGACTATAAGCCGTGTACGATGAGATTGAGTGGAATAACTGTTTTATTCTATCCACATTCACTGGATTTTGAGAAACGGAGCGTTTTGATTTTTTGCAAATTTGATAAATAAAAACTTTATACAAAACGTCCGACAAAATCATTTCCGCTTAGAATGTAAATAAACCGGCGAAATGACAGGAGCAATTTGGGAAAAATGCGATAATAGTAATAATAATTCTTGAATAATAAAAAAGATATGTTCTTACAGTACCATCGAATACTTTTATTGCATATTTTGTTGCTTCTTTTTGGGGGTTTTGTTTTCAGATAGTTTTTATTTCATCCTTGGTTGGTTCAGCAACACGCTCCGCCATTTTGTTTTTCTCTACTCATGGTATACGAGCTGATTTTCTGCCATTTTTTTTTTCTTCTTTCGGGTTTTTTTTGGCAGTTGGCAAACCAACTTAAAGGTGCATTACTGCCACCGACTGGGCTGCAGCAGTATGGAATAGGAGATACGGGGGGGGGGGAGCTACATTCTTTTAGCGATTTCTGTTTCTTTTAAATACTTGATAACAAAGCGATATATCTGACTTGATGTGCTCCGCCATTTTGTTTTTCTCTATTCACGGTATATGAGCTGATAGCCTCATAGTAGAGTAGCCAATCAGAGCACGTGATTGCTCATATCCAGTGAGTGTGGATAGAATAAGTATTAAACCTCTTGCTTTTAGATACAGGAGGAACATGCGACACTTTTGTGAGGAATCTGGCTCCAAAAGTAGCACAAAATACCAGACCATAACTATGCCCCATGGGAAATCATGAATAAGAAGCAAAAAAAGGTCATACCTGATTTTTTGGGGGTTCGGGTAAATGTTCCTTTCACAGTTCTGCAGTGGGAATTGTCGCCCCCACACACTCCGCACTTATCCTCCTCCTTGTCAGAACCAATTTCCTTATCGCAGCCCACTTTCTATAAGACGGAAAGATAGTCGCAAATAAACTAATTGCATATTACATATGATGCTTTCTTTGAAGCATCTCAGACTGCTTTTATTAGAAGAAGATGCAGATGACACAACGGTTCCACTCTTCTAAAAAAAAAAAATGAAAGTGCACTGTCGTAAAACCAGAATAACATGATCTGCTTGAAAAAGCTCATCCAAACTTGGCTTATTTTGTGTTTTGATAAATGAGCAAATTGTTTCCTTCCAAACTTATTTTTATTCCCTGTCTAATGAAAATGATTGAATCGCCTGCACTAAAATCAGCCCATTGTTGAAAGCAGTACGAATTTTTAGCATCAGAATGGCAAATTTTTTGTGACGGAGTGTGAAAATGTAATATTATGATTACACCGGTGCCAACGCTTACTTTTTTTCTTCAATCTTTCATCCCTTTTTGCCTCAAAGGCTTTTTGGACAGGTGGAGTCAACGGAGGTGTTTGCTCTTGCATTGAACTTGCATCACTGCAGGGTGTAAATGGGAGTTTAAGAGCAATGCTGTCAGCAGCTTACCACACATTCACCCCGTACACAGATGCTGTAGGGATCCTTGTAGGAGCACCGGGTGCCATCATGCACCAGCTGCTTCATGTATGCCACATCGCTCGTCTCTTTTGACTGGCAGTACAGGTGACATCTCTTGCTGGCTGAAGGAAAATAAAAGGAACTGCTTCAATATTTTATTCTGTTTCGGGTTAAGATGACCTGATTACAATTTTAGCCACATTTTGTGCGTTTGTGGCTGAATATATCTAATAAACATGACGAATAATTAAAAAATGACAGTGATAACGTCCCTGTGTCCGAAATCACTCACTACTCACTATATAGTGGACTATATAGTGAGTTCGCCATTTTGTAGTGCTGTCCACATGTCTCATCTCATTATCTCTAGCCGCTTTATCCTGTTCTACAGGGTCGCAGGCAAGCTGGAGCCTATCCCAGCTGACTACGGGCGAAAGGCGGGGTACACCCTGGACAAGTCGCCAGGTCATCACAGGGCTGACACATAGACACAGACAACCATTCACACTCACATTCACACCTACGGTCAATTTAGAGTCACCAGTTAACCTAACCTGCATGTCTTTGGACTGTGGGGGAAACCGGAGCACCCGGAGGAAACCCACGCGGACACGGGGAGAACATGCAAACTCTGCACAGAAAGGCCCTCGCCTAGTCTGGCTAACGCGACTTCAAAGCTCTGCGAGCTATTGGTCTGGCAAAGATATTAAGCCCAACCGTTTTCCAAAGCGCGTGGTTGACCCGCCTCCCTGAAATGCCTCAGTTTGCTACTGGTCGAAGCCAGAAAAGGCTGTGACGAAGCTTAAACCAATCACATCACTCTTTCCTCTGACGTATGTGACGCGACGGAAACTGCTTGAGTAACAGGAAGAAGATAAATACCTCCAGGGCTGCTCTTTGCTCCGTTTTCAATGAGAACTTCCCGTTGAATGCTTTCAATACAGCATCTACCGCTGTGTCAAAGGCTTGCCGCTGCTCCATGTTCGTAATGTTTCTAGTGAATGAAGCGCTTCCGGCATAGATTCTGTAAACAATCTATGGCTTCCGGTCGCAGTTCTACTACGTCACTGCCTTGAACACGCCTCTACCCAGGGCCGTTGGAGATGCTCAAAGTTGATTGGCTCCCGATTTTTCGGGAGCTTGGAAGAGCTGGAGATAGCTTGCCTTGCCAGACTAAGTTCGCAACAGGCCCCCGTGTTGCGTCACACTTAGGATGGGCGGGCCCAGGCTAGCCCTCGCCGGCCACGGGGCTCGAACCTGGACCTTCTTGCTGTGAGGCGACAGCGCTAACCACTACACCACCGTGCCGCCCTATCCACATGTATAGTGAGAATTATTACACCCCATATAGTGTACTCAAAGTATCCCACAATGCATCGTGAAAAGTAGTGTACAACTGATGGTCACTAACCAAGCAATATATCCCATCATGTATTGCGGTCATGCTGAAAGAAAAAACTGTGTTGGGGGTGAGTGAATGGAAGAAGAAACACATTACAAACGGACATTCAAGTACAATTAAAAATAGTAAGAGAATAGAAAATAAGCTAAAATAGAGTAAGACAGATAAAATACAAGAATAAAAGTTACAGTGCAGAGCGTGGAATGAATCAAAAGCCTCAAATTTGATTTAATAAAAGGCAGCAGGCAAAGAAGAAAGTATTCAGCCTTGATTTAAAAGAACTGAAAGCTGCAGCAGACAGAAAGTACTTTGTGTTTATTAATGTGGGAAATGCGCTCAGTATAATATGGATTTATCACAAAAATACACGCATGTATTTATTATTTTGAAAACCCACCAGCTGACTGATCTGGCACGTTTTAATTGTGCGACAGTAATGACGTAAATAACGGCGCGATGCAGTAGTGTCCAAAAGTGGGGTTTTTTTTGCTTGTATTTTTTACCAATGAGCTCACTATATAGTCCTCTATATAGTAATTCCCTATATAGTAAGTAGTGAATAGTGAACGAGTGAGTGATTTTAGACACAGGGCATGTTTATGTCTTGCTAATGTCAGACAAACAACATGAAATATTAAAATTAAATGGATGGTCTTTGTGATTTATGAAACAAAAATGATATTTCACATCCTGGGATAGTTTATCTGTTAGTTGCACACACACATGGTATTTTAGCGACTTTATTTCAAAAGATATGTCAATATTTACTCTGGGAAAGTGATTCCATATTCAGAGTTTACACAGGTGCTTAACTTTTGGCAGACTGTATTGTACACCTGCAGGGTATCCAGAGCTTTTTCATCAGCTGAGACCGCACGCAGTGTTTTTCAAGAGTGCCAGGAAAGGAACTGATTTTCTACCAGAGGATATAAAATGCAGGCTAAAGAAGCAGATTATGGTTTGTTTTATATTTCTCATCTCATCTCATTATCTCTAGCTGCTTTATCCTGTTCTACAGGGTCGCAGGCAAGCTGGAGCCTATCCCAGCTGACTACGGGCGAAAGGCGGGGTACACCCTGGACAAGTCGCCAGGTCATCACAGGGCTGACACATAGACACAGACAACCATTCACACTCACATTCACACCTACGGTCAATTTAGAGTCACCAGTTAACCTAACCTGCATGTCTTTGGACTGTGGGGGAAACCGGAGCACCCGGAGGAAACCCACGCGGACACGGGGAGAACATGCAAACTCCGCACAGAAAGGCCCTCGCCGGCGACGGGGCTCGAACCCGGACCTTCTTGCTGTGAGGCGACAGCGCTAACAACTACACCACCGTGCCGCCCTTGTTTTATATTTATAAGCAGATATTTGGTTGTCGTTTGGTGCCTGATTGTGTTTTGATCCTTGCCTGCTCTACCGTTTTGGATTTTGGAACCTAAATATTCTCGAGTCCAATGTGTTACAGGCATTTAATACAACTGATATGCCATTTGATCCCTAATTGGTTTTAAATTATTGAAATAAAGTTCGAGATTAAACTGTACTTGATTACCTTGTGGTTAATTGTGGCTCCGACAACAATCAAAAATCGCTGTTTATTGTGTGCGATTTCTGTTTGAAAACTGATGAGCAGGTTTGTCAGTCAAAAGCATCCCAATATGCCACAAGCAGTATTAAATCACACAGCTGTACTTCATTTCGCTCCAGATTCCCAGGGCAGTTTCCTTCAGAACTAGTGGAGTATTACATAGCCCTGAGAGAGGGTTATTCATATACCTTATCTCTGGCTTGAGCTTGGTTTATCTCGTCCCCAAAACCTCACGGACTTACTACAGAAGACTCAAAGGTAAGACTTTACTGTCTGTTCGAAGTACTCTACTTGTGCTGTCGCTAAAATAGCCGTAACATCTATGAAACATCTCGGCACACTATTTGTGTAACATTTGCCTTTTTTTTTCAGAAAGAACCCTGCAGGGAGGCACATCTGGCTCTTCATAACTCTGTTTCACGAGGTGCATCTGTCCCCCCCCCCCAAAGCACCCCAGCTCATGTAGAAGTTAGTAACAGCACATTACAAACAAAGTATTTGTAAGCGTTCTGGATAACAGGGCTCTGGTGTGGACACATGTTTTTTGTTTGTCTGTTTTTTGAAAGACTGAGACCACTGGAACAAATCGTAGGACAAGATACCGCAGTGGAAGTGCAATTCCTCATTTGCCCCTTTTCCACCAAAGCAGTTCCAGGGCTGGTTCGGGGCCAGTGCTTAGTTTGGAACCGGGTTTTCTGTTTCCACTGACAAAGAACTGGCTCTGGGGCCAGAAAAACCGGTTCCAGGCTAGCACCAACTCTCTGCTGGGCCAGAGGAAAGAACCGCTTACGTCAGCGGGGGGGGGCGGAGTGGTTAAGACCAACAACAATAACAAGACTGCAAAAGGTCGCCATTTTTAAGCGACGAGAAGCAGCAGCTGTACAAACGCGAAATCATCCATTATTATTATTATTGTTGTTGTTGTTGCTGCTGCTTCTTCCGTGTTGTTTTTGCTTCGATATTCGCGCCAAGGTTTATGCAAACGTAGCAACGTAACTGACGTAAACAGCGACGTAATGACGTATACAACGACGTAACTGACGTATACAGCGATGTAATGACATGGCTCCCCTTAGCACCGCGAGCGATGGAAAAGCAAACTGGTTCTCAGCTGGCTCGCAAGTTGAACGAGTTGTGAACCAGCACCAGCACTGGCCCCGAACCAGCCCTGGATTTGGTGGAAAAGGGGTATTTGTCAAAACCACAACAATATACATGAAAATGTACTGCTAAAAGACTGTGGAGTTCTGTATATTGATGTGGATCGGTTCTCGGGTACATTTCGGAGAGGTTATGGACCGTCATATAGATTCCCACAAGAAAATACGATATATTGTCCTGAAATGAACTCAGAATGGCTTGCTGTAGGTCCGAAAGGAAAAAAAGTATGCACATTTGATATACAGTGGCAGATATTTAACAGTTATTCCACGAAATCGAGTCGTACGATACATTAGCTGATAGCTGAGTTGGCTCTAAGCCATGTATGATGAGATTGAGTCGAATAACTGTTTTGTTCTATCCATATTCACTGGATTTTGAGAAACGGAGCATTTTTATTTTTAGCAAATTCGATAAATAAAAACTTTATACAAAACGTCCGACAAAATCATTTCCGCTTCGAGTGTAAACAAACCGGCGAAATGACCGTCGCAAGTTGTGAAAAATGCAATAATAATAATAATAATAATTCTTGAAAAATAAAAAAAGATACCTTCTTACGATCACATACTTTTACTCCATATTTTGTTGCTTTTGTTTTTGTATTTTTGGGGGGTTTTGTTTTCGAGTAGTTTTTATTTCATCTTCGGTTGATTCAGCAAGACGCTCTGCCGTTTTGTTTTTCTCTACTCACGGTATATGAGCTGATATCCTAGTAGTAGAGTAGCCAATCAGAACCCGTGATTGCTCATATCCAGTGCATGTTGACAGAATAATTTGTTTTGTATTTGGTGATTTTGGATAGGTTTTGGACAGGCTATGAGATACTTGAAACCGTGTAAAGATACCATACGAAAACTACTGTGCAACACTTTTAAACCTTCACCTACACTACCGTTCAAAAGTTTGGGGTCACTTTGAAATGTCCTTATTTTTGAAAGAAAAGCACTGTTCTTTTCAATGAAGATCACTTTAAACTAATCAGAAATCCACTCTATACATTGCTAATGTGGTAAATGACTATTCTAGCTGCAAATGTCTGGTTTTTGGTGCAATATCTCCATAGGTGTATAGAGGCCCATTTCCAGCAACTCTCACTCCAGTGTTCTAATGGTACAATGTGTTTGCTCATTGCCTCAGAAGGCTAATGGATGATTAGAAAACCCTTGTACAATCATGCTAGCACAGCTGAAAACAGTTTAGCTCTTTAGAGAAGCTATAAAACTGACCTTCCTTTGAGCAGACTGAGTTTCTGGAGCATCGCATTTGTGGGGTCGATTAAAGGAACAGTCCACCGTATTTCCATAATGAAATATGCTCTTAGCTGAATTGAGACGAGCTGCTCCGTACCTCTCCGAGCTTTGCGCGACCTCCCAGTCAGTCAGACGCAGTCAGACGCGCTGTCACTCCTGTTAGCAATGTAGCTAGGCTCAGTATAGCCAATGGTATTTTTTGGGGCTGTAGTTAGATGCGACCAAACTCTTCCGCGTTTTTCCTGTTTACATAGGTTTATATGACCAGTGATATGAAACAAGTTCAGTTACACAAATTGAAACGTAGCGATTTTCTATGCTATGGAAAGTCCGCACTATAATGGCAGGCGTACTAACACCTTCTGCGCGCTTCGGCAGTGCATTGATATCTGAGCTCCGTATCAATGCGCTGCCGAAGCGTGCAGAAGGTGTTAGTACGCCTGTCATTATAGTGCGGACTTTCCATAGCATAGAAAATCGCCACGTTTCAATTTGTGTAACTGAACTTGTTTCATATCACTGGTCATATAAACCTATGTAAACAGGAAAAACGCGGAAGAGTTTGGTCGCATCTAACTACAGCCCCAAAAAATACCATTGGCCATACTGAGCCTAGCTACATTGCTAACAGGAGTGACAGCGCGTCTGACTGCGTCTGACTGACTGGGAGGTCGCGCAAAGCTCGGAGAGGTACGGAGCAGCTCGTCTCAATTCAGATAAGAGCATATTTCATTATGGAAGTACGGTGGACTGTTCCTTTAAATGCTCAAAATGGCCAGAAAAATGTCTTGACTATGTTTTCTATTCATTTTACAACTTATGGTGGTAAATAAAAGTGTGACTTTTCATGGAAAACACAAAATTGTTTGGGTGACCCCAAACTTTTGAACGGTAGTGTATCTGCTTCAAAATTTACACAAATTCTGTCAAGATGTTGTCGAATCAGGAAATGTAATTTTTAGTTTGCTCGGCCTCTCAAAACCCAGTTCCATACTGCATTAAAAAAAAAGCAAAGAAAAAATAGGCGTTTATGGTTATGATTTTTTTTTTTTTTTGCTTTTGCTGCTCTGAAATTGAATCTAAAATAGCAAAATAAACACTAAGTGACTGCAGTTGATATTGATCAAATACCAAAGTCATCACATCGAAACCCCATGTGGGTAGCTCATAAAAGGCTCCTGCTATGTCACGTTCATCCTCTTTCCCATTATTATCTTATCAATAGTTAAGGGAGTGAATTCAAGACACTAACTATAGCCCTGTAAGCATTTGTTTCTTGCTTTTGTTCCTGTTTAAATCTGTGCCCTCACTGGAGTTAGTGTTGATGTAGACCTTGGGTGACAGTAATTCTAGTATTTGACTTACTCCTATTCATAGAGCTGTCCTTAGAGCAGACACATGGCCTATTTTTTGTGTCCGTGTGTAGCAGCTTAATCCTATAGGGGCTTAGCAGCTAATTTTAACATTTCCTGTCTTTGTAAATGTATAATTTCATAACCAAACCACTTGTATTTCAGAGCAGGATGATAAGCTGCTTGTTCTTCTCCGCGATGATGCAGCTGGATGAGGGACAATGGTTATGAACTGAAATGCTTAGAACCAGAGTATCTTTGACAAGCATTCACAGAGCCTTGGCCAACGTGCAGCAAAATGCCAAAAGCAACATATGAAGCTTGCAGGCTGTGTAAATACTCCGAAGTATTCATTATTTTCCTGCTGATGTTGTGTAATCAGAGCAGGGTGTGACATGAACAGGAGACAATGAGCCATGCTTCTTCGTCACATTTTCATGACAGGAACATAAAGAGGCAAAATGCTTGGCTGCTCACAATATGGAACATCTCATCTCATTATCTGTAGCCGCTTTATCCTGTTCTACAGGGTCGCAGGCAAGCTGGAGCCTATCCCAGCTGACTACGGGCGAAAGGCGGGGTACACCCTGGACAAGTCGCCAGGTCATCACAGGGCTGACACATAGACACAGACAACCATTCACACTCACATTCACACCTACGGTCAATTTAGAGTCACCAGTTAACCTAACCTGCATGTCTTTGGACTGTGGGGGAAACCGGAGCACCCGGAGGAAACCCATGAGGACACGGGGAGAACATGCAAACTCCACACAGAAAGGCCCTCGCCGGCTACAGGGCTCGAACCCAGGACCTTCTTGCTATGAGGCGACAGCGCTAACCACTACACCACCGTGCCGCCCCGGAACTGGAACATCTTTGCAGAAAACAGGATTTATATAAGAGGCATGAGACAAATGTAAGAGCTGCTAGTGGTAATGCAGCAGCTCAGTGAAGTGCAGCACGAGTGCAGTGCCCACTTCCCATTTCTCTCTTTGTTTGCATGCACTTCCCATTTTTTGCATAATCCTTCCTCAAATGAATATGTATGAGGGCTAGAAGTTTACTGATCTCTGAAAGCAACAATTTTTTCCATCTCCACGGTAGTATGATCCAGTGTTGTAGTCGAGTCACTAAACCTCGAGTCCGAGTCCAGTCTCGAGTCCCCAGTGTTCAAGTCCAAGCCATTAAAAAAAAAAATTTCAAGTTGAGTCCAAGTCGAGTCTGAGAACAAGACTCCAACCGCACCATTTGAAGGTGGCTGTTTTAGCGCAATTAACATTTAGTTTGTTCCTGAACATGACGTATGAACAGATGAATGTGCATTCTCTTTGTCAGGGAGTGCGAAGTATTCTGTCAGAGATGGTTGGGAGATGGATGTAAGTGCAGAAGGTGTGTTTATTAATACAAGTGAAGGCAGGTAAACAATCCGGAATGGCAGGCAAAATCGTAAAACGGGCAATAAGTCGAGCGAGGCGCAAACAGGCTATCGTAGACTTGGCAGAATCAAAGACGAGAAACAGGAAATCAGGAACACAAATAAGGAAATAAGGTTCAGTAATGTGTCAGCAACGCAACACAATACTTTGCAAACTAAGTGTGTTTTCACCGGTTTTATATAGGCACGCGGGCGGCACGGTGGTGTAGTGGTTAGTGCTGTCGCCTCACAGCAAGAAGGTCCGGGTTTGAGCCCTGTGGCCGGCGAGGGCCTTTCTGTGCGGAGTTTGCATGTTCTCCCCGTGTCCGCGTGGGTTTCCTCCGGGTGCTCCGGTTTCCCCCACAGTCCAAAGACATGCAGGTTAGGTTAACTGGTGACTCTAAATTGACCGTAGGTGTGAATGTGAGTTTGAATGGTTGTCTGTGTCTATGTGTCAGCCCTGTGATGACCTGGCGACTTGTCCAGGGTGTACCCCGCCTTTCGTCCGTAGTCAGCTGGGATAGGCTCCAGCTTGCCTGCGACCCTGTAGAACAGGATAAAGCGGCTAGAGATAATGAGATGAGATGAGATGAGATATAGGCACACTGATTGTACCTTAATCCTGTGCATGTGTAAGTTGTTTACGGCATGCATGTGAGAGTCCACTTGGCACACTCGCTGTCCGGCGTGCACCCAAGAATCTATCTGATGCACGCGCCAAGGCACGCAGGTGTGACACTCTTGTAAGAAATTAGTACAAAAATGAATGTAGATACCGTATAAATATCTTATGCCAAATTATTATGGCATGTTACAAAAAAATAAAGAAAAAATCCAAGTCCTCATCTCCAATTTACGAGTCCGAATGCAGTTAATGCACGAGTCCGAGTCCAAGACCGAGTCATCAGTGCTCAAGTCCAAGTCAAGTCACGAGTCCTTAAAATGAGCGCAGGAGTCAGACTCGAATACTTCTAGCCTGGTAGGCTCATTTGTATTCTCATCATTAACAGCAAATAAAATATTATAATCTCATGTACAAATGTCATTATTGTCGTGAATCCATTTCCTGCCACTGCGTAAAGCTTAAAGTTATTTCCACCATACACTGTTATTATCTACAATCACTATGGACGAAGGGATCAATAAGGACTTCCTGATTGTCCTGAAGCTTTACGGTACAAGACAAGAGGAAAGAGAGGATTTTTCCTTAAAGTCAAGAGGATTTTACCATTTTTTCATGCATAACATCAGTACACAATTAAAGACCTGGACTCAGGTGTGATCCTTACTATACAGAAAGGTGGTGTCTAATAGAGTATCTATTATATCCCTCATCAAAAAATTCCTGTGCAGGGATTAGCCAAGGATGGCTCACGTGACATAAAATAGTTCCACCGTTGATTAGGCAATGTATCTTGTGACATCAAAAAAAAAAAAAGGATTTGGTGTGAATTAGTCATGGTGTATCCTTGATATACCGTGAACTCACATCGTAATTTCAAGCTATGGACCCTTTTCACGTGACGTCACGACAAATGCGGCCGCCATTTTGGACATGTACTACCAGTAGTTTACCACAGCCAGCATTGAGGAACGGCAGCAAAGAAAGTGTTTATTTTCAGCAAGACTTCCATCATGCCACTATATTGTTGTGCACCTGGATGTAGTAACCATCAACAAACAAGGCAAGGGTTATCATTTTATCGGATCCCGGTAGATGCTGACCGACGGAGAAGATGGATAGCGGCATACCAACGCTTGTGTAGTGACCACTTTGTTGGAGGTAAGACGAATAAAATTAGCCAGAAAAGGCATTACATTGCTGTTAACATTCCATTCTAGTTTACTGTAATTATGATCTGGCAGCTATTTACACCGGATCCAGTGTAAATAGCCGCCGGAGCCAACGTCCGAGGTTCCGGAGCGCGCTCGCTCGCGGCCCGGCCGGAGCCAGCGGCCGCGGAGCCCACGTGCGCTCGCTCGCGGCCCGGCCGGAGCCGGCGGCCGCAGAGCCAGCGCGTTCGCTCGCGGCCCGGCCGGACGTTGGCTCCGGCAGCTATTTACACTAGATCCGGTGTAAATAGCTGCCAGATCATAATTACAGTAAACTAGTAAATACAGTTTTCTGCATCTCGCTCCTTTTTCTTTTATGTTTGTTGCCTTCCTCGCATTCAAACCGATTTGAGCCGAAGTCCACTACATGTCCAAAATGGCAGTCGCGTTTACGAAGGTCACGTGATTGAAAAGGGTCCATACGGCCGACTCGAGTCACAGCTGTGGCTCCGTGAGCATTTCTGTGTGTGTAGCTCTATGCATCATGAACATGCCTAGCGAGGCAAGTGATAGCATGGGACATTGCACATGCACAGGTCAAAGGTCGCTCCTATGTAAACAACAAACATGGCTGCCTCCAGTGAGTTTATGCGGAGATTCAATTTTGGTTTTTAGTTCTCCATTTTCAGTTTGTGAATTAGTTCTCCACTTTTAGTTCTTTACTTTTTAATTAGCTCTTCTAATTAACTTTTTAAACTCAAATTAACTCACTTTTTAGATAGTTCTTCTAATTAACAATTAGTTCTCCACTTTCAGTTTGGAATTTTTTGATGAGGGATATAAATCGAATATACCATGCACTGAGAGGCACCGGGAATTCTGGATTGGCTTCTGTGACTGGCATAGTACTGCGTCCCTCAGAAAATAATACTATAGCAGTTACCTCAGAGAATCCATCATTTCAACCGGAGCCTCTCAGTGCATGGTATATTACGTAGATTACTGTAGTCAGGGGCGCCGCCAGAAATTTTGGGCCCCATGAAAGATTAGAATTTTGGGCCCCCCAACTTTGCCCACCCTCGTCACAATTGCACTATTGTCATTATTTGACTTTTGATAGCCCATGGACCTTGAGTTTGTGACTTTGTTATTACATTTTATGTATTAACCTACCAGGGAGGGATGAAAACTGGTCAGTGACTAATTCTGGTGCATTTACAATCACAAATGAAAATTCAAGATTTTGCCACATGCCTTCTTATGCTAGGACAATTGGTAGTGAAATGTGTGATGTGACTGCTAATAAATCATAGAAAAAGTTTTCTACCCAGCATCAAAATACCTATGGGAATCCCATGGATTGTTATGTGTTAGGTAGAAAGCCATGTGTACTGTTCTGCAAAAAGGGAATATGTTCAAAGCAAAGTGTGTCTAGACAGAAATTTGAGCGTAAGCAGAGTTAGACTATTGGTTGCCCCTCCATATTTAGGGCACCCCATTAGTTATGAAACTGGTTATTAGCATTAGTTATTAGCACCAGCATAACGTAATATTTCATCTTGTTTATCACACAAGTCAGTTCAGTTATTAAAATGGAAAAAATGTCACTGTACAAATTGTAAAAGTGTTCTCTTGATAGGCTAATCCAACCACGTTCATACTGTTCATTTACCATTCGCTAATATTTTGAACACACATGTGAGCGATAGCCACCTTTCTTTGGGAAAAACTGAGTGACCAGTTGCCTGCCTCTCCGGTCCCTCTCAGCTTTCAGCTGCCTTTCTTTACGTTTTTGACAGCCACTCTTCATATTTAGCGATCATAGACTGTACGCGCTCAACTGCTGGCTGGCTGGCTGCTGCACCGCGACACAGCAGCAAGTAGCGTTGCACTGATCAGCACACAGATTTAGGCCCACTTTACACGGGGACGGTATAAAACAAAAACGCAAAAGTCCGTTTTCGTTCTCACTTTTTTCCGCGTCTACACGACCGTTTTCAAGGAGGAAATCTGCGTCTATACGGTGACGCATAAATGTCTCCGCTATGTCTGCACGCATGCGCAACATCTTCCGTCTTGTCTGATCTGCACATCTGCGCCGGTGTTCTGTCAAGTTATCCTACCAAGCCTACTACACATGCGCGAAATCCAGGAGGGTAGGAAAATTTAACAGTAGTTTTGTCCCACCGATCAGCTGGGCTGATAGAAAATCGGTGAGAATTTCACGCATTTGCCGATTTTTATGTTTTGTGCGTATTGGTCGAGTCTTTGGCCGAGTCAAATAATTTGTAATGACTTGTTTTAAATAATAAAACGGTCTGTATGCGAACTTGCTAGGATAACTTTACAGAACACCGGTCCGGCTGAGGTACTGTAGTGCTCGAGGGAGGAGCAGGAGCAAACCGAAACTCTTTTAATCTGCCTTTATTAAGTAACACTCACTCTTGTTTCGGTGAAGAAGAGAAAAGGCAGTGTCCATCTCAGCAAAATAAATCCGTTCGGCTGCTAGTTTTGTTTTCAGTCTCGGGTTTATGGTTTCACGAGCGGCTTGAATAGGCGGCGCGCGCGTGCACGCACACGCGTGTGTGTAACTTGGCGACACCAAACTGAGGAGCTCCAGCCGGGCGGGTGAGCAGGAAAACACATCTACTGCATTAAAACACAGAGCAGCTTGAAGGTCCATTGGATCGATGTAATCAGACATGCTCTTACTTTTTTTACTTACTGTCTTACTTCCCGGGCTGGCATGTGCAGTATATGACATATGTATGACGTAAACGCGTACCCGACGTGAGCAGATCCGAGCAGAGTTTTGCGTATTGGGTAGTTTAGACGGATATGCAACGGGGGCCGTTTTTAACTTATCCACTTTGGAAGGCGTTTTCAATTTTATCCGGTTTTCAGCCTCGGAAACGCCGTCCTCATGTAAACGAAAGGCACTTCTGATAAAATATTTAGTCGTTTTTACCCAACAGCGTCCTCGTGTAAACGGGCCCTTAATGTGTCGCGCTTCTACCAGAACTGGACCGTACCATTTCGCAAAAGGGGGAGGGTTAAATGACAATATGTTGAAGAACTCAAGAAATAGACAACCTTGTTCAATTAGCTCATTTTACCAGATGGAATATTGCATTGTTGTTATTTCAAAAGTCTTGTTAAAATCATTAAAAGCATATTATCAGCCCCTTAAAGGGCCCCATGGCAGTGCTGGGCCCCTAGAATTGTTCTAACCTTTCCCCCCCTGGTGGCGCCCATGACTGTAGTCCAGGATATACAATAAACCAGGTCTTTCACTCTAACTAATGAACCAGGCTTTCACTGTAACCACGCATGCACACTCACCATCTGGGTGCTCATATGGGAGCCAGTGGTGTTTAGTGTTCTGGTACTCGAAGTGGGAGTTGCGGAGATGACACTGCTGGGCTCTAAAGTCCTCAAAGTGCTTGGGACAGTCATCTGTGTTGCACAGCTGGAACTCATAGTTGACCCCGGGGCAGTCCTGACCACCATTAGATGGACTGTGTTACAGAGTCAAAAGGAAAGATCAGAAAATTAACACTTCATCACAGAACACTGTACAATTTGTTTGATTATGTTCTAAAAGATTGAGTAAATAATTCTCACTCGATTTAACCAGCAGTTACAGTAAAATGGCCAATTTTTGAGGTTATAGAAGGCCACAATAAAATGATCAAATATCCATTATTGTCTGTTTTCATTTTCCATAGAAACCATACCAATATATAGTCATCTGCAAAATTATTGATGCCTGTCCAAAAATGAGCAAAATGAATATACAGAATGAGTAACACAGTAAGTGCAATAAGGCTTATAATCACCTATAATAATAATAATAATAATAATAATAATAATAATAATAATAATCTTACATACTGCCATTTACATACAGTGATCAAAAGCAATTTACAATGTCAAAAATAAATATCAACACGAAGACAGTGTCATCTACACTACCGTTCAAAAGTTTGGGGTCACCCAGACAATTTTGTGTTCTCCATGAAAAGTCACACTTTTATTTACCACCATAAGTTGTAAAATGAATAGAAAACATAGTCAAGACCTTTTTCTGGCCATTTTGAGCATTTAATCGACCCCACAAATGTGATGCTCCAGAAACTCAATCTGCTCAAAGGAAGGTCAGTTTTATAGCTTCTCTAAAGAGCTCAACTGTGTTCAGCTGTACTAACATGATTGTACAAGGGTTTTCTAATCATCCATTAGCCTTCTGAGGCAATGAGCAAACACATTGTACCATTAGAACACTGGAGTGAGAGTTGCTGGAAATGGGCCTCTATACACCTATGGAGATATTGCACCAAAAACCAGACATTTGCAGCTGGAATAGTCATTTACCACATTAGCAATGTATAGAGTGGATTTCTGATTAGTTTAAAGTGATCTTCATTGAAAAGAACAGTGCTTTTCTTTCAAAAATAAGGACATTTCAAAGTGACCCCAAACTTCTGAACGGTAGTGTACGGTCATACTTGTGAGTGCCAATAATACGGACACTTATTTTTGTAAGAAATGCTAATATTTAAAATCAAATTTTTAATTCAAACAAAATTAAAAGTTTCTCCACGTCTGAGTGCAAAATTTGTATCACATTTATACAATTATTTTTGTCCATCGTCTTGAAGGGCAGGGCGCCAATAATTCTGTAGTTGACTAACGAGTGCACCTCTGTGAACATTATGGTTCTATGAAAGTGAACATACGCTGGGTTGTTGCACTGACGTGTCCTGAAGCGTACGCCTGTCCCACAGGAACGCGAGCATGACCCATACTTGGTCCACATACCCCAAGCTCCATCCTGCTTCACCTGGTTGGCATTTTTCCACATGCAGTGACCTTTGTAGCACCACTAGAGAAAGGAAGAAGATTGTTTAATTTATCCTGGAACGAACAACAATGACAACAACATTACAAAGATGTCCTGGATTTACCTTGCCGGGTGCACATTCAGTGCCGTCCAGTGGTGGTCCCTTTTTAGTCTTGCAGAAATAAGGGTTGTCTGGATGGCTGCACCACAGCTGTTTGCAAGGATCAAATGTACGGAACTAACAGGAGAGAACAAGTGTAATGTGTGAGATATGTGAAAGTAAAAAAAAAAGAAACCAAAACAAAAAACCCTATATTCCACAGCAGATGTCCAGTGGTTCTCGTTCTCAATTCTGGATAACCTGGCACTCATAAGCTGATCAGAAAATTAGTCAGTCATTAACACAGACACTCTGTGAATATGATAACACAACAGCAGAGACAAGTTTGTTCATTACGCTACATTTTATACACCAGTATTTACGGTACACTAGGGACTCCAAAGATTTCAGTTGTGCCATGAAGCGTGAAGACATAAGATCTGCTAATTGTGAATATGCTTTAAAAGAATTGCACATCAATAGAGCACGTAACTGTATGCAAACTTTTTTTTTTTTAGCAAACATGCCTACATTAGGAAGCTCCAGTGACGAGCCATTTCTATTAGAGCTTAGCCAGACACACCAAAAAAGCAAGAGGGCAAAGGATTTTGCAAGGGATTAGCGGCAGGCTGCCAGGTAGCTCCGTTGTGTGTAGTTGTTGACGCTGATTTTAAAAATAACGATGTAAATTACACAGGGAAATGAATACTTAAGCATGAGTAAAAATACTGTGGCGAGCGTGTGCATGGAAGAAGAGTCTAGAGACAGAAATCTTAGTTTCTTGGTTGTTAGCCTTTTCTACTTGCTCTCGATAGCACTGGCTTGACCGCTTTATTACCATTCGCTAACACTACTGATGAATGCTACACCGGCTGGAAGGTTACGTTACTGCTGAGCCGACTTGCAGTTAAGCTCGTTTTGGCCTTCGAGAAGGCCGAGGGCGATAAATTTTTGGTCCCTCCCACTATAAATCAAAATCTGACTGGTTAATTCATCTGTCACTTCCTAGATAAGCATACACTGCCATGGCCTTCTGTCCCGGCAATGAAGTCCTAACCAATGAGTGAGCCAGCTCTAAACTCTTCTCAGCCTAGAGGCAACAAACAAACAAATCTCACTGGATAACTCGATTTTAATGTTTTCAGGACAGTAACCCTTTCATTTCTGAAGCAAATTTGTTCAAAAATGAGGCTGAATTAGAAGAGAATAATTATAATGAAATTATGAAAGAATGAAAGAAATGAAATCTAACATTTGAAATGTTGATATGTTTGGGCCTTCTCTGAAGGCCTTGAAGGTTCTGACGGTTCCCCTCTGGGAAGCCCCCTTCATCTCTACTTACTGATGTACATATTTTGTATCCAACTCCAAAATCAAAACGACACTGCTCATCCATCGAGTAATTTATGCCAGGAAGTTCAGGGAGCTGTGGCCAGTCATGCTTGAATGGATCATCCAGTAAGCAGTCATAGGAACTGTGAGGAACCAATTACAAAAAACATTAGTTACAATTTGAGACATACTAAATTGTACTAGATGTACTGTATGTGTTTATGCCCTTTCAATACAAAAGAAAAAAAATGGTAAATGGATAAAAAACGTAGTTCTTATAGACCAGTGTAAATGAAATACATATTAGGATGGTCCCGAAATGTCTCATCTCATCTCATTATCTCTAGCCGCTTTATCCTTCTACAGGGTCGCAGGCAAGCTGGAGCCTATCCCAGCTGACTACGGGCGAAAGGCGGGGTACACCCTGGACAAGTCGCCAGGTCATCACAGGGCTGACACATAGACACAGACAACCATTCACACTCACATTCACACCTACGGTCAATTTAGAGTCACCAGTTAACCTAACCTGCATGTCTTTGGACTGTAGGGGAAACCGGAGCACCCGGAGGAAACCCACGCGGACACGGGGAGAACATGCAAACTCCGCACAGAAAGGCCCTCGCCGGCCATGGGGCTCGAACCCAGGACCTTCTTGCTGTGAGGCGACAGCGCTAACCACTACACCACCGTGCCGCCCATCCCGAAATGTATGGGAAAAAAATTTTTTTTTACCAAAACATTCCGACCACCCTACCATTTTTTTACATAGGCTAAAAGAAGGCAACAAGCAAAATTTCAGAAAAATCGGTTAATATTTAGAGGTGCCACACGAGGTTGCAAATTGGGTTAAGCCATTAACATTAGTTGGTGCGTAGACTGTTGCAGAGAAGATCTCAAACCCCTAAAAAGTCACAGTTCTAGAGGGAATATGCCACTTCTCTGAAAAAGAAGAGGCAGGAAGTGTTTATAGACTGATAGAAGGTTAACTTTCATGCACTAAGGGGTTCTTAAACAATGAGCACTGATCGTAATATGCTGATGAAGTTGTGAATGTTTTTCTTTCTATGTTTTTCAGATGGCTAGCAACAGTAATACAAGTAGCACCGGTGATGCAAAGCACAAAACCAGAAAGGACAATTATGTTTGGTTAATTGGTCCCACTTCCAAGGAACTGTCTGGGAGAAAGCTTCCTTCTGCTCGGGAAGTCCTTAGTGTGTTCTTTTATCTCCACAAGATACCAGAATACCGAAGGGTTTAGAAAATCACAGACAAGTAATAGCTATTGTTACTTTGAACACAGGAAGTTATATTACTGTATTGTTTGTATTAATATGAAACAGTTAATAAGCCACATTATTTTATATTGTGTCTTGAGTGAAAACTTTAATGGCTTTGTGGCACCTCTAAACACTGTTCAATCTTAACCAAATTTCGCACAATAAATTCTTTTAGGCAATGTAAAAAAAAGGTAAGGTGGTCGTAACAAAATCCTAAAAAAAAATTTTTGGGACACCCTAACACACATTGATTAGAAGTGAAACATGGCATGTTTTTAAAGTGCTTCGACATTAAGGACTAATTTGCAATGTCATTATTTCATCTTCATTTTTAACGTGAGCCTCTGCTGTACTTGGCGTTTTGAGTGCTTCTGATTCACTGCCCAGCGGGCATTGCTCTACTACCTGATCATTTCAGACAGGCATTAGATGTTTGTCAGCATGCAATTGGCAATTTGAAATCAGTTGGTGATGAGAACAAAACTCTTGATTCATATTGGAATGAAATGATCAACAATAATTGAACCACAAGCCCACCTTAAAAAAATAAGATTGATTTGCTTGGTGAGAAAAGAATACATAAACACTGACCTACTTTACTGGTAGAGAGCAATTAATCTGTGGATAATGATGTTCATTTAATTTCATAGAATTTGTAATAGGCAGAGAAAGAATTTTGAGAGTTTCATCACCTTTATTTTTCATCAGGGTTTAACCTAATTGTGAAGCAGTAAATACAATTATGCACAATTGGTTATTTTTAAAAAATCCTGAACGGCTTAGTAAACTGGCAGAAGTGATTGTGAGTGTCAATAAAAAAAGATGACTTCAATTTCATTAAAACTGTCTCACTGACAGACACTGCAGAGTGTGTTGTAACTCAAAATAAAGTGAATTAAATTAAAGTATAAACCGCCAATGACTTACAACAGCTCTGGAGTAATTTTATTAAACTTCATAGAGTTGATCATGACCCTGCTCCACAACTGAATGTCTGATTAATGAAAATAGACTTTCAGTATTCCATGTGCTAAAATAGCAATGAAGTACTAATAGTCAGTGCTGGGGGAAAAAAAAAGAAAAAAAAAAAAGGAATGTGGAAAATTGCATTAATTGACCCTGTCCATTCATATTATTACAACTGGCTTAAAAAAATAAAATAAAATAAAATAAAAATAATTAAAAAAAAAAACCGGAATGTGGAAAATTGCATTAATTGACCCTGTTCATCCACATTATTAGAACTGGCTTAAAATAAAAATAATAATAATTAAAAAAAAACCTGAATGTGAAAAATTGCATTAATTGACCCTGTCCATTCACATTATTACAACTGGCTTGAAAAAAAAAAAAACAAACAAACAAAAAAAAAACGGAATGTGGAAAATTGAATTAATTGACCCTGTTCATCCACATTATTACAACTGGCTTAAAATAAAAATAATAATAATTAAAAAAAAACCCTGAATGTGAAAAATTGCATTAATTGACCCTGTTCATCCACATTATTAGAACTGGCTTAATATAAAAATAATAATTAAAAAACCCCTGAATGTGGAAAATTGCATTAATTGACCCTGTTCATCCACATTATTAGAACTGGCTTAAAATAAAAATAATAATAATTAAAAAAAAAACTTGAATGTGAAAAATTGCATTAATTGACCCTGTTCATCCACATTATTAGAACTGGCTTAATATAAAAATAATAATTAAAAAAACCCTGAATGTGGAAAATTGCATTAATTGACCCTGTTCATCCACATTATTAGAACTGGCTTAAAATAAAAATAATAATAATTTAAAAAAAAACCTGAATGTGGAAAATTGCATTAATTGACCCTGTTCATCCACATTATTAGAACTGGCTTAAAATAAAAATAATTAAAAAAAAACCTTGAATGTGAAAAATTGCATTAATTGACCCTGTTCATCCACATTATTAGAACTGGCTTAATATAAAAATAATAATAATTTAAAAAAAAAACTGAATGTGACAAATTGCATTAATTGACCCTGTTCATCCACATTATTACAACTGGCTTAAAATAAATTCTGAATCCTAACAAAACCAAAATAAAACTGAAATGAAGTCAACACGTTGCTTCTGCTTATTATCTTCAACAGTCTGCTATTTTGTCTAAATGCATTTGTCCCGCTGAAAAGAGAGGATGAATATAAGAAAGTGATGATGCAAACATGGCTTAGCTAGTAAGGAATAACCCACAAAGGGTTGTGCTGCTATTGGAAAATAATCCATGACATAGTGGTTTAATATTTAACAAAACAAAAGTGGATTATTATCCTACAAGAACACATCCCAAAAGAGCATTATTCCACTTAAGGTACAATGATTTGCCAAAGACTGCAATAAAACATCACTATATTATTGTTGATTGTATGTTTTCTTTGCTAAATAACAACTAAAAATCTGTTTATCATTAACCATATATTATGTGGAGTGTCTGCCATACTGTACATGTCCCAAGTACAAGACGAGCTGTTAATATACAAACCATAACATATTAAAACAAACAGTTTATGGTAATATAAACGTATTATTCATGTTTTAAGCAGAACTACTATCAGAGCCAGGCTGTTATAGAATCTGTAGAATTACACAGATTAGTAGATTTTTTTGAGAGGAGCTCCATGACGCTCTGTTTTAACAAAGAATTTTTTGTAGCTTTATTTAAAAAGGTTCACTTATGGACACTTTTGCCATTCAAGAAATTTCCAGACATCACTTTTGTGATGCGATCTTAAGTAATCTTTCCTAAAATATTCAACACTAAAACAAAACTTTCCAGTGAGTGATTATTCCACAAAAAAAAAAAAAGTTTTGTAAGTCAGAGTTATCTTCTTTCAGATATGACTGTGGAGTCAGCTATTTTTTGAGGGTTACATTCCTCATAATGAGACCATTTTTGTAAACACTAAAACATCATCATCTCATTTTCAGGACACATTTATCTCACACAGAGGCTTTAATGAGTGTTGGAGCTAACTCTGTGTTTGGAATAATGTCCTGATAACGAGTAAGCATTTACAATATAATGATTGCTGTTTTTTATGAGAGGGCATAAAATACACAAGCAGTCATCATAGCATTGCATAATTTCCATATATAGGACGGTATATAATGTGATGATGAACAGCAATACAAATTTATGGTGATTCGAATTGATGAAATAAAAAATGAATTGCGATTGTTATCAGACGGTGTAATGTCCTAGTTTTTCCTAGCTGTAATTGCGTTGTTTAAAAGGCAGAGGGAATAAACGTAACTTAAAATAACGGGAATACACATGACTTCAGCCTAAGCAGAAGTAACTCAGCTCTACTAGTCTGACACACAGACACACACAGAGCTAACATGAGAAGGAGCTGTTGTGACATTGACTGTATATAGATTTAACAGGAACTCGGAGCTTTCTTTATACAGACTGCTGAAAGCTAAAGAAAAGAGAATCAGATGCAGGTAGTAGAAATATTTATAAATGTTTATTAAGAAACGAGCTATTTGTTATAAACTTTTTAATTTTTTTTAATAAAAGGAATATTTTAGTTAATAGGCTATCATATTTTTCTCCAACCTTTACAAATGTAGGTAAATAATTATTGTTGGTTATTAAGAAAATGAAACAAAAAGGGTTTTTTTCATTTAACAAAAAAATATTTCTGTTAATATTTTTTGTTAATTTTTGGATAATATTTTGTGAATGTTATTTTTGTTAATGTTTTTTGATAAAGAATAGGAAAATAAATGTTGAGGGGTTTTTTTGTTAATAAAATGTTCTTAATTTTTTTTTTTACAATTTTTACAAAAATATTTGACAAAATTGAATATTTGCCTAAATTTCAGATACAACAATTTTACAATAATACTGTTGTGATTCTTAGTTGCTATGCAACTGTAATAAAAAAAAATAACGGTGGCCAAAAGACCAACAGTAACTGTCATCTGTACATCATTTAAATTATCATTAATTAAAACTCGCATGGTTGTTTTTTTTTCAGTACTAATAATTGCACAGGACCTTCATGCCCTGTCAAATAAGAAAGAACAGAGGAAGAGACAGAGAGAGAGAGAGAGAGAGAGAGAGAGAGAGAGAGAGAGAGAGGCAGCTGATGACTCACTTAATATATCTTTTCAGCTCTTGACCGCTGCACATGGACCAGTGATAGCGGTGGAAGGCGGCTTGCACCAGAGGGGCCATGACACTCCCCATAGCCGTCTCATCACCACAGCGATTGCCCTGTCCATCGTGCTCCATTCCCAGCCTAAAAGAATGATAGCAGGAGAGAAGTTACAATCTGTGGGTCTGGCTACAAGCAAGTAAAAGCTCCTTTGTTCGAGAACATTTGCTGATACAGTGCTGAGCGTAAATGAGTACACCCCCTTTGAAAAGTAACATTTTAAACAATATATCAATGAACACAAACAATTTCCAAAATGTTGATAAGACAAAGTTTAATACAACATCTGTTTAACTTATAACGTGAAAGTAAGGTCAATAATATAACTTAGATTACACATTTTTCAGTTTTACTCAAATTAGGGTGGTGCAAAAATGAGTACACCCCACAACAAAAACTACTACATCTAGTACTTTGTATGGCCTCCATGATTTTTAATGACAGCACCAAGTCTTCTAGGCATGGAATGAACAAGTTGGCGATGTTTTGCAACATCAATCTTTTTCCATTCTTCAGCAATGACCTCTTTTAGTGACTGGATGCTGGATGGAGAGTGATGCTCAACTTGTCTCTTCAGAATTCCCCAAAGAAAATAATTTCTTTACACCACAAAGGTGAAGGCTACAAGAAGATCAGCAAAGCTTGACTTATCAGTCAGAATACTGTAGCAAAAGTGGTACAAAAATTTAAGAAAGATGGGACTGCAACCATCTCACAGAGACGTCCAGGTCGTCCACGGAAGTTAACACCTCGACAGGAGCATCTTCTGATGAGAAGGGTTGAAGAAAATCGGTATGCAAGTTCACTGCCGTTATCTAAAGAAGTAGAAAGCCAAACTGGGGTGACTATTTCCCATGACACAATACGGCGTACACTGCAGAGGAATGGCATGCATGGTTGCCGTCCACGAAAGAAGCCTCTCCTAAAGCCCAGGCACAAAAAAGCCCACCTAGAGTTTGCCAGGGCCCGTGCTGACAAAGATGAAGACTACTGGGACTCTAGACTCTGGAGTGATGAGACCAAGATAAATGGCTAGTGAGACTAACGTTATTACCCGCCAAAGCCGAATTTTACCCGCATTTGGCGGGTGCTAATGTAAAGCCCTGCTACTGGGATTCTATACTCGAGTGATGAGACCAAGATAAATGTTTTTGGAACTGATGGCTTCAAAACTGTATGGCGTCGCAAAGGTGAGGAATACAAAGAAAAATGCCTGGTGACTACAGTGAAACATGGTGGTGGCAGTGTCCTTATGTGGGGCTGCATGAGTGCTGCTGGTGTCGGGGAGCTGCATTTCATTGATGGCATCATGAATTCACAGATGTATTGCTCTATACTGAAAGAGAAGATGCTACCATCACTCCGTGCCCTTGGTCGTCGTGCACTTTTCCAACATGACTAAACACACATCTAAGGCCACTGTTGGATTTCTGAAGAAGAACAGGGTGAAAGTGATTCAGTGGCCAAGTACGTCTCCTGATCTGAACCCAATCGAACACCTATGGGGAATTCTGAAGAGACAAGTTGAGCATCACTCTCCATCCAGCATCCAGTCACTAAAAGAGGTCATTGTTGAAGAATGGAAAAAGATTGATGTTGCAAAATGTCGCCAGCTTGTTCATTCCATGCCTAGAAGACTTGGTGCTGTCATTAAAAATCATGGAGGCCATACAAAGTACTAGATGTAGTAGTTTTTGTTGTGGGGTGTACTCATTTTTGCACCATCCTAATTTGAGTAAAACTGAAAAATGTGTAATCCAAGTTATATTATTAACCTTACTTTCCCGTTATAAGTTAAACAGATGTTATATTAAACTTTGTCTTGTCAGCATTTTGGAAATTGTTTGTGTTCATTGAGATATTGTTTAAAATGTTACTTTTCAAAGGGGGTGCACTCATTTACGCTCAGCACTGTATATAATCATGAAAATGTAAATGCAGCAATTACAAATAATTCAGGATTTTTTTTTTACATTATGCAGAGCAGTCATTCTAGTATAAGTGTAATTCACAGAATCACTTCTTTCAGAAAATTGTTTTTGCCCTGTTGTCACTGCAAATGATTGTTGGAAATCTGTTCTGATCCCCAAAAAAATAACTAAGCACAGTGTCCAAAATATTCAGCTGTGGAAATATGTTTTAGTACAAGAAGACAACAAAAGGGCCCGAGTTGCAGTTTCAATTACCGGTAAGTGAACATAAAAGTGGTATAAAATGCAAAAGAAAGGACTGCGATTCATCCCTCTGTGTTTGGTATCGAGAAACAACGTGTTTATTTTTTTTCTCATGAGAATCGTATAATCATTCATTTTAGCTGTGTTTATACCAGATCCAGAGAATACAGACAGGTTGGTATCTGGGAAAAATATCTGTTATTTGCATTGAACATGACAGAGAGAGCGAGAGAGCTATGACAGTGAATAACCTCCATGGGTAGTAAGTGAATTGTAATTGCTCGTGTGCACAAAGGCATTTATTCAGAAGTAATTTGACAGATGATATCATTTGACTGGGATTTTAAAGTGGCTTTTCCAAAAGCCTTTAAATAAATGTATTTAAAAAAGGATCTGTCATAACACAAAAGGCTACGGTTGCTCTTAGGTGAATACAATCCAACAGTGCTTACATTATAAAAATGATATCATTCAAAATAAAAATGAAAAGTGGCACGGTGGTGTAGTGGTTAGCGCTGTCGCCTCACAGCAAGAAGGTCCGGGTTCGAGCCCCGTGGCCGGCGAGGGCCTTTCTGTGCGGAGTTTGCATGTTCTCCCCGTGTCCGTGTGGGTTTCCTCCGGGTGCTCCGGTTTCCCCCACAGTCCAAAGACATGCAGGTTAGGTTAACTGGTGACTCTAAATTGACCGTAGGTGTGAATGTGAGTGTGAATGGTTGTCTGTGTCTATGTGTCAGCCCTGTGATGACCTGGCGACTTGTCCAGGGTGTACCCCGCCTTTCGCCCGTAGTCAGCTGGGATAGGCTCCAGCTTGCCTGCGACCCTGTAGAACAGGATAAAGCGGCTAGAGATAATGAGATGAGATAAAAATGAAATTATACAAAGTACAGTACTGTGCAAAAGTCTTAGGCATCCTATTGGTTTTTTTTCATACAAACTTTATCGATTTTTACAAAAACATTTTAGAGTCCAAATGTTCGTTTTCCAGCACAAAATTAAATGTCATAGAAAAAAATGTTTCTATCTGAGCAGCATATTACATAACAGACCATTTTTTCAGATTAAAAAAGAAAACATAATGAAGGCTGCTGGGTCTGGTGCAAAATGAAGAAGCGAGTGTGACAGTCAAAGTGTCCAGAAGAACTGTGGCTGGTTCTGTAAGATAGGGGTCGACCGATAATCGGCCTGGCCAATATATCGGGCCGATATTCTGCATTTTTAGGGTTATCGGTATCGGCCATAATTTCCACTGATATGCCAATAACATGCCTTTTTGCAGCCATTTCGTTCCTAACGCGACTGTCACTGCACGTCCTTTCCTGCACTCGCCTCTCTGAGTTCAAGAACACGGTCCCGCCCACCACAACATCTGATTTGTTTGGCACAAGAGATACAGCCAATCAACACGCGTAGCTAAACGCTGTGAACTGTTTCAAGGCGGCCGTACGGGCACTCGGGCAGAAGCGGCACAAGGGATACAGCCAATCAACACGCGTAGCTAAACGCTGTGAACTGTTTCAAGGCGGCCGTACGGGCACTCGGGCAGAAGCAGATCCCACTTCAAGGTAAGGACACGCTGCTTTTGCCGCAATAAGTCACAAACACACAAGTTGCAAAAGCACAACATCATTATATGTTTACATTCTTCATCTACTACTCGTTAAAATTGTCCATTTGCATCTGTGTAGCCAGACAAACTTAGCTTACGGAAGGAAGCACTTGAATTAGCTTACAACCAACTAGTCTCGCTGAAACTACATGTAATGCTGCCTTCACTACAATATAATCCTCCTAAATTGGGAATATTAGGCTTGGGCATTAAAAGCATTAGAATGTAGATGGTTACTTGTTAAGTTGTTACATAATAGGGAGTGATAGCCTACTTTATGTTTGATTTTACTTTTTAAAAAATGCTGCAGGCAGCTCCCTACACTTGATTTGTTATTTAAAAACTACTTGAAGTTGGCAAGTCTTACTTAGTTCTTAGTGTAAAAGAATCCAGAGTGTATTTTCATTTATTTTCCACTGAAAATGGTGAGCTGTAATATAATAGGGAGTGATTTATTTTTTTATTGGTGAATATTTATTTTATTTCTCATTTTATTCTAACTAATGTTTGACTTTATTGTACAAATGCTGCTGGCATCTCCCTGCACAAAATTTCATGTTCAATTTTACAATTAAACATACATTTCATGGATATGAAGGTCTGCGTCAGTGTGTGCTATGTTTAATTTCATGTGAATTATAATGTTTACATTTATCGGTTGCACATATCGGTTATCGGCATCCCAATTCCATAATAATCCGTATCGGCCCTGAAAAAAACATATCGGTCGATCCCTACTGTAAGATGCTCAGTAAAACCTACAGCTCCTTACATTTCCTTATAAAACTGCACTCATTGTACCTGAGAATACTATTTATTTATTTTTTTAAAGCAAAGGGTCGTCTCACACCAAATATTGACTTGGTTTCACTTATTATGGCTTACTGATTACTGTTTATAGTATTTTTTTTTAACATTTCATTTCATTATTTTTAAGCCATTTTTGGTCGACGGCATTTCTTTACATGTGCCTAAGACTTTTACACAGTACTGTATATCACAACACACTATAGAAATGAGGTGGGCATCTAGAGCTCAGCTAGTTTTTTTTCTCCTTCAAAAAGGTATTACATGCAAACTGTGTGTCTAGTTAAGGTCATGAGCGTTTAGGCCAGGGGAGTTCAAAACTATTCACAGAAAAGTTACAAATTTCCTACTTTAAGTGGTGCATGTTTATAGAGCATTTTAATCTGAGCGCCAGCATCTTGTTAGTGTGCTTGCCAAAGGCACTATTGTTCTTCTTAAGTTTACTTATTCTGCCTTATTCCGACACGCTTTTTGGATCCACTCCTCCTCCTAGGGCATTCGAGATGGAGACACCGTTCCAACTCTGAGACGTCTGGCCCGAAGTGGTGTAGTGTGCTTGTATACAGCTTTTGGATCAACGCGCCCGTTCTCTTGGTTTTTTCCCCCATAGAGAATGAATAGGGCTCATGAATCGAATCGTCCTACTCAGACACGCTCCATCGCAGATGCACCAAACCTCATGTGATACTTCAGGCCAACTCCGCCGACACATACATGCAATCGGTTCTGACCCACACTCATATTTTCCCTTTCTTTTTGCTTATCCCTTTTTCCTCCACAGGCTTGCATTGATTTTTGGCCCCATTGAAAATGAATGGTGTTTCAGGAGAAAAACTTTCTCTCTCCATCAATTTTTTTAACCAAGTGACCAAACTTCAAGAAACTTCACTTGATGCCTCAGGCCAAGTCCCCGCACAGATCCATCCCCTCATCTGAGACCTGCACTCGTCTTTTCCTTGGTTTTCACGCATCTCTTTTTACCTCCATAGGCTTCCATTGATTTTTGGCCCCATTCAAATGAATGGAGTTTTGCTCAGTAACACTTCACCACACATCCACCAAACTTCATACGGCACCTCAGGCCAAATCACCATCACACGCATGATATCGGTTCTGACCCGCACTCGTCTTTGTCTTGCCTTTCATCCGTCCATTTTTTCTCCATTTTGCCGCTAATCAGTGGAAGCTTGACTGAGTCATTCCTCCCTTCCCCCATAGGTGATGATGCATTTGGCAAGGATCTGCTCATTTGAGACTTTGACAGCAAATCAACTTCAACTCAATGGCCACTTTATTAGGAATACTTACACACACACACAATAGCAATTAGCATATAAGCATTCACGTGTTACCATGCTAGCTGTTAGCATGTTACCCATTACGATATCATGCCTGCTGTTAGCTCGCGAGTTCTTAGCATGTTCACCATTAGCATGTTGTCATGAGAGCTGTTAACATGTCAGGATTAGCATGGTAGCTGTTAGCGAGTTCTCCTGAGCATGTTAGCATGCTAACTGTTAGCATGTTAGCATGTCACCCTCAGCGTGTTAGCATGCTAAAAGTTAACATACTAGCCATTAGCATGTTAGCCTGTTAGCTGTTAGCATGATAGCTGTCAGCATATTAGCCTTAAAGTGTTAGAATTTTAACAAATAGCATGTTAATCATTAGCATGTTAGAATGCTAGCTGTTAGTATGTTATCTATTAGCATGTTATCTATTAGCATGTTAACATGCTAGCTTTTAACATGTTAGTATGCTGTTAGCATGTTAGTATGCTAACTGTTAGCATGCTAGTTGTTAGCATGTTGGCATGCTAGCTTTTAGCATGTTAGCATGATAGCTGTTCTGCTACAGCTCAGCAAGCACACTTTGCATTTTCTCTGCAGAAATGCAGTCTAGTTTCAATTGTTGCCCATGTGGAGAGAGCATATGGCTCCACATGTAGCCGCCTGGAAAAAAAGCACTGCACTCAGCCTCTTTTGTCACAGCATTCTGCCATTTTTGTGCGAGTGCTCCAAGTGCATCCAGTTGAAAATTTCTGAACTTTTCAGAAAGGCATTGGTGGTGCCACTGCCACTCATTTTCAGGCAACCAATCATATTGTCATTTCTTTTCAAGCAACCAATCATATAGAAGTTAGAGTGTTGATGACATATTTCAAAATACTGATGCCATAGAAAGAACATCAAGTGCTTTTTTGATGAAGCACTTTCATGAAGTGCTCCCAAGTGCCCTAATAGTGCTTTTCTGCCAGAAAAAAACCCTCTATTTGCCCCTTTCACATATCCCACAATCCACCGTGCGGTTGGGATCTTCCGGTGGCCAGGCCCAGGCTGCTGATCACGGTACAAAAACCAATATTGGGCTATATAATCAGTTTTGATGTTCAAATATCGGATGCAAGCTGAAATGTGATGTTATTAGATTGCTTTTATATGCCTAGTTACCGGTTCCTTGGTATTTTTCATCAGCACAGAAGCTTTTAATCGGTCTTAAAAGCCTTTTCACTTTCACTCTCTGCATTGTTTGCATGAAATACATGGTCCAACTACTCAGCACTATAACTCTGGCCAACAACACTAACAGTGTACATTTACACTGATGACAAATTGTAAACATGCAATCATTTCGAGCAGTATTAAGGCCACACCAATTTGATTAGTTGGTTCTCGGAATCACCGCTTGAAGAAAATGCAAAATGAAAAAAAAAAAATCGAAATCAAACTTCCACCAACAGACAAACATCGTGGCTGATGATTCAAAATACTGAAGACTGCAGGTTGAGGTCACGTGACATTGAAAACCAATCAAATCGCCCCTTTCACTTTAGATAAAGACTTGTGGAAGAAACATGCCTGTGGAGGGGAATCCTGCAAAGCCTGTGTTTGTGATTGTTAGGATATTCAGCGAACAGAAGCGTAAAATCTTTGACAGGTGTGTCGAAATTCAAGAGGGGGAAAACTTTCCACAGTTGTACTCAAGATGCCGTGAGCTTGTTACCCTGCGATGTGCCAACTTGGACAACAACTCTGTGGAGGTGGGTTTGATTTATATATTTCATTGATTGATTGATGTGAGGGGCAAACAAAAAATTATTCGACGTATTTAGCCATCAAAAGTAGCCTACTCCTGGTCAAATATTTTTTTCTGTGCATTGTAGATGTTCAATTGACTGTAATTCAATCATTTATTTAGCCTATCTGTTTACTGGTTTGCCTGTATTGTTTGGTCTATTTCCACCGCTAATTTTACCATCAGAGCATTCTTTTAATTTTATTTTTATTTCGCTCGCTCGCTTCATATTTTTCCTGAAAAAATCCGAGAACCAACTAATTAAATTGGTGTGGCCTAATCTTGAAAAAAAATCTGTGAGACCATGTAAACCTGTAATAATATTTGAACATCCGATATTTGAACATCAAAACTGATTATAGAACCCAATATTGGTTTTTGTATCATCAGCAGCAGCCTGGGCCTGGCCACCAGAAATTCCCAACCGCGCAGTAGATTGTGGGATATGTGTAAAGGGCAAATATGGAAACATGCCCTAAAGATACAGTACATGTTCCAAGATATTGGCCAGCAATCAAGGCTTTAACGTCATATTCAATGCTTAATAATATTTATTATTACACATACGGGCCACGTTTTCCATAGAATAAAAACATGTATTCTATTCTCTTCCAGTGGGTTTATTGATGGCATGCAATATTGTTATTGTATCACTTATCCTCCGTGTATTACAGTACGCCACTCTCCCCAATGGAGAATGAGCGTGCAATACTGTTATAATATCGCACATTGTCAAGACAACATGATGCCACATTTCAGAGCTCATGTGAAGATCCAATGACAAAACTTTTCTGCTGCGCATGCGCACAATCATTTCTTTGTCGGCCAGGAAAGAGAGAGAAGACGGGGTTAATTCAGTGCTCGGTTTAAGCACTAAATAAATAAATTGAAAACTGAAACTAAAGACACGCTGAACACCTGAAAGGCTACCAAAACTTCATTATATATTCTTCACGAATATTTACAAGAGAAAAACATACCAATGGACATCGAAAAACTGGAAAAGAGACACATCGGAAACGTAAAACTTCCGCGCTAGCAAGTGACTGTGACAGTTTGTAAACAAACATGACCGCGAGGTTTGCTACATTAAAAGCGGAAGATTTAAAGAGACCGACGTGCTGAACACCAGAAAGGCTACCAAAACTTCACTGGATATTCTTTACGCATATTTACAAGAAAAAAACATACCAACAGACATCGAAAAACTGGAAGAGAGACACGTCGGAGATGCAAAACTTCCGCACTAGCAAGTGACCGTGACACAGTTTGTACAAATGGCCGCAAGGTTTGCTTCATTAAAAGCAGAAGATTTAAAGAGACTGACATGCCGAACACCCGAAGGCTACCAAAACTTCACTGGATATTCTTTATGCATATTTACAAGAGAAAAACATACCAACAGACATCGAAAAACTGGAAGAGAGCAATAGCAGAACTATTGTCAAAGTTCTACTTGGAGGTGAGGAAAAGTGACGGAGACTTTTACAAGAGGACTTCACTCGTGGACTTCACTCAGCAAAGCCCTGTTGTTTTGAACAACTGCAAAGTAACAATTAACTACTACCAAAAGTAACTTTGAACTTGAACTGTCAACCTGTATACAGCTTGTATATAAGTTGGGTTGTTCATTCTCATCTCATTATCTCTAGCCGCTTTATCCTGTTCTACAGGGTCGCAGGCAAGCTGGAGCCTATCCCAGCTGACTACGGCGGGGTACGCCCTGGACAAGTCGCCAGGTCATCACAGGGCTGACACATAGACACAGACAACCATTCACGCTCACATTCACACCTACGGTCAATTTAGAGTCACCAGTTAACCTAACCTGCATGTCTTTGGACTGTGGGGGAAACCGGAGCACCCGGAGGAAACCCACGCGGACACGGGGAGAACATGCAAACTCCACACAGAAAGGCCCTCGCCAGCCACGGGGCTCAAACCCGAACCTTCTTGTCGTGAGGCGACAGCGCTAACCACTACACCACCGTGCCGCCCAAGTTGGGTTGTTATTCAGGCTTTTTGGATTTGTACCATTTTTATTGTTAGAACTTTGTACATTGGAGTCACAGAACATTGAATTACATTTGATCAGAATCAGTATTGAATACTGGTAAGTTACCCCCCTGTTAACTTTTTGTAAAATCTATAATTGTTCCACTGAATGTGTATGTATAATAATAATAATAATAATAATAATAATAATAATAATAATGATGATGGCTGGGTTTTTCCATCCATCTTCTACCGCTTATCCGGATCCGGGTCGCGGGGGTAGCAGCCTAAGCAGAGCAGCCCAGACTTCCCTCTCCCCGGCTACCTCCACCAGCTCTTCCGGGGGAATACCGAGGCATTCCCAGGCCAGCTGAGAGATGTAATCTCTCCAGCATGTCCTGGGTCTGCCCCGGGGTCTCCTCCCGGTGGGGCATGCCCAGAAAACCTCCCTTGGGAGGCGTCCAGGGGGCATCCTAACAAGGTGCCCAAACCACCTCAACTGACTACTTTCGATGTGGAGGAGCAGTGGTTCTACTCAGAGTCTCTCCCGAATGACCAAGCTTCTCACCCTGTCTCTAAGGGAGAGTCTAGCCACCCTGCGGAGAAAACTCGTTTCTACCGCTTGTATCCGCGATCTCATTCTTTCGGTCACTACCCATAGCTCGTGACCATAGGTGAGAGTGGGAACGTAAATGGACCAGTAAATTGAGAGCTTTGCCTTTTGGCTCAGCTCTCTCTTTACCACAACAGACCGGTTTAGCGTCTGCATCACTGCTGACACTGCCCCGATCCTTCTGTCCAACTCCCGCTCCCCCTTACCCTCACTCGTGAACAAAACCCCGAGATACTTAAACTCCTCCACTTTAGGTAGCAACTCCCCCCTGACCTGGAGTAGGCACGCCACCTGTTTCCGGCTGAGCGCCATGGGCACGGACTTGGAAGTGCTGATCCTCATCCCAGCCGCTTCGCACTCGGCTGCAAACCATCCCAGCGCATGCTGTAAGTCACAGATTGATGAAGCCAACAGGACCACATCATCCGCAAAAAGCAGAGACGTGATCCTGATGCCACCAAACCAGACACCCTCCGCCCCTTGGCTGTGCCTAGAAATTCTGTCCATAAAAGTTATAAACAGAACCGGTGACAAAGGACAGCCTTGGCGGAGTCTGTGGTATATCAGATATATTCCATTCAGCTACTCGTCTTCGACTCGTTCAATATCATGCTAGATGAATGGAATATATCTGATATACCACTCAAATCTAGCCATTATTATTTAAATATGCGCTAACATTTTTTTTGATGATCTTTCAGCAGTGGATCCAGAGGACTGGGGTTCAGAAACCGTGCTCTATGTCTGAGCAACATTATAATGCTGCAGCAGCATACAGTTCATTTCGGTCCACTAATTTGATCGGTCAAGAGGCATTCCGAGAGTGCCTATATTTAGTAGCATAACCACACTGGTTATAACTGTTTCATTGTTTGTATCACGTTTTGTTCACCACATAATATTCCACTGGAAATGGTGAACAATACATTTTTCATGAATATAATTTTTGACTTAAAATATGAAAGCTCGTCAGATGAAGTTGAAAAGGAAGAAGGGATGCCAATTTCACTCGAAGCTTCTTTAATAAGAATGTACAAATGAATGTGAGCTAGCAAGCCAGTGAGCCAATGTGCTATAAAGTTAGTGTGGATTCTTCAGGATTCGTTTCAGATAGCAGAGAAAACTAAGAACATTTGGCCATATTGTGTCTGAAATGTCAGTTACTTAATATTAATTTCTTGTTCATAGAACACTTGAATAAAAGCAACATCGCATTATAATTAGTGTTGCACCGATACCATTTTTTTGGCCCCGATACCGATACCTATACCTGGCTGTGCAGTACCGGCCGATACCGATACCATACCGATACCACTCCGTTTGAAATGTGCATATATATATATATATATATATATATATATATACTGTGTATATATATATATATATATATATATATATATATATATATATATATATATATATATGAAGAGCTGCATACTTGGCTGCTCCAGATGTCAGTTGAAAAGCTTATGGCCACTGCCTTCTCCAGCTTTCTTAAAACATGCTCCGTTACTTTATTTTTTAGTGCAGGGATAGTCGTCTCCGTGATGTATTTGCGACTCGGGACCTTATACTTATGGCCCTTTTCCACTACCCTTTTTCAGCTCGCTTCAGCTCACTTCAGCCCGACACGGCTCGCGTTTCGACTACCAAAAACCAGCACGACTCAGCTCGCTTCAGCCCTGCTTAGCCCCTAAAACTCGCACCGTTTTGGAGTGGGGCTGAAGCGAGCCAAAGCGAGCCGAGTGAGGCTGGGGGTGTGAGCAGACACTCCCCTGTGCACTGATTGGTGAGGAGGAGTGTCCTCACATGCCCACACACGCCCCGCGAGCGCGCTGGGATCTGTAAACACCGTAAACCCGGAAGGAGAAGAATTACGAATTACGAGAATTATGAAGCCTTATGCGCCTCGCCTCATCTATACGCTCTTGCCAGTATCTGTTGGCGTTGTCGGTGACAACAAGCCACAGCACCAAGACCAGCAACACTAACGACTCCATGTCCTCCATGTTTATTGTTTACTATCCGGGTCGTGAGACTACCGCTGAAAAGATCACTGAATCAGTGACATACAGAGCATCGTGGACGAGTTCGCGGAGCGCAAGGCTCGCCGTATGCCCTTCAAATAATGCGCCCAGTAGGCTATTGATGTTTTATTATGAGCCATGTACAGTATGTCGCCTAATGCTTTTTTGTTTGAGTTACATGTTCGTTTGAAGGACTTAATGTACAAAATAACATAGTTGCACCCCGTAGTGTTGAAATTGGTAAACACAGTGCATTCAGTGAGGTTTGCACCGCCCTCCTTTTATTTCTGACTCTTCCTGTCACTGTTGCAACCTCTGAGCGCTCATTCGTATGCCCTTCAAATAATGTGCGCAGTATAGGCTATTTTTTTTTTATTATGAGCCATGTACAGTATCCTAATGTTTTTTGTTTCTGAGTTACATGTTCGTTTGAAGGACTTGATGTACTAAATAACATATAGTTGCACCCGGTAGTGTTGAAATTGGTAAACACCGCAGTTGCGGACATTTTGTAGCCTAAAATGATGTTATGATAAGCTTTAATAAAGGGCCCGGTCATTTGCCCCGCCCCCGGCCCGGCTCTGACTTGTTCCGCCACTGTCACTGATGTCACTGTTTGCGCTGCTTAACGACATCACGTGACGTCCACCCACTTTCGCTAACTCCACCCAATGTGTCCACCCACTTCCAGCCAACACGGTTCAGCGCGGTTGTAGTCGAAATGCAACTCCAACAGCCCCGCTCAGCTCGACTCAGCACGGCACGGCTCAGCCGCGTTTGTAGTGGAAAAGCGGCAATAGGTACTGCGTGAGCCATAAAAAGCCGGAATCCCACGCTTTCAACAAAGGCAAGGGGCAGGTTACAAAGAACAGTCATTTCGGTGATTTTTTCGGACATCTGTCTTGCTGCTTCACTCTTCTCGTCCCACTGCTCCTTCCTACGAAGTGAACTGACCAGGGTTTGTTGCTGCGGTCCATCCCCCTTTCTCTTGCTAGCAGTTGCTGCAACCTCAAACTCTTTGTGTTCGTTCACATGTTTCGTCTTCAAATGTTTTATCAGGTTCGAGGTATTGAAACTGGCCGATTTAACTCCACCTCTCGAAACTTTCAGGCCGCAAATCTTGCATGTAGCCATTGTACTCGCCGGAGTTTCTATGCTGAAATATATCCAGACCGCCGACATTTTCTTCTCGTGGTTTGTTTTTCCTCCGCATGAAAAAGCTGCCCCTGTATTGGTTAAGAGCGGCTATTGGCCCGCTCTCATTGGTCTGGAGCAGGTCAATAGCAATAGCTGCTTGGCGTGCTTGGCAGGCATGCACAGTGATCACGTGTGATCACACAACACAGAGTGTAGTGAATGTCGGGAGAGAGAAGGCTGCGTTCAAGTGTCATACTAGCATCGGTAAATGGTATCGGCGCCCTATTTCTTGCTACTCGCCAATACCGATACCACCATTTTAGTGCCAGATCGGGGCCCCGCCCGATACTGGTATCGGTATCGGTGCGACACTAATTATAATCATGCTCTGATAGTAAATAACTGCACGGCTGTAATTCAGTGTAGGCATGAGCCCGCATTGTTTAAACAGATATCCTGACTCATCTCTCTACTCGGAATGCAAACAAATAAAAATGTTAACATCAAAATGAACCTTTTCTCTGGATTCATAGTATTAACAACAAGCTAAAACTCATCTCATTATCTCTAGCCGCTTTATCCTGTTCTACAGGGTCGCAGGCAAGCTGGAGCCTATCCCAGCTGACTACGGGTGAAAGGCGGGGTACACCCTGGACAAGTCGCCAGGTCATCACAGGGCTGACACATAGACACAGACAACCATTCACACTCACATTCACACCTACGGTCAATTTAGAGTCACCAGTTAACCTAACCTGCATGTCTTTGGACTGTGGGGGAAACCGGAGCACCCGGAGGAAACCCACGCGGACACGGGGACAACATGCAAACTCCGCACAGAAAGGCCCTCGCTGGCCACGGGGCTCGAACCCGGACCTTCTTGCTGTGAGGCGACAGCGCTAACCACTACACCACCATGCCGCCAAGCTAAAACTCAGATGAACTAATATAAGGATGAACTAAGGCAGCCTTCTGAGACTTTAAGTATGTTCTTGCACTCTGGGCACTCCAGACTTATAAAAACCTACACGTGTCCAGTCTCATGGGCCACGACGAAGGCAGAGGAGAAGCCGTCTTCATGGTTGAGGGTGCAGCTGCGAACTGGATGGCACATCCCAGTGACAGGAGCATAGCCTGGGATTAGAGGGAAAGAAAAAGAATGAGAGTTAGGCTAATCAGTCAAAACATATATGGGTTCACTTGGTACATGTTGTCATGGCTCATCTTATAATTGGGTTCTGAGTGGTGAGGGTTATTATGATATGTCTATTCATATCTGAATTAAAATCCAGGGAATAGCTGGAATGTACTTTAAGAGCTGGCTATGGATAATAACATCACCATGTCTCACTGTGAACAGAGAACATCCATTCTATCCAGCCATTATCCATAACTGCTTATCCCGTGCAGGGTCGCAGGCGAGCTGGAGCCTATCCCAGCTGACTATGGGTGAAAGGCGGGGTACACCCTGGACAAGTCGCCAGGTCATCACAGGGCTGACACATAGACACAGACAACCATTCACACTCACATTCACACCTACGCTCAATTTAGAGTCACCAGTTAACCTAACCTGCATGTCTTTGGACTGTGGGGGAAACCGGAGCACCCGGAGGAAACCCACGCGGACACGGGGAGAACATGCAAACTCCGCACAGAAAGGCCCTCACCGGCCGCTGGGCTCGAACCCAGAACCTTCTTGCTATGAGGCGACAATGCTAACCACTACAACACTGTACCACCTTAACAGAGAACATGTTTACTTGAATAAGTAACCAGGATATACAACATTATACAATGGCAGATAATACACATTAATGCAAAACTGTTCATTAGTTCAATATAGTTCAAAATATAAAGATGGTTGCATAAATATTCACCCCTGTTGTTGTGATATCCATAAATAAAAAGCCAAACCTGAATGGAAGTAAACGATGCGTGTCGTAGCTAACTATCTGCTGGAGCAGAAAACCTGACGTTCTTTACCGAGACCCTGCAGTCCAGCCAGGACGCTTTTTCGATGGAATAAAAACATGTGTTCTATTCCCTTATAGTGTGTTTCATTCATTTGGTTTGATAGCATGCAATATTGTTAGCATATCGCTTATCCTACGTGTATTACGTCAGTCTACCCAATGGAGAATGAGCGTTGAATATGGTTTATGATATTGCATGGTTGTCAAGACAACATGACGTCACATGTCGGAGATGTAAAACTTCGACACTAGCGAGCGACTGTGACAATTTGTAAACAAACACGGCCGCCAGGTTTGCGTCATTAAAAGCGGAAGATTTTGAGAGAATTTTGAAAGACAAAGATGCATCGAACACTGTATAATGGCTTTTTTCATGGTATATTAGATATATTCCATTCAGCTAGCACGATACTGAATATCATGCTGGCTGAATGGAATATATCTGATATACACTACCGTTCAAAAGTTTGGGGTCACCCAGACAATTTTGTGTTTTCCATGAAAAGTCACACTTTTATTTCCCACCATAAGTTGTAAAATGAATAGAAAATATAGTCAAGACGTTTTTCTGGCCATTTTGAGCATTTAATCGACCCCACAAATGTGATGCTCCAGAAACTCAATCTGCTCAAAGGAAGGTCAGTTTTATAGCTTCTCTAAAGAGCTCAACTGTTTTCAGCTGTGCTAACATGATTGTACAAGGGTTTTCTAATCATCCATTAGCCTTCTGAGGCAATGAGCAAACACATTGTACCATTAGAACACTGGAGTGATAGTTGCTGGAAATGGGCCTCTATACACCTATGGAGATATTGCACCAAAAACCAGACATTTGCAGCTAGAATAGTCATTTACCACATTAGCAATGTATAGAGTGGATTTCTGATTAGTTTAAAGCAGGGCTTTGAACCGGTTCAAGGAACGAAAACGAAAACCGGGAACTTTTTCTATTTCACATGGAACAGAAACGAAACCAGAAACTTTATTATTTTTTATGTTCCGGAACAGAAACGCTTATTAAAAATAATGGTAACCGGTTAATACCGGTTTTTATTTCATTCCTCAAAGTTTCCGTAGCCTACAAATAAAAAAGTCATTCTTCTCCTGCACAAGTTTCTATGACCCGCTGGGGTTCACTTCCTGTGTGACGTTCGCTGACTGAATGGAGAGAGCGGGAGGGTGGACTACTATCACGTCTCCACATCTTAAATAAGAGGTAAATATTGCAGTCTATCGTTATTCAAAAACGTCAATTTCAAACACGATATCAATATATTTGTCCACGTTAATGAGAGGCTCGCGAACATTAAATGACGTTAACCTCTGTTAGCCTATCAATGCATACAGGGCTTTCCACTAAGGCTCATACTAGCCAGCCATGACAAACAAGTAGCCAGCCGGGGGGGGGTGTTAAACACAAAATAAACTCCGCCGAGTGCGCGCGTGCACACACTACTGCCTCCGCCGAGTGCGCGCACGCGCACACCGCATGTCGGGGCCGCGGATCAGCGAAGTCGGCGGGGAATTTGTGGTTATTATCTGTACAAACAGCGCAAATCACAACTTAAATGAGTGCGGTTCAGTTTTACATTGTCAGTCTGTTAGATAAACATTTAATTTTATTAAAATCAAAAATTAATATTTAGAACCTGTGGGCTACAAAAATAATAGTCATTAAAGTAGCCGGCTGGACTTAATTGTGTGCCGGCTGTATGGCCGGCAGCCGGCGCTTGTGGAAAGCCCTGTATAGGGCCTGACTAGCCTTTGGTAACACACTAAACGAATTATCTTTCATTTTTGGCACTTTTTCTGTTTGTGTAGATGGGAAGACATACTGAGAATCCAAATCGCCAACATTTGAAATAATAATAATTGTTTTGAATTATTTCTTGTCTTATTTAATGAAGGTTGTAATAGAATTAGCCTACATTTGGCTTAAGCTGGATGAGACAGAGACATAATTTTATAGCCATTTGTTAAACAGCTGACAGGGAACGTAATTAACCGTTACAGGAACGAAATTTTTTTGTTCTAACCGGTTCGGGAACGTCTATTTAATGGTGGAACCCAAAACCGGAAACGTTAAAATTCCGTTTCTGTTCGGAACGAACCGATAGGAAAAAAATTCTGGTTCAAAGCCCTGGTTTAAAGTGATCTTCATTGAAAAGAACAATGCTTTTCTTTCAAAAATAAGGACATTTCAAAGTGACCCCAAACTTTTGAACGGTAGTGTATCTGATATACCACGGAAAAAAGCCAATATTACTTAAATATTTAACCCATTATTTGAAAAAAAAAAGTTCAAAAAAACAATCAACAATTCTAAATTCGATGATGAGTTTATCAAATGTCTTCCGAAACAAGTGCTGCTTTCCTTACAAAACCAGTGTTTCTTTCCGATAATAAAAAGACATCAGAAAATGATTTGAAAGCCTGGAAAAAGAATAAAACACTATCCATTAGAGATAAATCTCAGAAGGTTAGCTCCGTGTTGACTCCGTGATGAGGACACTCCGAGTCGTGTCACATTCTGAGAATTTCATCATTGTAAGTTTAGCAACCTAATAAACCATGAAACAATACACCAAAAATGATTCATTGCAGGTTGATGTCTCTCTAATACAACAATCAGTGCAGGAAACACTGCTCATAAAATGCTCTTTAACTGTATAACTCATCTGTGTCAGTGTAGAGGAGCACTTTAGCATTTTGGACCTCAGTTCATTAAAGTCAGGTCCTTTGAACGTTTGAGGGACATACAGAGTAATTTAAATTCACAGTGTCGTGCCATGGTTTCATTAAAGCACTGAAGAAATGTTTCATGTAACTGAACAGGCCTGATTTTCCTAAAAGCATCAAAGCAAAAAGATCATCATTAAATGGTAGAGCAAGCAGCACAATGAATGCTGTCTCTCCTAGTTAAGATACTCTTAGCGTTAAGAGGCTTTTGGGAAACCGACCCCTGAATTGATGTTTGTGCATTCATTTATGTCGGAAAAAATGAAAAGGTAAAACGCAGTGACCATCACAAAGAGGGCTGAATGAAGCACAGTGAAAAATGTGACAAAGAAAAAATTCAATTAAGGGAAAAAAAGAGAGATGAAAAAGGGCATTCTCTGGTATGTAAATGAAAGACGGTGAATTATTATGCTGGATATTTTAATCATTCAGAATGGCGAAAATTTAAACATATCATCAGCTCGTGATGGGTGATAAAATGATCCTGACGTGCATCTAGATATATTTTTTATTGATAATGATGACATTCATTGTCCTTTAAAATGTTATTCCAACCCAAGTTCACCCATGAAATGCAATGTGAGGCAGGAAATGGTCATGAATATAATTTACTAAAAAATAATAATAATTAGCCATAACATAATTAGGCTCTGAAGCTAATTAAACTAACATGGGCACTATCAAGCAAACTATCCATCCATCCATCCATCCATTATCCGTAACCACTGATCCTGTTCTACAGGGTCGCAGGCAAGCTGGAGCCTATCCCAGCTGACTACGGGCGAAAGGCGGGGTACACCCTGGACAAGTCGCCAGGTCATCACAGGGCTGACACATAGACACAGACAACCATTCACACTCACATTCACACCTACGGTCAATTTAGAGTCACCAGTTAACCTAACCTGCATGTCTTTGGACTGTGGGGGAAACCGGAGCACCCGGAGGAAACCCACGCGGGCACGGGGAGAACATGCAAACTCCACACAGAAAGGCCCTCGTCGGCCACGGGGCTCGAACCCAGGACCTTCTTGCCGTGAGGCGACAGCGCTAACCACGACATCACCGTGCCGCCCCAAGCAAACTAACATTAGGTTAAATATTAGCTTGTATAAAACAGTAGCCAAGTTTGCTGAAGGGTTAGCTGACATCAGGTGAACTATTATACATTAGCCTAATCATACTGATAATATTCCATATATTCTCAGAGATTTTAGACTGAAGGGTAAATTTTAGATTTTACAATTCATAAATATATAGAGAGGATATTACACAGTTGCGCAAAGGTTTATCTTCGAGTCGTTAATGTATATATCACGAGTGAATGACGTGATAAACTTCATATCTTCAAGCCAACATATGATTTTCTTTTTATTATACAGACACATTCACAAACAAAAAGTACCCAAATTTATCGAAACAATTCATTAATTTCCTCACGAGTGACATCAGGATTGGTTCTCCATGTCCCGGATGCAGCTTGTATGAAAAATACGATTGATGCATTTCCCGCTATTATATGGCATGAGCTACTTCGGGTAAAATCGTGCGCTCTGACTGATTCCTTGGTGGGCAGAATTTTCCCATAATGCCCATGGGTGATTACGGACTTTCTTTTCAGGATGCTGGCTTTCAATGTTGCAAAAAACAAACAAAAACAAAAGATTCATTGGAAATCGAAACAAAATCAAAAATGGCCGAAACACAAAAGACAAACACGAGTCACCAAGTTATTCAAGAAATGAGCAATGAAGAGAATTCAGACACCGCTAACCGCGAACTGAACTTCAGTTTTCAAACCGCTAGTCATTTATTCTGCATGCATGACTCAACTATGTTACAAATATGACGTGACTGAAAGCAGTGTTACGCCTCATTATAATGACCATCTATTTAATCTTAGAAATAAAAAAAAGCCAAATAATAACCTCCTTATTAACCTCGCTTGCTCAGTCAATAAGTAGTTGGGTGATTCTCATGAAGCTGCAGTGAACATGTCCAGGACGCATTTTCCAAAATCAATACTTAATTCACATAAACTCTGATATTTTGTGTAAAGAAAATAGGGAGCACTGTATGGACAAATGGTTTTCATCATCATATAAACTAATTTTTATATCAATTAAACAAAAAATCTATGGAAATTCTCATTACCGTTATGTGTCCGTATCCCTTTTTTAATGTTTACTTTAAATCATATAAAAATTCCTAATTATATAAAAAAAAATACAGTGTAAAGTTATTTTAAAACATCTATATTTATGCATAATATTAATATTTTTTGTGTTGAACAAAAAAAGGTACTTGATTTTAAACAAAATAACTGTGTCCGCACCAAATGTTTCTCATTACCGTTTCATGATTTCACCCCCCTATAAAAAGTACACCGTGCCTTTAAATTGATCAGCTATCCCATGATGCATCCCTTCAGATACAAGATTCAAAATGGAGACAAGGTCAGTTGCTCACTCTTCTCTTACTTTGTGATATTTATGTTAATGTTGCTAAATCTGTCCTCAGTGACACTGTCTATTATCATTACCGTTATGGTTTAATACTCATTACTTTTAAAAATAAAAAAAATATATTATGATTATTATCACAATATAAGGCTTTAACATGTGGCAAAGTTATAGGTTGCTAGCATGCTAGCATTTCAGGTTATTTGTGAAATTAGCCAAGAGTATCTCATTACCGTTACTCAATATTCTCATTACCATGCACTGTGAGGGCAATAAATAAATGTCAAAAAAATATAAAGTAATTGTCATGGACTGTGCTGTTCATTTAATGGGATATTTTGTGGAAATATGAAATAAATTGTCAAAAAATGTTTTTAATTCATGATCTAGCTTCATCATTTACTGTAACGGTGATGAGAATTATTCTGGATCATGTAAGCCTCAAATAAGAATAAAATTCCATTAAAATATTTTTCCATTAAAAAAAGATCAACATAGTAAAGTTCACACACTATTTTTGGCTCTCAACTTGAAAAAATACTGAAATGAGGTGAAAAACTTTATGTTAATGTGAAGGTCTTCATGAGAATCACCCAGTTAGTAATACACTCATGTCCATATATAAGGTTCTTGAAAGTAGCCCCTGTTTACCTTCATGATGCTTTGCACACAACTGGCATTATCTTAACCAGCTTCATGAGGTCGTCACCTGGAATGCTTTTCAATTAACAGGTGCCTCGTCAAAAGTTAATTTGTGCAATTTCTTGCCTTCTTACTGCGTTTGAGATCAAACAGTAAATAATAATAAAAATACAGTAAATAGCCCTATTCCACAGCTGTACTGTAGTAATCTATATTATTCTATCTACAGTACATTCACTGGATATGAGCAATCGTGCACTCTGATTGGCTACTCTACTACTAGGATATCAGCTCATACACTGTGAGTAAAGAGAAACAAAATGGCGGAGCCGAACCAACCAACCAAGGACGAAATAAAAACTCTCCTCGAAAACAAAACCCCAAAATACAAAAAAAAGCAACAAAATATGGAGTAAAGTATTGGATGCTAATCTTTTTTTATTTTTCAAGAATTATTATTATTATTATTATTATTATGGCATTTTTCACAAATTGCTACTGTCATTTGTTTACATTCTAAGCGGAAATTATTTTGTCAGATGTTTTGTATAACGTTTTTATTTATCGGACTTACAAAAAATAAAAATGCTCCGTTTCTCAAAATCCAGTGAATGTGGATAGAATAAAACAGTTCTTCCATTCAATCTCATCGTACACGGCTTATAGCCGACTCAGCGCTATGTGCCTCGACGGCTATCAGCTCACGTACGACTCGATTTCGCAGAACAACTGTTTATTATGTCAAGAACGGCTCAACTAAGTGAAGAGAAACGACACCCATCATTATTTTAAGACACGAGGTGACTTTTAATCAATAAAAATAAAGAAAAAACATTGAATTTGAAGGTGTGTCCAAACTGTTGACTGGTACTGTAGATCTGTAATAATAATGCAATAAATACCTGCAATAATACCTGCAATAAATGTACAGGTAGATGGTGTTGATATTGAAAGAGCTTCTAATAATACATTTCTTGGGGTAATAAGTAATAGATGATAGAATTAATTGGAAATCACATATAAAATACATACTAATGAAACTATCAAGAAGCATATCTGTGTTGAGTAAAGCTAAGCACGTCCTGGACTATAATTCACTCCGCATTCTTTACTGTTCCCTGGTTTTACCGTACTTAAATTACTGCTCAGTGGTGTGGGGAAATACGTATAAATGTTCACTTCATGCGATAACTATACTTCAAAAAAGAGCTATAAGAATAATTCATAGTGCTGGTTACCGAGATCATACTAATTCACTATTCTTAAATTCAAAATGTTTAAAATTCAGGGATATTATAGAATATAAAACTGCCTTAGTAATGTACAAAGTAAGGAATTATAAAGTACCAAGGAATATCCAAATAATGTTCTCGGATAGAGAGGGGGGCTATAATTTTAGGGGGAAATTGAAATTTAAAATTCGCAGTGCTGGGACAACGTTAAAAATGTTCAGTATCTCTATTTGTGGAGTAAAGCTATGGAACAGTTTGAATGTGGAGCTCAGGAAATGTACAACTATAAACCAGTTCAAAAAAGGTATAAGGAACAGATCTTTACGAGGTATAGGGAGGAGGAATTACAATAACATGCTATTGATAATATGTGTATATACGTGGGTATGAGTACATACGGATATATTACAACCCCCTGGCAAAAAGTATGGAATCACCAGTCTTGGATGAGCACTCATTCACACGTTTTATTCTATAGAACAAACTGAGATCACAAACATGATACAATAATAAAGTCATTCCAAAGTGCAACTTCTTGGCCTTCAGAAACACTAAAAGAAATGAAGAAAAAGCATTGTGGAAGTCAGTAAATGTTATTTTTATAGACCAAGCACAGGGAAAAAAAAATATGGAATCACTCAATTCTGAGTAAAAAAATATGGAATCATGAAAAACAGACAAACAAAAGAACATTCAAAACACAATCACTGGTACTTAGTTGCACCACCTCTGGCTTTTATAACGGCTTGCAGTCTCTTAGGCATGGACTTGAGTGACAAACAGTATTCTTCATCAATCTGGTGCCAACTCTCTTTGATTGCAGTTGCCAGATCAGCTTTGCAGGCCGGAGCCTTGTCGTGGACCATTTTTTTCAATTTCCACCACAAGTTTTCTATTGGGTTGAGATCTGGACTATTTGCAGGCCATGACATTGACTGGATGTGTCTTTCACCAAGGAATGCTTTCACAGTTTTTGCTCTATGGCACGATGCATTGTCATCTTGGAAAATTATTTCATCATCCCCAAACATCTTTTCAATTGAAGGGATAAGAAAACTGTCCAAAATGTCAATGTAAACCTGTGCATTTATTGAAGAAGTAACCACAGCCATCTCCCCAGTGCCTTTGCCTGACACGCAGCCCCATATCATCAAGGATTGTGGAAATTTGGATGTTTTCTTCAGGCAGTCCTCTTCATAAATCTCACTGGAACGGCACCAAACAAAAGTTCCAGCATCATCACCTTGTCCAATGCAGATTCGTGATTCATCACTGAAGATAACTTTCATCCAGTCATCCACAGTCCATGATTGCTTCTCCTTAGCCCATTGTAGTCTTGTTCTTTTCTGTTTAGGTGTCAATGATGGTTTTCTTTTAGCTTTCCTATATGAAAATCCCATTTCCTTTAGGCGATTTCTCACGGTTCGGTCACATACTTGTACATTGACTCCAGCTTCCTCCCATTTATGCTTCATTTGTTTTGTTGTACTTTTCGGTTTTCAAGACATATGGCCTTAAAGTTTTTTGTCTTGATGCTTTGATGTCTTCCTTGGTCTACCAGTACGCTTGGCTTTGAAAACCTTCCCATGCTGTTTGTACTTGGTCCATATCTTAGATACAGCTGACTGTGAACAGCCCACATCTTTGGCAACCATGTGTGAAGAGTTACCTTCTTTAAGAAGTTTGACAATCCTCTCTTTTGTTTCAAGAGACATCTCTCTTGTTGGAGCCATGATTCTTGCCAATCCACTTGGTCCAGCAGCCCTCCAAGGTGTGATAACTGCGCTGTTTCTAACTGCAGATCTAATCTGAGGCAGGTGTCAATTTAGGGAAAGGAAATTGACTGGGTGAGTCCTTATTTTCTACCTGAAAATTGAGTGATTCCATATTTTTTTCCTCAGAATTGAGTGATTCCATATTTTTTTTTCCCTGTGCTTGGTCTATAAAAGTAACATTTGCTGACTATCACAATGTATTTGCTTCGTTTATTTTAGTGTTTCTGAAGGCCAAGAAGTTGCACTTTGGAATGACTTTATTATTGTATCATGTTTGTGATCTGAGTTTGTTCTACAGAATAAAACGTGTGAATGAGTGCTCATCCAAGACTGGTGATTCCATACTTTTTGCCAGGGGTTGTATATAAAAAGTGAGTATTTGTATATGTATATATGTGTGTATATATCTATGAAGATACTCAGTCATCCAGGTACATAGTAATCTGTGGTTGGTAGAAGAGAGCAACTGGACTTGCTTGAAAAGTCTTGAAGATGTTTCGTCTCTCGTCCGAAAGGCATCCTCAGTTCTGTCTGTCTAATGCAGCCATCAGCATTCTGATTCGGATTCTATGATGATCCATGAGAGGATAAATACTGGATACTCCCTATTAGTCAGACAGAACTGAGGATGCCTTTCGGATGAGAGGCGAAACGTCTTCAAGACTTTTCAAGCAAGTCCAGTTGCTCTCTTCTACCAACCACAGATTACTATGTACCTGGATGACTGAGTATCTTCACAGATATGTTTCTACGCACTTTGGGATGAGATCCCTTCGACTGGTGCGGGAGTATGAGAGGACTTCCAGAAAACTGGCAGACATCTTAGCCAGAGAGGATCGTTCATTTTTGTCAACCTGGAACGACCATCACTGAACAGAGGTGGGTGTCTAAGACGTCTTTTATCAGCCACCTACAATGCAGCCATCAGCATTCTGATTCGGATTCTATGATGATCCATGAGAGGATAAATACTTGATACTCCCTATTAGACAGACAGAACTGAGGATGCCTTTCGGATGAGAGGCGAAACGTCTTCAAGACTTTTCAAGCAAGTCCAGTTGCTCTCTTCTACCAACCACAGATGTGTGTATAGTGCATAACTGTATATAATATATAAGCATAATATGCATAATTATGATATGGGTGTCTGTGTACGTATGGATGTGTATAGTTATAGGTATGTGTATATGTATGTACTGTATATATGTATTGTATGTGTGTATATATGCATAGCATAAGTATTTGTATATATATGATTTGATTTGGGCGATATTATACCATGTTAGTATGTCTTGGTATGTGTTTTTTTTTTTTTTGTTGTTGATTTTGCTTTCTTTTGTATATATAGTTTATTATGGTGGAAAGTGACGTTTGATTAAAGGTGGTATAGAGGGTTAGGATTTGGTAAGTTATTTACTTCTTCCTAATCCTTTCCGAACATTATTATGTTATTGCCTTGTGGCTACGCTATTCTGTTTATGACGATGTTTTGATGATTACATTTTTTATTTTTTGTTCGTTTTATATCTTCTTTCCTGTTTGGAATAAATCAATTAATCAATCTGTGAAGATGATTTCCTACCCTGCATGCCAGTCGGACCAAAGCCCTGGCGTGTGAGGAAGATGGCATGGTCATGGTGTTCAGAGTGTTCCGGATCCTCTTTCTGCTGTACGAAGGCCCAGCGGCACACGTTCTCCAAGCTCCGCGATGGGTTCCCGCGTTCAATCAGGCTAATGGACTGAGAAGAAGCAATTGAAATTAAAACATCAAAGAATTTTGTGTTTTCATTGATTTAGCATTGTTCAACAACACAAAGAGGACGCAAACTAAGACTACGTTCAGACTGCACCCTGAAACGACCCATATCCAATTTTTTTTGCCCATATGCGACCTGTATCTGATTTGTTATTGACAATCTGAACGACACAGATCCGATTTTTTCACATGCGACCCAGGCCGCTTGGATATGTGGTCCTAATTCCGATGCATATCCGTTATTTTCACATGCGACTGCAGTCTGACCAGACAGGTCGCATTCATGCGACCTACACGCCATCAACAAGAGACAAACGTCACTATTCTGCGTTGGCTAATCCCGCCTCTTTGGTGGAAAACAACAACATTTGTACAGTTTTCAGAATTTAAATGGACTTTTATAGAATTGATCAAGCTAATGGTGGATTTGGTAGGGACCTGGATGTTGATCTGTTAGCCTGATTAAATAAAACAGTTTCTATAACTGATTTATAACTTAAACCATCCTGTATTACAAGATTATAAGATTGTTCTGGAAATTTCCAGTAATTTGACACCTTCGGTCTCATTAGTCTGCTGCCCACATTAATCAGATTATTGTGCGAGTTCCGCCACCGCCACAAAAACCACATCGCCAGGTCTCGCCTCATCTCCATAGCAAACTGCACTGGTATTTATGCACCTTGAGCCAGCGCTGAGAGAAGTTGCAGAATTCAGCTGGCTATAAACAATCTAAATAAATATTTATAAAAATGTAGAAAAAGTTTATTAATATGACGAAATAAATATGTGCAAATTATTAAGCCTGAATTAAGAGTTTGGTAATACAGCGGCCGTATCCCAAATGACTGCCTACTGAAGCTCGAGTGCACTATATAGAGTTTAAAAATCCATTACTTCCTAGTAACATGTAGTGCACTTATATAGAAATTAGAGAGACATTTACAATAGGAGTCAACCCTCGTTACCAGACTACACGTTTTCATTTCAGTTCAGAAACAAAAACACACACGAGACCAGGGCTTTGAACTGGTTCAAGGAACGAAAACGAAAACCGGGAACTTTTTCTATTTCACATGGAACAGAAACGAAACCAGAAACTTTATTATTTTTTATGTTCCGGAACAGAAACGCTTATTAAAAATAATGGTAACCGGTTAATACCGGTTTTTATTTCATTCCTCAAAGTTTCCGTAGCCTACAAATAAAAAAGCCATTCTCCTGCGCAAGTTTCTATGACCCGCTGGGGTTCACTTCCTGTGTGACGTTCGCTGACTGAATGGAGAGCGCGGGAAGGTGGACTGCTATCACGTCTCCATGTGATAAAGTGAGTAATTGCATTACTGAGTCTCTGAGCAAAGAAGAGCCTGAACGATGCAACCTCCCTATTGGCTGTTTGTAAAAATGTATCAGTTGTTGCCCTTCCCACGGGAATCATCACGGGCTCGAGAGACGAGACCTGACGAGTTAGTTCGTTGGTAGCAGAACAAAATGTCTGGACACAAATCGGGTTTTCAGAAAAGGAAAGAAAATAAACGGAGGGTCGAAAATACAAAAAAGGAGGCAGAAAATGCAAAACGAGTTTTAAGGTAGGACAAATGGTTACTTTTCTGAGGCAGCCCGCCGTGGCTGCAGGCTTTCAGTTGTGTCATTGAATGGTTACTTTTCTGAGGCAGCCCGCCGTGGCTGCCTGCAGGCTTATTTATTATAGCCCATTTAGTTAAAATAGTTGATATAAAATGTTTATAGTTATGTGATGGTTGTCCTGATTTAGACTGTTTTTTTGTTGTTGTTGTTGTTGTTTTTTTTTTGGGGGGGGGGGGGGGGGGGGGTGCGCGATGTTGCACCCGGGTCCAGATTAGGGCAGAACCGGCCCTGGCTACATTTCAGGTGTAGTTTGTTTTATGTATGTATGTACTTGCATAGATGTGTACTTGGTCTTCCAATATGGCGCCTAACAAAATCTCGCGGCGCGGTGACGTCATGCGGTAGCCCTCTATAGGGCCTGACTAGCCTTTGGTAACACACTAAACGAATTATCTTTCATTTTTGGCACTTTTTCTGTTTGTGTAGATGGGAAGACATACTGAGAATCCAAATCGCCAACATTTGAAATAATAATTGTTTTGAATTATTTCTTGTCTTATTTAATGAAAGTTGTAATAGAATTAGCCTACATTTGGCTTAAGCTGGATGAGACAGAGACATAATTTTATAGCCATTTGTTAAACAGCTGACAGGGAACGTAATTAACCGTTCCAGGAACGAAATTTTTTTTGTTCTAACCGGTTCGGGAACTTCTACTTAATGGTGGAACCCAAAACCGGAAACGTTAAAATTCCGTTTCTGTTCGGAACGAACCAATAGGAAAAAAATTCTGGTTCAAAGCCCTGCACGAGACCTCACACTTTAACACTAACCAGATAATTAAACAAACAAACAAACAAAAAATCATTAAACATGAAGGGTGCGCTTTTTTTTTGTTTACGTATTACGTATATGTGCTTATTACGTGTCAATTTGCGCATGCGGGACACTTTTGGGTCGTTTTCCGTTCATATTAGAGATCGCATACAAGTCTCATATAATTGGTAATGTGAACGGCCTAACAAAAACATCGGATTTCACAACAAATCGGATATGGGTCATTTCAGGTTGCAGTCTGAACGTAGTGCAAGTCTGAATGAAGCATCACTTCTGGTTTACAACAGAAAAACTAAGGCAGATTTTTTTTGTGCGCGCATTTTTACGGTAAATTTCATACAATTTCTTTATTTGAGATACGTGTGTCAATTTTTTTGGGTAAGCATGCAAAGTTTATTGAGTTGGCTCCATTTGGTGTGTCTTACCTTTGCATAGCCAAGCATGATCATCCTCACGAGAACCACATTAATGTGCACACCCAGTGACTCGTCATGGTATATCTCATTCACCTGCAACAACATGTGATTCAAAAGTAAATCAATAAGTTTCCATGAAAGCCAACATTTTTTTCCTTCCGCCTGAACAGAATAAAACAATAAAAACTTTGAAGCTTGACTCCAAAAAATAAAAGTGTCAACCTAATGCATTGCATTCAGCATCCCATTTCTTTTCCTCCAACAGGAGAAGGGCAGGAACTGAGAATAAAATGATTTATTCTATCCACATTCACTGGATATGAGCAATCGTATGCTCTGATTGGCTGCTCTATTACTAGGCTATCAGCTCATATACCGTGAGGAGAGAAAAACAAAATGGCGGAATGTTTTGCTGAACCAACTGAGGACGAAATAAAAACTCTACTCCAAAACAAAACACCAAAAAATACAAAAAAGAGCAACAAAATATGGAATAAAAGTATTTGATGGTAAGAACATATCTTTTTTTTTTATTTTTCAAGAATTATCGCATTTTTCACAAATTGCGACTGTCATTTCGCCGGTTTTTTACATTCTAAGCGGAAATTATTTTGTCGGATGTTTGGTATGAAGTTATGTATCGAATTTGCAAAAAATAAAAATAAAAATGCTCCGTTTCTCAAAATCCAATGAACGTGGCTAGAATACAACAGTTACTCCACTCAGTTTCGTCATACATGGCTCATGTACGACTCGATTTCATGGAATAACTTAAATATTTGTGTCACGTGAACCTGGGAAGAAGGCGTTTTTACAAGATCCCCACACACCTGCTGGCGAATATTTATACTCATAGCAGTAGGGTATGAAGCCCACTGAGCATTTCATGTTTGCCTGTTGAAAACACAGGCTTAGTAAATTACCATCTGATGATTCCTTAACGTACTTTACCCTTTAACCAGCTCATGCTTGGCTTTGTAATCAGTTAAATCATGTGTCCTTGGGACCGACACAGAGAAATCCTTTTGGTCTGGACATTTAATTGGTACCTACAGTACGTGTCTGCAGGATAGTAACCATTATTTCAAATTGGAGCACAATAAATAAAGCTTCTAACTCCATATGGTGGAAAGACAACACATTGTTCTAGAGGGAATATTTCTTCAGGACAATGGGGTCAATCCATTTGACGTCTAGAGGTACACTCTGTGCTCCGACAATATATTGGAGTGAGAATCTTTTTTCCATTCCAGAAGATTAAAGACAGCCCAGGAACATTTCATAATGTTGCATGCCAGAAGCGCCAAAGTCGTGGCTTTGGCAAAGCAATGGTTCCATGGAACTGCAGACTGGAACCAGAGACTCGACATGATGGATGAAGAAACATCTCATTTAGGAGCTGACTCGTGACTCTGAAATCTTGAACTGTCTTAATCTAGATGTTAAACATTTAAACACTTATAGTGTTACTTGCACAAGTATTCACACACACACCCTTGGTGTTTGTCCTCTTTTGCTGGAATTAAAATGGATGTTTAGGGGGTTAACACCATTTAATTTATACAACATGCCTACAACTTTAAAGGTGCAAATTGTTTTTTTTTTTGTGACACAAACAATAATTAAGATGAAAAAAAAAAAAAAAAACCAGAAATCTGGAGTGTGCATAGGTATATCCCCCCCCCCAAAAAGTCAATACTTTGTAGAGCCATCTTTTGCTGCAATTACAGCTGCAAGTCTCTTGGGGTATGTCTCTTTTAGCTTACTGGGATTTTTGCCCATTCCTCAAGGCAAAACTGCTCCAACTCCTTCAAGTTAGATGGGTTGTGTTGGTGTACAGCAATCTTCAAGTTATGCCACAGATTCTCAATTGGATTGAGGTCTTGGCTTTGACGAGGCCATTCCAAGACATTTAATAATTGCCGTCGGCCTCCTTCCATCTCGAGAGACGATGGCTGCACCAGAGTATAGTCACTGCCGTGAATTGCATTTCCTGCTGTGGCTATGTAGACTGATGTGGGAGTGACTGTCTCTCCTTAATGATGGGCAGATGTAGGTTGTGGCTGATTGCTCTGTGGGACTTGACTTGCGAAATGGCTCTTTTCCTTCTCAGCAAGTCAATGCGGCTTCTCTCTGCTTGCTTCACCCCGCTCTGGATGGCAGACTTCCATGGTCCAAGCGATTCAGCCAGGCTTTCCCAGGACTGGACATCAATTCCTGTGCTTTTCAGGTCCTGTTTGCAGACGTCTTTGAAACGTAGCCGGGGACGGCCCCGAGACCTAAAAACCTCTGATAGTTCACTATACAGCAGATCTTTGGGGATATGGCCCTCGTCCATACAGTAAACGTGGCCAAGCCAGCGGAGGCAGCGTTGGCTCAGAAGAGCAAAGACAGTCAGCGAGCCTGCACACTCCAACACTTCGGTGTTTGGGATCCTGTCCTGCCACTGGATTCCAAGAATGCGTCTTAGGCAGTGGAGATGAAGAGTTAAGTCTCTTCTCCTGGGCGGAGTATGTGGTCCATGTTTCACTGGAGTAGAGTAGGGTGCTGAGAACACAAACTCTGTACACCTGCATCCTGGTGTTCTCTGTCAGGTTCTTATTTGACCACACCCTCTTGTGAAGCTTGGAAAGGATCCCCACGGCCTTTGTGATTCTTACGTTGATCTCTGGCTAATAATAATAATAATTTTAATTTATATAGCACCTTTCTCACACCCAAGGTTGCTTTACAATTAGGGGGAAGGCAACATCACTTGGAACACCGCACCATGGATCCACAAAGCGAGCACAGAAGCACTGCCGCACAAAGCGCTGGTATGTCCCAAACCACCTGCACAGCCACCACACGAAGCACAAAAGCACTGCCGCACAGAGTGCTGGACAACTCCGATGTTAAAAAGAGCAACGAGCTCACTGCAGTTCACAGCGAGGAGCACAGGCATCACCCACGGTGCACCAAGGCCTGAAGGGAACCGACACCAAAACTGGGTCCGGAGCTACACCACAACCGGCAGACAAAACACTTGAACAAAAAGCAAACATCAAACTACACAAACAAAAAAAAAAAAAAGAAAAATGAAAAGCTCCAGTGAGAAGCGTCAGCCAAAGCGGCGTACTCTCAACCGGAAACGGAGGTTCCTATCTTCCCCATTAAATGTTTCACTTTAAACCACTCCAGTGTAGCTTTAGCAGTATGTTTCAGCTCATTGTCTGTGAAGGTTCTCAGTCATCCAGGTCATCGTAAATCGTAGGTGCTAAAGAACGCAACTGGACTTGCTTGAAATTTTTAAAAGACATTTCACCTCTCATTCGAAAGGCTTCTTCAGTTCTGTCTGACTAGTGGGGAGTTCCAGGTATTTGTCCTCTAGTGCAGTGATTCTCAACCGGGGGTCCGCGGACCCCTAGTGGTCCGTGGTGTAATTGCAAGGGGTCCGTGAAAATAAAATATCTTTAAAAAAAATAAAAATGTTGTTCAAATGTGACTGAGACCTTTATCTAGCTAAACTACAGAGTTGTATAATATATAAAATATAAGATATATAAAAATATTTGCAGGAAGCTGATGTGGTAAAACTCATTAACTTGCAAGGTTCCGGTTGGCGCTCAAAATTAAGCTAATGTTACAAACCTCACTACACCACACCCAAGTGACACAAAAACAGAAGTGAGGATGCTTTGCTTTGATAACACACACACACCATCTGCCTCTACAGATAAAACCAAGACTTAATTACATAATTATTATATTATAGCTTAATTATATATTATATTCATTGAGATTTCATACTTATGTTTGTTTTTGTTCTTGAAGAGTGCATAAAAAATCTGTTTCATTACATTCATATTTCTGAAAGCTACTATATAAAAGTTCTGTTTTGTTACATAATGTTCAGAAGATGCTGCATAAAATTTATGCAGATAGGATATTTATGCCATAAATATCCTGTTTTGTTACATCTGGAAACTATGCTGTTGTGTTGTGAATAGAGTGAATAAATGCCATAATGCAATTTAAAATGCAGTTTCTGCTGTTTCTATCAAATTGCACCCTAGCCTCCAGATCGGGGGGGGTCCTCAGGGTCGATCAAAAATATGCAGGGGGTCCAGGACCCCAAAAATGCCATAATGCAATTTAAAATGCAGTTTCTGCTGTTTCTATCAAATTGCACCCTAGCCTCCAGATCGGGTGGGGGGGTGGGGGGGGTCCTCAGGGTCGATCAAAAATATGCAGGGGGTCCAGGACCCCAAAAAGGTTGAGAACCACTGCTCTAGTGGACCAAAAACAAACCTAAGGGGCATCGTTGAGGTCACATGGGTCGTTGACACTCTCAGTCATCCTGTAGGTTTTAGGGTCACTGGAGGCCGGGTTTGAACGGTGTTAGCAGTCTAGAGGGTCATTAGGGTGATCTGTGGGTTCTTCCCTGTCCGTTATGTTTCTTTTCCTGGTCTTGATGAAAGTCCAGTTGGGATACCCGCACTCCTAAAGTGCTTCCTTGATGTATTTTTGCTCCTTCTCTTTTCTTTTATACAGACATCATGTGACACTGATTGCACACAGGTGGATCTTAATCAACTAATGATGTGACTTATGAAGCGAATTGGTTGGACCAGTTCTTATTCAGGGGTTTCATACGAAAGAGGGTGAATACCTATACACACTCCAGATTTCTGTTTTTCCATCTTAATTATTGTTTGTGTCACAATTAAAAAAAAAAAAAAAATTCACCTTTAAAGTGGTAGGCATGTTGTGTAAATCAGATGGTACTAATCCCCCAAAATCCATTTGAATTCCAGCTTGTAATGCAGCAATACAGGACAAACACCAAGGGGGATGAATACTTTTGCAAGACACCGTACCTGCCAACTGTCTCTTGTTTATCAAATCACAACTAAGCTGCCTGTGTCCACATGTTCGCTCCATTTTCTGTTTCTGTGCATGTTCCATGTCATAGATGGGAGCTATTTAAGGCACAAAATGCTAAAACTTTCTGATCTTGCGTCTACAAAACAGACCTGTTTAAATAAAAGCAGTGCTTGAAGTAGGAAAAAATAAATGTCAGGTCCCCCCCCCCCTTTTTTTTTTTGTTGCCAAGTTACTGGTTTTAGCAAAGAATTATAATTGGATGCATTGAATGAGACACAAACTATTAATGTTTGAAACCCATAGTGTATAGTAAATTTAGACTAAATTATGTTAACAACAATCAGCTATCCAAATATTCAAAAGCATTAAAACATCCATCATGTTTGTTTTAAAGGACCGGCTGATCGCTTCTCGCTTTCGTTTGATTTGCCAGTGTATTTTTGAACATTCGTGACTCATTTTCACCTTAAGGTGATCCTCCGGCTTTATTTGGCTGAATTAAAATGGGATAAGTTTCAACTGAAATGTGTTCTACGAATCAAAACTGAGGTAAGTGTTTATTTCTATTTCAGTTGAAGTACTGTTCTTATTTAGTTGTGCTGATTACGTACATAGCCCGTGTTTTTACTTGGTTTTTTTTATACACAGATGTTTTTTTTTTAATATACTCTTATTGCACTCTTTTTTTTTTTACTGTTTATTCCTGACTCTTTTTCTATTTGTGAGCTGCTATAACGTAAATTTCCTCACCGAGGGAGGAATACAATTTACAGTGGGGCAAAAAAGTATTTAGTCAGCCACCAATTGTGCAAGTTCTCCCACTTAAAAAGATGAGAGAGGCCTGTAATTTTCATCATAGGTACACCTCAACTATGAGAGACAGAATGGGGGGAAAGAATCCAGGAAATCACATTGTAGGATTTTTAATGAATTAATTGGTAAATTCCTCTGTAAAAAAAGTATTTGGTCACCTACAAACAAGCAAGATTTCTGGCCCTCACAGACCTGTAACAACTTCTTTAAGAGGCTCCTCTGTCCTCCACTCGTTACCTGTATTAATGGCACCTGTTTGAACTCGTTATCAGTATAAAAGACACCTGTCCACAACCTCAAACAGTCACACTCCAAACTCCACTATGGCCAAGACCAAAGAGCTGTCAAAGGACACCAGAAACAAAATTGTAGACCTGCACCAGGCTGGGAAGACTGAATCTGCAATAGGTAAGCAGCTTGGTGTGAAGAAATCAACTGTGGGAGCAATTATTAGAAAATGGAAGACATACAAGACCACTGATAATCTCCCTCGATCTGGGGCTCCACGCAAGATCTCACCCCGTGGGGTCAAAATGATCACAAGAACGGTGAGCAAAAATCCCAGAACCACACGGGGGGACCTAGTGAATGACCTGCAGAGAGCTGGGACCAAAGTAACAAAGGCTACCATCAGTAACACACTACGCCGCCAGGGACTCAAATCCTGCAGTGCCAGATGTGTCCCCCTGCTTAAGCCAGTACATGTCCAGGCCCGTCTGAAGTTTGCTAGAGAGCATTTGGATGATCCAGAAGAGGACTGGGAGAATGTCATATGGTCAGATGAAAGCAAAATAGAACTTTTTGGTAAAAACTCAACTTGTCGTGTTTGGAGGAGAAAGAATGCTGAGTTGCATCCAAAGTGAAGCATGGGGGTGGAAACATCATGCTTTGGGGCTGTTTTTCTGCAAAGGGACCAGGACGACTGATCCGTGTAAAGGAAAGAATGAATGGGGCCATGTATCGTGAGATTTTGAGTGAAAACCTCCTTCCATCAGCAAGGGCATTGAAGATGAAACGTGGCTGGGTCTTTCAGCATGACAATGATCCCAAACACACCGCCCGGGCAACGAAGGAGTGGCTTCGTAAGAAGCATTTCAAGGTCCTGGAGTGGCCTAGCCAGTCTCCAGATCTCAACCCCATAGAAAATCTTTGGAGGGAGTTGAAAGTCCGTGTTGCCCAGCGACAGCCCCAAAACATCACTGCTCTAGAGGAGATCTGCATGGAGGAATGGGCCAAAATACCAGCAACAGTGTGTGAAAACCTTGTGAAGACTTACAGAAAACGTTTGACCTCTGTCACTGCCAACAAAGGGTATATAACAAAGTATTGAGATGAACTTTTGTTATTGACCAAATACTTATTTTCCACCATAATTTGCCAATAAATTCTTTAAAAATCAGACAACGTGATTTTCTGGATTTTTTTTTCTCATTTTGTCTCTCATAGTTGAAGTGTACCTACGATGAAAATTACAGGCCTCTCTCATCTTTTTAAGTGGGAGAACTTGCACAATTGGTGACTGACTAAATACTTTTTTGCCCCACTGTACTGTATCTGATCTTATTTTGAAAAATAAAAAATAAAATTAATGAGGAAAAACATCAAATAATATGCTGTTGTATTGTTTTCAGTGCAATACAGGTCAACAATTATTTACAAATCATTATTTTCAGTATTCATTTCAACTTCAACATCCTGACTTTTTCTCATTTGGGGTTGTAGATTGTGATATTTATCATTGTTTATAATGCATTGTTAAAATGACTAGAGAATAGCTAAATCAGGTAACACGGACCGACTACACGTCTGCTAGTTTATGTGTAACCTGTATTATGTGCAACCGAAATTCACATTAATACAAGTAAGACTGTGGAAATGCTTATTGATCCTAGATCAATGGGTGACAAAATGCCAGCGGTCATCCATGGTCAAGATATAAAACAGGTGACCACCTTCAAATACTTAGGTATTTATATTGACAGTAACCTGAGTTGGAGAACACAGGTGTCTAGTGTATGTGCCAGAGTTCATCAGCGCCTCCATTTCTTGCGTAGTCTGTTTGGTGTCTGTAAAAATATCATGTTGATTTTCTTCAGAGCAACAATAGAATCAATTCTCCGTTACGGTATTTCCCGTTGGTTTGGAAATCTAACAAAGTCGAGGGCTCAGATTTTTAGTTTGGTTAAGACAGCAGGTAAGATCATGGGAACTCCCGCCCCTCTGAATCCGCAGGAGCTTTTTGAGCAATCAGTAATTAGTCAGGCTAAAGGTATTTTATCTGACAGTTCCCATGTGCTTTATTCTGAATATATACTTTTACACTCAGGGAGGAGATATAGTGTCCCTTTATGTAAACATCTCATCTCATCTCATTATCTGTAGCCGCTTTATCCTGTTCTACAGGGTCGCAGGCAAGCTGGAGCCTATCCCAGCTGACTACGGGCGAAAGGCGGGGTACACCCTGGACAAGTCGCCAGGTCATCACAGGACTGACACATAAACACAGACAACCATTCACACTCACATTCACACCTACGGTCAATTTAGAGTCACCAGTTAACCCAACCTGCATGTCTTTGGACTGTGGGGGAAACCGGAGCACCCGGAGGAAACCCACGCGGACACGGGGAGAACATGCAAACTCCGCACAGAAAGGCCCTCGCCGGCCACGGGGCTCAAACCCAGACCTTCTTGCTGTGAGGCGACAGCGCTAACCACTACACCACCGTGCCGCTCAGCAGTAATTTATATTTAAAAATAAAAAAACAAAACACACATTGCACTGTCAAGGCAGTTCATTTAGACTAAACTTGATTCCTCCTTGGATAGACTACTTAATCACAATGAGGATACAATTTTTGACAGCATGCTGTTTTTGAGAGCCTCTGGCCCAAGTAAGTAAGTAAGTAAGTAAGTAAGTAAGTAAGTAAGTAAGTTTAATTTGTATAGCACATTTAAACACAGCATACACTGACCAAAGTGCTGTACAGAGTCAATATTTAAAAGACAAATGATCAAAAGAAAAATAATAAATAAATAAAATAAAACTATAATAATAACAATAAGCTGATGGTTAAGGAAAGGCCAAGGAGTAGAGATGGGTTTTTAGCCTAGATTTAAAGGCAGAGATGGAGGGAGCAAATCTGATGTCCGGTGGGAGCTGATTCCAGAGGCGTGGAGCAGCAACAGAAAAAGCTCTGTCACCTCTCTGCTTCAGCCGCGAGCGAGGTACATGAAGAAGCCCTGCGTTAGAGGATCTTGGAGACCTTTGGACTGAGTGGGGCTGTAAAAGGTCATTGATGTAGGCTGGGGCCAGCCCATTGAGTGCTTTAAAAACAAATAATAAAACTTTAAATTGTCTTCTGAAAAAGACTGGGAGCCAGTGCAAGGAGGCCAGAATGGGAGTGATGTGCTCACGTCTCCTGGTGCCAGTTAAAAGACGTGCAGCTGCGTTTTGGACCAGCTGTAAACGTCTAAGTGAGGTTTGAGGGAGGCCAAGATAAAGAATTGCAATAATCCAGTCGTGATGTGATAAAAGCATGGATGACTATTTCAAGATCGTTATGAGATAGGAAGGATTTGAGGCGGGAAATCACTCTGAGTTGGTAAAAACTATTTTTGACCACAGTGCTAATCTGTTTGTCAAGACAGAGATCGGAGTCAAGGAAGACACCCAGGTTTCTGGCAGAGGGTGTGACATGAGGAGTGAGGTGACCTAAATCATTCACTGTAGTGCATCTTGCCTTGGAGGGACCAAAAATAATGACTTCAGTCTTGTCACCATTTAGCTGGAGGAAGTTGTTAGCCATCCAATTTCTGTCGTCTTCAAGACAGACAAGCAGAGATTGGATAGAGTCCCTAGATTTTAAGGGCAAATACAATTGTGAGTCATCAGCATAAAGGTGAAAGGAAATGTTGTGCTTTCTAATGATGTCACCAAGTGGGAGCATGTAGAGACTAAAAAGCATGGGACCCAAGATGGACCCCTGGGGGACCCCATAGGAGACAGAGGCAGCTGATGAGGAGAAATGGCCAATGGAAACAGAGAAGGTCCTATGTTTAAGGTAGGACCTGAACCAGAGAAGAGCAGTGTCCCTGATGCCCACCTGCTGGTCTAGACGGCTGAGGAGGATGTTGTGGTCAACAGTATCAAATGCAGCGCTAAGGTCGAGTAAAACCAAAATAGCATTATCACCAGAATCTAAAGTCAGGAGCAGATCATTAGTTACTTTAAGCAGGGCTGTTTCAGTGCTGTGAAGGGATCTGAATCCTGACTGAAAAGGTTCAAGTATGTTATGGGTGGTCAGAAAAGGAATCAGCTGTGACAATATAGCTTTTTCTAGAACTTTTGAAAAAAAAGGGAGCTTGGAGATGGCTTCAGTCTTGGAGATCACACGGCCTCCGTGCAGATACGAAAATGCCTAAATGCATCGAAGTAAAAATGTTTTTGTTATTGTGAGCAAATGTCATTTTCCAGGAATGCGTTATAGGAGTGGGCGGCACAGTGGTGTAGTGGTTAGCGCTGTCGCCTCACAGCAAGAAGGTCCTGGGTTCGAGCCCCGTGGCCGGCGAGGGCCTTTCTGTGCGGAGTTTGCATGTTCTCCCCGTGTCCGCGTGGGTTTCCTCCGGGTGCTCCGGTTTCCCCCACAGTCCAAAGACATGCAGGTTAGGTTAACTGGTGACTCTAAATTGACCGTAGGTGTGAATGTGAGTGTGAATGGTTGTCTGTGTCTATGTGTCAGCCCTGTGATGACCTGGAGACTTGTCCAGGGTGTACCCCGCCTTTCGCCCGTAGTCAGCTGGGATAGACTCCAGCTTGCCTGCGACCCTGTAGAAGGATAAAGCGGCTAGAGATAATGAGATGAGATGAGCGTTATAGGAGTAGCGTGACCTAATTTTAGATTCTGCTCAAAAGGACAAACTCAAATAATGTCAATGCTGTTAATGAGCGAAAGCTAATGGAAGGCAGCTACTGTAGAAGGCCATGCTTGACCAAGGTCTTTTATTCATCGAAGCATTTTCCCCTTAAAAAAAAGAACTGGGCTCAAACCCAGTGAACTACACCAGTGTGCCATTACGTTCAGTAACACTGTACCAGGAAGGGTGTCTACAAAAGTGCAGCAACATGAATGAAGATAATGGAACGGATTTTGATTTACAGTGCTCATGAGAAGAGAACAAGTAAGATGTGAGGGAAGCTACATGATGGTGTTTATAGGTTTGGCTATAGACGAATGATGAAAGGACCCCAGTGTTGAGCCGGTAATACAGAGGTCCTTTAAACACAACTGTTTTTTCCTTCTGCACTTAGCTGAGAGGCTGCTGTGTGGCTCGGAGTAAGGGAGGCACAGAGTCTCGAAAGTCCCTGACGCCTGCTCCATAAAGCTCAAAGAATTCTGCGAAATGATTCGGTCTCTGATATGTACATACTGGGTGCGATTTGCTGGGGGGGATTGGGGGGGGGATCATCCCCCCCCCTCTGGTTTTTATTTCTGCTGAAAAAAAAATCCTCAGGGACAACCCCGTCAATAAAACAAACAAACCAAAAAAAAAGTTGACATGACAGGCATGTTGTGACACAGTTTTCTATGGTCTACATTGCACTCACTTTCAAAATGACCCGAAGTGGCAGCTTTGATGTTCATGAACGTCCCCAGCAAATAGATACATTGTAGATAATAACAATATCTTTGCGTTCTATGCAGGGATGCAAACAGCGCGCCTTTTGGCGGATGCCGCCTTTTTCACGGCCGATTTTTTTTTTTTAGGGGGGACGTTGGAGTGTCTGATTATAATTTCAAAGTAAATTCTGTATTAAAATTACTAAATAAGCAAATCCGTTACAGTCCATGAAACAGGAAGTATAAGGATGAGAAAAAAACAGTTTAAATCGGAAAGCTGCGCACAATGTGAACTGCGCCATCAGAGCAAACTGTTCATTTAGTATTCATGTATTTTAGTGATTTTCGAGTCACTGTCCATTTAATCCGGAGGGAGAGAAACATCACAGCAACGCGACAAGCAATGCGAACTTTGTTGTGTTAGTGTTCGTGTATTTAGTCAGAGAGATAGGAAGATGAATTTACTATCTCTGGTTTAGTGTTCGTTTTCATTTAGTGTTATTCATTTGATATCATCGGATGTTATTGAGCTGTTAGCCTATTGTTACCTTAATTTTGTGACGTTTCATGATTTAAAAAAAAAAAAAAACATCCCCCCTTCTGATTTTTTGACAAATCGCACCCTGTGTACATACGATATACAGTGGTGCTTGAAAGTTTGTGAACCCTTTAGAATTTCTATGTTTCTGCATAAATATGACCTAAAACATCATCAGATTTTCACACAAGTCCTAAAAGTAGATAAAGAGAACCCAGTTAAACAAATGAGACAAAAATATTATACTTGGTCATTTATTTATTGAGGAAAATGATCCAATATTACGTATCTGTGAGTGGCAAAAGTATGCGAACCTCAAGGATTAGCAGTTCATTTGAAGGTGAAATTAGAGTCAGATGTTTTCAATCAATGGGATGACAATCAGGTGTGAGTGGGCACCCTGTTTTATTTAAAGAACAGGGATCTATCAAAGTCTGATCTTCACAACACATGTTTGTGGAAGTGTATCATGGCACGAACAAAGGAGATTTCTGAGGACCTCAGCAAAAGCATTGTTGATGCTCATCAGGCTGGAAAAGGTTACAAAACCATCTCTAAAGAGTTTGGACTCCACCAATCCACAGTCAGACAGATTGTGTACAAATGGAGGAAATTCAAGACCATTGTCACCCTCCCCAGGAGTGGTCGACCAACAAAGATCACTCCAAGAGCAAGGCGTGTAATAGTCGGCGAGGTCACAAAGGACCCCAGGGTAACTTCTAAGCAACTGAAGGCCTCTCTCACATTAACATTACCCAATGTTCATGAGTCCACCATCAGGAGAACACTGAACAACAATGGTGTGCATGGCAGGGTTGCAAGGAGAAAGCCACTGCTCTCCAAAAAGAACATTGCTGCTCATCTGCAGATTGCTAAAGATCACATGGACAAGCCAGAAGGCTATTGGAAAAATGTTTTGCGGATGGATGAGACCAAAAAATAACTTTTTGGTTTAAATGAGAAGCATTATGTTTGGAGAAAGGAAAACGCTGCATTCCAGCATAAGAACCTTATCCCATCTGTGAAACATGGTGGTGGTAGTATCATAGTTTGGGCCTGTTTTGCTGCATCTGGGCCAGGACGGCTTGCCATCATTGATGGAACAATGAATTCTGAATTACACCAGCGAATTCTAAAGGAAAATGTCAGGACATCTGTCCATGAACTGAATCTCAAGAGAAGGTGGGTCATGCAGCAAGACAACGACCCTAAGCACACAAGTCGTTCTACCAAAGAATGGTTAAAGAAGAATAAAGTTAATGTTTTGGAATGGCCAAGTCAAAGTCCTGACCTTAATCCAATCGAAATTTTGTGGAAGGACCTGAAGCGAGCAGTTCATGTGAGGAAACCCACCAACATCCCAGAGCTGAAGCTGTTCTGTACGGAGGAACGGGCTAAAATTCCTCCAAGCCGGTGTGCAGGACTGATCAACAGTTACCGGAAACGTTTAGTTGCAGTTATTGCTGCACAAGGGGGTCACACCAGATACTGAAAGCAAAGGTTCACATACTTTTGCCACTCACAGATATGTAATATTGGATCATTTTCCTCAGTAAATAAATGACCAAGTATAATATTTTTGTCTCATTTGTTTAACTGGGTTCTCTTTATCTACTTTTAGGACTTGTGTGAAAATCTGATGATGTTTTGGGTCACTTTTATGCAGAAATATAGAAAATTCTAAAGGGTTCACAAACTTTCAAGCACCACTGTATAAGCTCTTTCTCATGTTAGATCTGTGTGCATGTGTGTGTTTGTGTGCGCACACACGTGCATGTGCGTATGTAACCCTGCATTACAAAAACCAGCCAGAAGTCGCAAGTCACAATTTTGAGATACCTGAGGAAACACATTGTGTGGGTTAAAGTAGTCGAGTTTTAGACTTTGGCATAATATCCGAGTATAACGTGTACACTTTCATGTTCTGAAAGAATTTTGCAGAACTTTTCACCTTATGACCTTTAAAACATGCTTTAATTGAAAGGATGTACTCAAATCCTGGTAGAAACTCATAAAAAAAAAAAAAGAGCAAAAAATGCCCTTCGGACTTTGATCACATATTTCCGAGGATAACTGTTATTATTTTATCCATATTCACCGGATATGAGCAATCGCGAGGTCTGACTAGGATATCAGCTCATATACCATGAGTAGAGAAAAACAAAATGGCGGCGCGTGTTGCTGAACCAACCTAGGGCGAAATAAAAACTTTACTCGAAAACAAAACCCAAAAATATACAAAAAAAGCAACAAAATATGGAACGAAAGTATTTGAGGGTAAGAACGTATCTTTATTTTTCAAGAATTATTATTATTATTATTATTATTACAGCATTTTCACAAATTGCTCCTGTCATTTCACCAGCTTGTTTACATCCAGGGTGGAAATGGTTTCGTCGGAGATTTTGTATAAAGTTTTTATTTATCGAATTTGCAAAAAAATAAAAAATAAAAATAAAAATGCTCTGTTTCTCAAAATCCAGTGAATGTGGATAGAATAAACCAGTTAGGGGTTGTTTTACAATCAGGGTACAAAGTTTGTGTCACGGGGTCCAAAATTCAAATTGATTCAAACTGGTTCTTGTACCAGTTTTTAAGTGAAGGACAAGTTAAAGAACAGATTTCAGGTCATTTTTTGATGTGTATGGTAGTTTTGTGTAATCTGCTATAAGATAAAGAAGATTAAGTGTAGCTTTAAGCAGGGCTGGGAGAAACAAATGAAGTGATTCTCGGAGAGGACATTTTTTTTTTAACAATTCAGAATCCACTACTTCCATCTCATCTCATCATCTCTAGCCGCTTTATCCTTCTACAGGGTCGCAGGCAAGCTGGAGCCTATCCCAGCTGACTACAGGCGAAAGGCGGGGTACACCCTGGACAAGTCGCCAGGTCATCACAGGGCTGACACATAGACACAGACAACCATTCACACTCACATTCACACCTACGGTCAATTTAGAGTCACCAGTTAACCTAACCTGCATGTCTTTGGACTGTGGGGGAAACCGGAGCACCCGGAGGAAACCCACGCGGACACGGGGAGAACATGCAAACTCCGCACAGAAGGGCCCTCGCCGGCCCCGGGGCTCGAACCCAGGACCTTCTTGCTGTGAGGCGACAGCGCTAACCACTACACCACCGTGCCGCCCCACTACTTCCATAGTGCTTTTAAATATAAGGCTGTAAGCTTTGTGTTAGTTGTCTCTAATATTTATGTCCCAATATCTTGACCACATTTTAGGATGAAAATAATCATTTTAGATATGTTATTTTATATTGAAAAATTAGCTGTCTCGGAGAGGACATTTTTTTGACACAATTACATACTCATTTGATCAAAATAGTCTGAAAACTTACTGGCATTCAACATTAAAACTTAACTATGTTTCCAATGATATGGAACCAAATATTTGTTTTATGGTATAAAGAATGATTTAAGTGCATCCCTTTTGGAGCTACCTGTGGTCAAAAAAGCACTTTTTCTAAATGACACGAGTAATTTTCCTAAATATGACACATATTGCCATACATTCACCAAAAATAACGTTATCACCAATTTTTTTTTTTTTGCATGGTAAATAGAGCTCTCACAGGGCTACAATAAACAACCAAGTTTATTTAGTCAAGCCTTTTGATATTGAAGATAATAAGTGTTAAATGTGATTTTTAGCTTGCGTACCCTGATTGTAAAACAACCCTTATTCAATTCAATCCCGTCGTACATGGCTTATAGCCAACAACTCGATTTCGCGGAATAACTGTTAAATACGGTGCAGTGATTAACAAGAGGGGCAGAAAATGAATCATCTCTTCCAGAAATCTAATACGGAAGCCGAGAGAGGCCCTTCATATAATCTTTTTTTATTCACCTTGTTATCCCGAGATAACGACATAATTGATTCAGGATCTCGAGGAAACAACACAACTAATTCGAGATCTCGAGAAAATAAAACTGTTATTTCGAGATCTCGAGAAAACAAAACAATTATTCCGTGATCTCGAGAAAACAAAACAATTATTTCATGATCTCAGCTGGATCATTGTATCTCCGTCGGTAGAGACGAAGCCGGGCCAGTCTTCTGCGGAGGTGCTACGGACTAATTTTGAAATTATCCCTTATTAAAAGACTGAATGCAATCTCTCCCTGTGTCAACCCCTGATCAAAATATTGCCTTATTAGGTGATCGATTATTCCAGACATTCTAATGACCAAAGTTGCGTCTATACAGAATGAGAAATAGCCCCAAAGTCAGCATATCACAAGTCTCTTGGCGCACCTGAATGAACCATTTCTCAGCTGTTTACTCAAGATCATGAAATAATTGTTTTGTTTTCTCGAGAACACGGGATAATTGTTTTGTTTTCTCGAGATCTCGAAATAACGGTTTTGTTTTCTCGAGATCTCGAATTAGTTGTGTTGTTTTCTCAAGATCCTGAGTTAATTATGTCGTTATCTCGGGATAACGGTTTTGTTTTCTCGAGATCTCGAATTAGTTGTGTTGTTTTCTCAAGATCCTGAGTTAATTATGTCGTTATCTCGGGATAACGGTTTTGTTTTCTCGAGATCTCGAATTAGTTGTGTTGTTTTCTCGAGATCCTGAGTTAATTATGTCGTTATCTTGGAATAATGGTTTTGTTTTCTCAAGATCTCGAATTAGTTGTGTTGTTTTCTCGAGATCCTGAATTAATTATGTCGTTATCTCGGGATAACAAGGTGAATAAAAAAAAGGATTATATGAAGGGCCTCTCTTGGCTTCCGTAATCTAATCTATCATGGACTATAATATACACTGTACTAACAACTGAACAATAACCAAGAGGATCCACATCTTTCCTCATAGACCACGACGGACCCTTTGGCGAGAACCTAAAACATTGTGTAACACACAGCAAAGACAAGCAAAGGAAGCTTACTCTGTAATATTAGGCGATATACCTGCTACAGCACGCCTCTGATAGAGGTCATGCTGCAGTGTGTTTCAATCTGCATCTTTAAGAGAGCAAAACAAGTCTACAGCTTTCAAAATGGGCCAAACTACACTCACCAGTCAATCTATTAGGAGCACCCTACTAATATTAGGTAGGACCCTCTTTTGCTGTCAGAACAGACTCGATTCTTCAGCGCATGGATTTCACGACGTGTTGGAAACATTCCCTTGAGATTCTGGTCCGTGGTGATGTAACTGTTTGCTGCAGATTTGTCGTCAGGACATTCATGATGCAAATCTCCCCTTCGAACTCCATCCCAAAGGTGCTCTCCAGGATTCAGATCCAATGACTGGGGAGGTCACTGAAGTCCAATCTTATGTTCATAAAAGTCTGAGATGACTTTGTGACATGGCACATTATCGTGTTGGAAGTAGCCATTGCAAGATTGGTAAATTGAGGCCATAATGGGATACACATGATCGGGAACAATATCCAAAGAGGCTCAAACAATATTCAGCTGGTATTAAGGGGACCGATGTCTGCCAAGAAAGCATTCCCCACATTATTACACCACCAGCAGCCTGAACTGCTGACCCAATGCAAGTTGGGTTCACACATTCATGCTGACCAAGATACATTCAACCAGGGACCTCATTTATAAACTTTTCATAGATTCCGTAGGGAAAGTGTGAGTGCACACAAAATCCAGCAAAAATAAAAAGTTAACTTGTAAAACTTGACTACACACACTTGCACTTTCCACACTGTTTGTGCTTTACGAATCATAATATTCTTGCAAATCTACACAGGTTACCAACTACAAATATCCATAATTATTATCCATACGGGCCACTTTTTCCATGGAATAAAAACATGTATTCTGTTCCCTTCTAGTGGGTTTATTGATGGCATGCAATACTGTTATCTACACTTATCCTCCATGGATTACACCACTCTCCCCAATGGAGAATCAGCATGCAATACTGTTACAATATTGCACGCTGTCAAAACAACATGACGTCACACGTCGGAGCTCGTGCGAAGATCCAATGACAAAACTTTTCTGCTGCGCATACGCAGAATAATTTCTTTGTCGGCTGCGAAAGAGAGAAGACGAGGCTAATCCAGTGCTAAGTTTAAGCACTAAATAAATAAACTGAAACTGAAGATTCGCTGAACACCCAAAAGGCTACCAAAACTTCATTATATATTCTTCACGCCTATTTACAAGAGAAAAACAAACCAACGGACATTGAAAAACTGGAAAAGGGACGTCGGAGACGTAAAACTTCTGCGCTAGTGAGTGACTCTGACAATTTGTAAACATATGGCCGCGAGTTTTGCGTCGTTAAAAGTGGAAGATTTTGAGAGAACTTTGACTGCCAGGTCGCTACGTTGTGTGTAGTTGTCGATGTTGATTTTAAAAGTAACTAAGTAAATTACGCAGGGAAAATAATAATAATATTTGGCTTGACTGCGCTAGCATCAGCCTGCGCTAACGCTACACCAGCTAGAAGGTAACTGGACTGCTACGCTAACAGCACCAAGTCACAGGTAAGCTAGCGTTAGCCTTCGTTAATGCTACTGCTACACCAGCTGGAAGCTAACTGGACTGCCGCACTAACAGCACAGAGTCGCGGGTAACCTTGCGTTGGCCTGCGAGAATGCTGATTTGAAGAGTGTGTACTCGTCTTCAACTCATTCAATATCTTGCTAGCTGAATGGGATATATCTGATATACCACTCAACGCCACGGTGGTGTAGTGGTTAGTACTGTCGCCTCACAGCAAGAAGGTCCGGGTTCAAGCCCCGTGGCCAGCGAGGGCCTTTCTGTGCAGAGTTTGCATGTTCTCCCCGTGTCCGCGTGGGTTTCCTCCGGGTGCTCCGGTTTCCCCCACAGTCCAAAGACATGCAGGTTAGGTTAACTGGTGACTCTAAATTGACCGTAGGTGTGAATGAGTGTCTGTGTCTATGTGTCAGCCCTGTGATGACCTGGCGACTTGTCCAGGGTGTACCCCGCCTTTCGCCCGTAGTCAGCTGGGATAGGCTCCAGCTTGCCTGCGACCCTGTAGGACAGGATAAAGCGGCTAGAGATAATGAGATGAGATGAGATGAGACCACTCAACGCCAGCCAATATTATTTAAATGTCAATGCAAATGACCTCATACTATATTTAAATGTGGGGTTCCCCATTCATTGTTAATTGTGGTGGCAACAATGGTAAAGAGAATAGCATCGTCATCACTGCTGAACCCAATCCGGGCTTGAGACAAACCAGGTTTGGTTGACTTGGCCAGAATTGCTGCAGTAGGGTGGCCAGTTCCTTTCTGCACTCTCACACCGATGGGCAATTTACAGTTGCCAGTTAATCGAACTGCATGTCTTTGGACTGTAGGGGAAACCGGAGGAAACCCATGCAGACACGGGGAGAACATGCAAACTCCACACAGGAAGGCCCCCCTTGGCCACTGGGCTCGAACCCAGTGGCGACAGTGTGGACCACTGCACCACTGTGCCGCCCCAAAGACAAAAGCAAAAAAGCAAAAAGAATCTTGTGGAATGAGATGTGGTCCTTGTGGAGAACTCCACCTCAAGCTTAAAAGTGTTGTGCTTTTTGAGATGCTTTTCTGCTCACTGCGGTTGTAAAGAGTAAAGTGCATATTTAAGTCACTATCGCAGAACTGCTGCTTACTGGATGTTTATACACCATTCTGCATAACTCCAAGGAATGTCATGTGTAAAAACCCCTTGAACTCATCTGTTTCTGAAACGCTCACACCAGCCTGTTGAGAACAACGATCATGCCACAGTCAAAGGTCATTGAGATCACTTTTTTCTGCATTCTGTTGTGAATATGAACTGAACCCGTGTCTGCGTGATATTATGCATTGCACTGCTGTCACACGATTGGCTGACTGGATAATTGCAAGAACGTGCAGGTGTTCCCAGTAAAGTGGATATTAGAATATTAGTTTTGTCAGCAGCAACAAGTAATTGACATCTTGTCAGGAAATGGGACAAGCAGAAGTGCACAACAAGTGAGCGTGGGCTCCACTCCCAAAACTGCAGGGATGAAGCTATATATCAGAGTAGTCTCTGGGAAAGCGATACATGTCACATCTCTGGAAAACTGATCACACTTTCTGAGGTGTTTATGTGCTAACAGTGACCAATCAAACATGTCCTGACAGGAAAGATCGCTGTCTGATAAAGCAATGTATCATCTCATCTCATTATCTCTAGTCGCTTTATCCTGTTCTACAGGGTCGCAGGCAAGCTGGAGCCTATCCCAGCTGACTACGGGCGAAAGGCGGGGTACACCCTGGACAAGTCGCCAGGTCATCACAGGGCTGACACATAGACACAGACAACCAGGAGAACAGGTTTTGCCCGTTCTCCACATATCCACGAGTTTCCTACTGGTTTTCTGGTGGATTATCTCCTCTAAATTGCCCCGATGAATATGATATGATTATGTGTGAGTGCATGATGCCCTGTAATGAATGGCATTCAATCTTGAGTGTATTCTTACCTCACACCCACCATGACCCTGACCAGGATAAAGCAATGTGGATTAGATTAGATGGATGGATGGCTGGCTGAGGAGAAACCCGGGCTGTGGATTTACAGTGCCTTGCAAAAGTATTCATACCCCTTGAACTTTTTCACATTTTTCCACCTTACAATCACGGACTTAAACGTTTTTTATTGAGATTTTATGTGATAGACCAACACAGAGTAGCACATAATTGTGAAGTGAAACGAAAATGATAAATGGTCTTCAAAATTTGAAACAAATACAAATCTGAAAAATGTGGTGTGCATTAGTATTCAGCCCCCTGTCCTCTGATACCTCTAAATACAATCCAGTGCAATCAATTGCCTTCAGAAGTCATCTAATTAGTTAATAGAGTCCTACTGTGTGTAATTTACTCTCAGCATAAATACACTTGTTCTGTGAAAGCCTCAGTGGTTTGTTAGAGAACACTGAAGAACAAACAGCATCATGAAGACCAACGAACTCACCAGACAGGTCAGGGATAAAGTTCTGGAGAAGTTTAAAGCAGGGTTAGGTTATAAAAAAATATCCCAAGCTCTGAACATCTCAAGAAGCACTGTTCAATCCATCATTCAAAAATGGAAAAAGTATGGCACAACTGCAAACCTACCAAGACATGGCCGTCCACCTAAACTGACAGAGCGAGCAAGGAGAGCACTGGTCAGAGAAGCAGCCGAGAGGCCCATGATCACTCTGGAGGAGCTGCAGAAATCCACAGCTCAGGTGGGAGAATCTGTGCACAGGACAGCTATAAGTTGTACACTCCACAAATCTGGCCTTTTTGGAAGAGTGGCAAAGAAGAAAGCCATTGTTGAAAGACAGGCATAAGAAGTCCCGTTTGCAGTTTGCCAGAAGCCATGTAGGGGACACAGCAAACATGTGGAAGAAGGTGCTTTGGTCAGATGAGACCAAAGTTGAACTTTTTGGCCTAAATGCAAAGCGCTATGTGTGGTGGAAAACTAACACTGCTCATCACCCTGTACACACCATCCCCACTGTGAAACATGGTGGTGGCAGCATCATGCTATGGGGATGCTTTTCTTCAGCAGGGATGGGAAGCTGGTCAGAGTTGATGGGAAGATGGATGGAGCTAAATACAGGGCAATCCTGGAAGAAAACCTGTTGGAGGCTGCAAAAGACTTGAGACTGGGAAGGAGATTCACCTTCCAGCAAGACAATGACCCTAAACATACAGCCAGAGCTACAATGGAATGGTTTAGATCAAAGAATATTCATGTGTTAGAATGGCCCAGTCAAAGTCCAGACCTAAATCCCATTGAGCATCTGTGGCAAGACTTGAAAATTGCTGTTCACAGACGCTCTCCATCCAATCTGGCTGAGCTTGAGCTATTTTGCAAAGAAGAATGGGCAAAAATTTCAGTGTCTAGATGTGCAAAGCTGGTAGAGACATACCACAAAAGACTCGCAGCTGTAATTGCAGCAAAAGGTGGCTCTACAAAGTATTGACGCAGGGGGCCTGAATACTAATGCACACCACATTTTTCAGATTTGTATTTGTTTCAAATTTTGAAGACCATTTATCATTTTCATTTCACTTCACAATTACGTGCTACTCTATCACATACAATCTCAATAAAAAACTTTTAAGTTCGTGGTTGTAAGGTGGAAAAATGTGAAAAAGTTCAAGGGGTATGAATACTTTTTCAAGGCACTGTATTTTACCAAATTGTTTGGTCTGACTTACCAGCCACCAAAATTCATGCCACCAACTTGACGAGCTCAGCCTGTGCCATTGCAGCTGAATAGACCTAAAAAGATCTGTCCTAAAAAGAGTCATTTAGGACGAGAAAACAAACAAACAAACAAACAAACAAACACCGTACCCAAATTAATCAATAAGTATTTATGAAATTTATGGTAATAGATTTTCTGTTTGCTCCTTTTTCTCAAGTCAGACATTAAAACCTTTGCACTAATGGCATTATAAATACAATCACCATCTACTTTATTAGGAACACCTGCACATTTATGCAGTTATCGAATCAGCCAATCATGTGGCAGCAGCACAATGCAAAAAAAAAAACAAAATCACGCAGATACAGGACAAGAGCTTCAGATAATGTTCACATCAAACATCAGAATGAAGAAAAAGTGTGATCTCTGTGACTTTTACCATGGCATGGTTGTTGGTATAAGATAGACTGGTTTGAGTATTTCAGAAAATCCTGATCTTATGGGAATTTCACACAAAACAGTCTCGACAGTTTACACAGAATGGTGCGAAAAACAAAAAACATCCTGTGCACAGAGGGTCTGCTCGACAGGCTGAAACACCTTGTTGATGAGCGAGATTAGAGGAGAACGACCAAACTGGTTTGACCAGACAGGAATTCAAAGAAGCACTCTTTACAACTACAATGAGCAGAAAAGCCATTTGAGGTGGGGTGGATGGACTACAGCAGCAAAAGATCACATCAGGTTCTAGTCCTGTCAGTCAAGAACAAGAGTCTGAGGCCATGTCCACACGGCAACGGATTCAGGTGAATCTGATAAAATTGTTTATCGTTTCGGCCTGGCGTCCACACGGCACCGGCGTTTTGGGTGCCCCAAAACGAAATCTTTTGAGAACGGGTTCCAGAGTGGAAAAATCTGGCAACGGCCCTGTTGCGAAGTCGTCTGGATGAGTAGAACGGATTTGTTTACGATGACGTCACAACCACATGACTGTCAGTGCTTCACGCCGGGTAGAAGTGTAACGAACTCGATGCCAGTTGTCAACAAATCCTATAACTTGGTTCATGAAACGCGCTTACAAAATATTTTCACTGTGAATATTTATTGTGTAATGGTGCAAAGTGAGAGAGAGAGAGAGAGAGAGAGAGAGAGAGAGAGAGAGAGAGTGAGAGAACAGCCCTTAGGGCAGAGTCTTTAGTCCAAACACTGCGGAAGTACTGAGTATAACCAAACCGCACACCGCCCGTGTGCTTTCCAAAAACAAAAACAATCCCGCCAGCAAAAATAGGGAAAAAAAGGAGCGATCTAACCTCTTCAGATGTTGGTTTAAGTCCGACAATACATTCCTCAAAAAGGGCGTAGAAGAACAAAGTAATCCATCAACGTGTAGCATTCAATTTATTCCGGACCATTAAAGAATTCTGGAGGATATCAGAATGTTGGCGTACCAGCTTCCATCTACCCCCGTTCATTCCTCTTTCCGCGTCTTTTGTTTTACGCTACTGATTAATAATCAAAACTTTATGTGGCTGATGCTACAGAAGAAGGGGTTTATGCGCATGCGTCTACTTCTTCTATTGTTCTGGTGTCTCCGATGGGACCGTCTTACAGCGCACGTAGAGGTGTGGCATGTGTATTGCATCATTTTCAGCAAGCGTTGCGTTGCCATATGAATCTGATATTTTACTGATCCGTTGCCCATGTGGACGCGATATTTAAAAAAAAAAAAATCTCATTGTCGTTGTCGTGTGGATGTAGCCTGAGGCTGTCATGGGCACAGACTCACCCAAACTGGACAGTTGAAAATGAGCACCAGCCTTTTGGTACAATGTTGAAGATGAGCGCCAGCCTTTTGGTACAATGTTGAAGATGAGCGCCAGCCTTTTGGTACAATGTTGAAGATGAGCGCCAGCCTTTTGGTACAATGTTGAAGATGAGCGCCAGCCTTTTGGTACAATGTTGAAGATGAGCGCCAGCCTTTTGGTACAATGTTGAAGATGAGCGCCAGCCTTTTGGTACAATGTTGAAGATGAGCGCCAGTGTTTTGGTACAGTGTTGAAGATGAGCGCCAGTGTTTTGGTACAGTGTTGAAGATGAGCGCCAGTGTTTTGGTACAATGTTGAAGATGAGCGCCAGTGTTTTGGTACAGTGTTGAAGATGAGTGCCAGTGTTTTGGTACAGTGTTGAAGATGAGTGCCAGTGTTTTGGTACAGTGTTGAAGATGAGTGCCAGTGTTTTGGTACAATGTTGAAGATGAGCGCCAGTGTTTTGGTACAATGTTGAAGATGAGCGCCAGTGTTTTGGTATAGTGTTGAAGATGAGCGCCAGTGTTTTGGTACAATGTTGAAGATGAGCGCCAGTGTTTTGGTACAATGTTGAAGATGAGCGCCAGTGTTTTGGTACAGTGTTGAAGATGAGCGCCAGTGTTTTGGTACAGTGTTGAAGATGAGCGCCAGTGTTTTGGTACAGTGTTGAAGATGAGCGCCAGTGTTTTGGTACAATGTTGAAGATGAGCGCCAGTGTTTTGGTACAGTGTTGAAGATGAGCGCCAGTGTTTTGGTACAGTGTTGAAGATGAGCGCCAGTGTTTTGGTACAATGTTGAAGATGAGCGCCAGTGTTTTGGTACAGTGTTGAAGATGAGCGCCAGTGTTTTGGTACAATGTTGAAGATGAGCGCCAGCCTTTTGGTACAATGTTGAAGATGAGCGCCAGTGTTTTGGTACAGTGTTGAAGATGAGCGCCAGTGTTTTGGTACAATGTTGAAGATGAGCGCCAGTGTTTTGGTACAATGTTGAAGATGAGCGCCAGTGTTTTGGTACAATGTTGAAGATGAGCGCCAGTGTTTTGGTACAATGTTGAAGATGAGCACCAGTCTTCTGGTACCAGTCTTTTTGACAGCTGAAGATGAGCACCAGTGTTTTGGTACAAAAAAAACCCACCTAATCTTTTGGTACAATGAAAGACATCAAAATGTCAATGATTAAATTGGTCATTTCCTGTATACTTGTAAAGACATTAGGAGAAATCCAGTCTCCTCATGCCTCTCCCTTTGTCAGTAATGTTGTTGTTGGTAAGCTGGATTAAAAAAAAAAAAATCAGCCAAGTGGAGGAAGGGGGTTATTGTGTCAGCTCAGGTGGGTAGACGCTGCACTGTTCAAATAATTCAAAAGACAGCTTCAGGGGGTTATACAAAACACCCAATGCAGACCAATTATAATTCTGGCTTACAAGAGAGCTATTAAAAAATGCTTCTTTTTCTTAAAGTTGGAAGGGTTAACAGGAGACTCCTTCTGCCACAACCAACACTACCAGGAGTTTTTTTTGTTTTGTTTTTCTCAGAAGTGATTGGAAAAACAACATATATAGTAGGATAAGTCTCATTATCTCTAGCCGCTTTATCCTGTTCTACAGGGTTGCAGGCAAGCTGGAGCCGATCCCAGCTGACTACGGGCGAAAGGCGGGGTACACCCTGGACAAGTCGCCAGGTCATCACAGGGTTGACACATAGACACAGACAACCATTCACACTCACATTCACACCTACGGTCAATTTAGAGTCACCAGTTAACCTAACCTGCATGTCTTGGGACTGTGGGGGAAACCGGAGCACCCGGAGGAAACCCACGCGGACACGGGGAGAACATACAAACTCCGCACAGAAAGGCCCTCGCCGGCCACGGGGCTCGAACCCAGACCTTCTTGCTGTGAGGCGACAGCACTAACCACTACACCACCGTGCCACCCTAGTAGGATAAGTGTGATAAAAATACGAATCTGGCACAATGAGCATTGTCGACATGCTGGCACACAATCAGCAAGTCATTAGTGGACAGCTCATTAAACACCACCGTATACCTTGGTTTAAAAACAGATGTGTGCAAAGTGCACCAGGGACATCTACTGGAAGAAACCATTTTCAAACCAGCAGAACAAAATCAATTATCCTCACTAATGCGATCAACCTATTTTCCAGAAAGCTTTGTAAATAAAAAACAGACGGAATCAAAACCGCAAAGTATGTCCAGCAGTGCAATTCATCTTCAAAGAATCCTCCTTCCCCTTGGTGAATGGATTGGTTTACAATTCTGTTTTTGGAAACTCTAGGCTTATAACAATAATAATAATAATAATAATAATAATAATAATGAGAGCTTCAATTATGGCAGCATTTCTCAACCTTTTTTCAGTCACGGCACCCTTCAGAAGTATGCAAATACTCAAGGCACCCCCATATAAAATATACGCAGTCACGCTGACCATACGCTGACCCCGGCAGTGACGTTAGGGGTGTTCACACGGCACATATTTGCATCGATGCTGCACTGATGTATTTTGTTGCGATATATCTTACACCGGTGTAAATTTTGTGGAGCGTTCACACGTCACAAACCTGCTTACTAGAGAGAAGCGTGTTAGCACCGGTGCAGCCCCACTTGCGTTCACACGGCAGTTTTTGCGACCGTGCTATACGATAGTAATAATGCGGAAATGAAATATGCGCATGCGTGAAAATGTACTTCCTTTTCACGGTTGTCATGGCATCACCAAGTGCCGGGAAAACAACGTGGATGAAGACACGCAGTTCTGTTGTTGTTGATATTCGCCATTATGGAAGCGCAAAATACCAGGATGCAAATTATGCAATGTCTGTATGTAATCAACTCTCCTCACGCGTAGCGAGTCTACCCCTGTAGCGTTCAGACGTCCCATTTTATATCGGTGCTGCCCCACAAACTAGCATTTACTCTGGAGTAAATTTCTTAAACCACCTCCCGAGCAGGGTTAGATTTGCACCGGTTTAAGCAGCTTTCAGGGGCTACACCGCTATAACTTTGTACCGTGTGAACGCTCTACCAGGGCAGCCCCGGTGCTACACCGGAGTAAAAGTTGCCGTGTGAACACCTCTGTTGTGACATGGGAAAGGGGGCCAGGTTATCGCAGATAATAATAATAATAATAATAATAATAATAATACAACCCTGATTCCAAAAAAGTTGGGACAAAGTACAAATTGTAAATAAAAACAGAATGCAATGCTCTGCAAGTTTCAAAATTCCATATTTTATTCAGAATAGAACATAGATGACATATCAAATGTTTAAACTGAGAAAATGTATCATTTAAAGAGAAAAATTAGGTGATTTTAAATTTCATGACAACAACACATCTCAAAAAAGTTGGGACAAGGCCATGTTTCCCACTGTGAGACATCCCCTTTTCTCTTTACAACAGTCTGTAAACGTCTGGGGACTGAGGAGACAAGTTGCTCAAGTTTAGGGATAGGAATGCTAACCCATTCTTGTCTAATGTAGGATTCTAGTTGCTCAACTGTCTTAGGTCTTTTTTGTCGTATCTTCTGTTTTATGATGCGCCAAATGTTTTCTATGGGTGAAAGATCTGGACTGCAGGTTGGCCAGTTCAGTACCCGGACCCTTCTTCTACGCAGCCATGATGCTGTAATTGATGCAGTATGTGGTTTGGCATTGTCATGTTGGAAAATGCAAGGTCTTCCCTGAAAGAGACGTCGTCTGGATGGGAGCATATGTTGCTCTAGAACCTGGATATACCTTTCAGCATTGATGGTGTCTTTCCAGATGTGTAAGCTGCCCATGCCACACGCACTAATGCAACCCCATACCATCAGAGATGCAGGCTTCTGAACTGAGCGCTGATAACAACTGGGGTCGTCCTTCTCCTCTTTAGTCCGAATAACACGGCGTCCCTGATTTCCATAAAGAACTTCAAATTTTGATTTGTCTGACCACAGAACAGTTTTCCACTTTGCCACAGTCCATTTTAAATGAGCCTTGGCCCAGAGAAGACGTCTGCGCTTCTGGATCATGTTTAGATACGGCTTCTTCTTTGAACTATAGAGTTTTAGCTGGCAACGGCGGATGGCACGGTGAATTGTGTTCACAGATAATGTTCTCTGGAAATATTCCTGAGCCCATTTTGTGATTTCCAATACAGAAGCATGCCTGTATGTGATGCAGTGACCTCTAAGGGCCCGAAGATCACAGGCACCCAGTATGGTTTTCCGGCCTTGACCCTTACGCACAGAGATTCTTCCAGATTCTCTGAATCTTTTGATGATATTATGCACTGTAGATGATGATATGTTCAAACTCTTTGCAATTTTACACTGTCGAACTCCTTTCTGATATTGCTCCACTATTTGTCGGCGCAGAATTAGGGGGATTGGTGATCCTCTTCCCATCTTTACTTCTGAGAGCCGCTGCCACTCCAAGATGCTCTTTTTATACCCAGTCATGTTAATGACCTATTGCCAATTGACCTAATGAGTTGCAATTTGGTCCTCCAGCTGTTCCTTTTTTGTACCTTTAACTTTTCCAGCCTCTTATTGCCCCGTCCCAACTTTTTTGAGATGTGTTGCTGTCATGAAATTTCAAAATGTCTCACTTTCGACATTTGATATGTTGTCTATGTTCTATTGTGAATACAATATCAGTTTTTGAGATTTGTAAATCATTGCATTCTGTTTTTACTTACAATTTGTACTTTGTCCCAACTTTTTTGGAATCGGGGTTGTATACCAACAGCTGTGCCTCGAATTACTAGAAAGATGAGAACAATTTAAAGTTAAAGTAACCCCTGAGATAACAGAGTGTTTAGGAGGAGGAATAAAACAACTGAAAGATGATAAGAAAGAACTGTGTGATGACAAAAATGCAATAGAAAAACTCTGCAACAAAATGCAAAAGACAGTAATATGGGAAAGTGAAACGATAATTTTTAAAAACAATATCCGGTCTGACTGAGTGAAAATATTTGAGTTTCACACATGGGTACCAAAATCTTGTTATCCATTAGCCTTTCCCTAATCATGCCCCCCCCCCCCCCCCCCCCCCTTTTTTCAGAAAAGAGCACTGGCCAAATGAACAACAGCTTTTTATACCCTAGATTGTATTTTTTTATGTTGATCTTTGGTATTACTTACTATTGTACATTTTGTTAATTCAAATAATAAATAGACAGATACGGTAGTGTGACTAAAGTCACAGTGATTTGCGCTAGCTCTTACAAATCGGAACGTCTGGTCACCGTAACCTATACAGTGGGGCAAAAAAGTATTTAGTCAGCCACCAGTTGTGCAAGTTCTCCCACTTAAAAAGATGAGAGAGGCCTGTAATTTTCATCATAGGTACACTTCAACTATGAGAGACAGAATGGGGGGAAAGAATCCAGGAAATCACATTGTAGGATTTTTAATGAATTAATTGGTAAATTCCTCGGTAAAATAAGTATTTGGTCACCTACAAACAAGCAAGATTTCTGGCTCTCACAGACCTGTAACAACTTCTTTAAGAGGCTCCTCTGTCCTCCACTCGTTACCTGGATTAATGGCACCTGTTTGAACTCATTATCAGTATAAAAGACACCTGTCCACAACCTCAAACAGTCACACTCCAAACTCCACTATGGCCAAGACCAAAGAGCTGCCAAAGGACACCAGAAACAAAATTGTAGACCTGCACCAGGCTAGGAAGACTGAATCTGCAATAGGTAAGCAGCTTGGTGTGAAGAAATCAACTGTGGGAGCAATTATTAGAACATGGAAGACATACAAGACCACTGATAATCTCCCTCGATCTGGGGCTCCACGCAAGATCTCACCTCGTGGGGTCAAAATGATCACAAGAACGGTGAGCAAAAATCCCAGAACCACACGGGGGGACCTAGTGAATGACCTGCAGAGAGCTGGGACCAAAGTAACAAAGGCTACCATCAGTAACACACTACGCCACCAGGGACTCAAATCCTGCAGTGCCAGACGTGTCCCCCTGCTTAAGCCAGTACATGTCCAGGCCCGTCTGAAGTTTGCTAGAGAGCATTTGGATGATCCAGAAGAGGATTGGGAGAATGTCATATGGTCAGATGAAACCAAAATAGAACTTTTTGGTAAAAACTCAACTTGTCATGTTTGGAGGAGAAAGAATGCTGAGTTGCATCCAAAGAACACCATACCTACTGTGAAGCATGGGGGTGGAAACATCATGCTTTGGGGCTGTTTTTCTGCAAAGGGACCAGGACGACTGATCCGTGTAAAGGAAAGAATGAATGGGGCCATGTATCGTGAGATTTTGAGTGAAAACCTCCTTCCATCAGCAAGGGCATTGAAGATGAAACGTGGCTGGGTCTTTCAGCATGACAATGATCCCAAACACACCGCCTGGGCAACGAAGGAGTGGCTTCGTAAGAAGCATTTCAAGGTCCTGGAGTGGCCTAGCCAGTCTCCAGATCTCAACCCCATAGAAAATCTTTGGAGGGAGTTGAAAGTCCGTGTTGCCCAGCGACAGCCCCAAAACATCACTGCTCTAGAGGAGATCTGCATGGAGGAATGGGCCAAAATACCAGCAACAGTGTGTGAAAACCTTGTGAAGACTTACAGAAAATGTTTGCCCTCTGTCATTGCCAACAAAGGGTATATAACAAAGTATTGAGATGAACTTTTGTTATTGACCAAATACTTATTTTCCACCATAATTTGCAAATAAATTCTTTAAAAATCAGACAATGTGATTTTCTGGATTTTTTTTTTCTTCTCATTTTGTCTCTCATAGTTGAAGTGTACCTATGATGAAAATTACAGGCCTCTCTCATCTTTTTAAGTGGGAGAACTTGCACAATTGGTGACTGACTAAATACTTTTTTGCCCCACTGTAGATCCGGAATGGTAAGAGCTAGAGAAAGACGCTTAGTGAGGAAAAAAGCCTGTTTTCCATGGATCGTTCCGGTTCGGTGATCCAGATCAGCACCAAAAGTTAGAGCAACTTAATTTAGCCCAGAGATATTCTTCATGCGAAATTTGATGATTGGTTTAAAACCGAGGTAGAAATAGCATCCTGAAAAATATTAAGAGAATAATAATAAGAAAAAGAAAGTGGAAAGATCCTGAGTGAGAGTAACGATTTGCGCTACCGCAGCTAGTGCAAATGAAGAAGAAGACCACTCTATAAACAGGAGCAGTCTAAATTCATATAAGGAGGAAAATACCAATTATTCTTGCTCTCCTTTGACACATTCAGACGAGTCTTTGAACCACATTTTAATCTTGAGATCAAAATTATTGCCGAGAGTAGCTAGAATGCAGTTATTCATTTACGAATGTGTGTGTGGGGGGATTGGAGTTATTAAACTGTAAGCCCTTCATACTTGACAATACTCACAATGTTCATGAGGGTGAGCAAGTAATTCTGCACATGCTCCTTTCCATGAAAGCGCACCACAGAGTCGTCGACGCCAAGAAGCACCTCGATGTTGTAGTCATCGTCTCCGGCGTGCCTGCGTCTCCTGGATGTGTGGTTCAATTGTTTGGCGATGTTGTCTAGTGCTCCAGGGGCACCGAGTTCTGGCTCTATGAAAAATAATAAAAGATTTTTTTAAGAAAAAAAAAAAATTTATTTGCATGATAAGCCACAAAGACAAAATCTTGCTTATTACAAGTTGCTCCAGGAGACAAGCTTCTCTGATTCATCCAAATAAATAAATCAACCTGGAAGCAAGAATGACGTTCTACTGTACAAGTCGCTTTGGAATACAAGTAGATCATATTCAAGAATGACCAAAATGAGCCTTGTGAGTGCTTCACATAATTCACCAGGCTATAGGGTGCTGCCTTTCTTAAGCATGGGCACTATGGTAAACATCTCGAGTGACTCGTGGTTTGGGTTTTAACTCTACAGTGTGGGGATTGTGAGGTGCATTCCTCCGCTCGTGCATCCCATCATTACATACACATTCTTGTGCTGCCTGCCTCCCAAAAGAGTAAACATCATTTCTGAGGTTCCACTTCAAAGAAGCACAGGACTTCCTCCCGCACTCGAGACTCGCAGTCTGTGTATGTGCTTTGTACATGTGTCCCTGCTCAGACATCCTGGTTCAGCAACTTGTCCCCTTGGGGGGTTTTCGGCCGGCGCAACGGAGAGGTAACGTTGGCACGCAGATGGAAAAGATGTCCAGCCAGCCCGCAATCGCTTCTAAAAATTAACACTGATGGCAGCTGGCATGGGCAGAGTGCCCAGCGATGGAAATGTACCATGCACGTGCTGGAAGTAATTGGGTTTCACTGGTGCATCAAAATGATACACTCCCACACACGCGCTAGTGATGTCTGGCTCGACTGCGCAGACTGCACCGGTTCGTGAGAAGTTTTTCAGTGTTAAAAATATGTGCTTATTAATAAGTTCATATTTTATTTTTGCTTCTCCATGAAGTTGAAATTCAAGCTGACTGCTTCCATTGTATGAATTATCGCATTTTTCATGAATATCTCTTCTGAAGCCAAAAGAAGAATAAGCTAAATGTTAACTGGTTAAACAACGTGGGACTGGATTTAATCTTGCTCATGCTGTTTTATTTACCTTTGGAAAATAGGGGTTGATCGGCTTCCCGCACATAAAACCCCGGATTAACAAGCCTCTCTTTGAAGGCCGACGCTTGTTCTTTTTCCTGCTTCGTAGAATCAGCAATTAAGATGGAACAGCATACTAACGACATAAATAGGGGGTAAAAGTTGCAGCGTGAGGCAAGTTTACGTGGCGCTCTTTCGACATGGCATTGGGAAATAAATGCATAATCAGCAGTCTAACGCACCGTTCGCTGCTGGAACACTTTATAAGCGTGCAAATGCATTACTGTAAATGCAACAAGCTGAGCTGGCAAAATGTAATCTCTACAAGTTGAAGTGAAACAATGGGGGGGGCTTGCTGAATGCACATATTCTTTGCTTGTGGTACATGAATTTTAAAGCTTTTCCTTTTATCAAACTGGTTGGGGAGTCACTCGGCCTTGGCACACACGCTGATATCCAAAAACTCTGTACGTTTGCAAACTTCCACAAGAATCTTGTTAAGACCCAGTGAAGATTAGTTTATAGAGTCTTGTCTACTTATCGAGTTAATTCTCTGATAGTCATCACTTGCATTTAAACACTTTAGAGGTGTTCACACAGCAACTTTTACTCCGGTGTAGCACCGGGGCTGCCCGGTAGAGCGTTCACACGGTACAAAGTTATACCGGTGTCGCCCCTGAAAGCTGCTTAAACTGGTGCAAATCTAACCCTGCTCGGGAGGTGGTTTAAGAAATTTACTCCGGAGTAAATGCTAGTTTGCGGGGCAGCACCGATATAAAATGGGACGTCTGAACGCTACAGGGGTAGACTCGCTACGCGTGAGGAGAGTTGATTACATACGGGCATTGCATAATTTGCATCCTGGTATTTTGCGCTTCCAAAATGGCGAATATCAACAACAACAGAACTGCGTGTCTTCCAGTGTTGCCAGATTGGCCTGTTTTAAGTGCATTTTGGCAGATTTCAACATATTTTGGGCTGGAAAACGTCAGCAGTACCGTATCTGGCAACACTGGTGTCTTCATCCACGTTGTTTTCCCGGCGCTTGGTCATGCCATGACAACCGTGAAAAGGAAGTACATTTTCACGCATGCGCATATTTCATTTCCGCATTATTACTATCGTATAGCACGGTCGCAAAAACCGCCATGTGAACGCAAGTGGGGCTGCACCGGTGCTAACACGCTTCTCTCTAGTAGGCAGGTTTGTGACGTGTGAACGCTCCACAAAATTTACACCGGTGTAAGATATATCGCAACAAAATACATCGGTGCAGCATCGATGCAAATATGTGCCGTGTGAACACCCCTATTGTTGCAAGATGTGCCTTTTCAGATCCGAGGTATCAGGAGACACCAGTTTGAGCTACTTACAGTGTCAGCACTAATCCGCACGGTTTCAACATAAAGAACTACAAATGTCTCGGGATCAGTATTTTAAAATCCGATTACTCAAAGCTTCTTCGTTCTCTGATATGTTCTTCATTTCAGAGTCAAATGCTTGAACTATGAGGTCATGCTTACTAAAGCGGTCCGGTCAAACTTTACACATTATTCAAAGCGTCATGGTGCTTTTTGGAATGCTGATGATGAAAGTTGTGGGTTTTTTTTTTTTTTGGGGGGGGGGGGAGGAATGAGGGAAGATGGACATGTTTGTTCACAAGGACAATGTCATCTGGGCATCTGTCTGTCTGTCTGTCTGTCTGTCTGTCTTTCTGCTGGTTGTCAGCTGAAATGTCATTGATGTTGGTGTTACATATCTAAAAATGTCATTGTTAATCAGTCAACGTTTCAATATTAAATCAATCCACTGAAACTGCAGGACGTGCATGCGCTGTGTACGTGTGCAAGCGGTTATCGGTTTACTATGATTCTGGAGTTCACTATACACTTCTCATCTCATCTCATTATCTGTAGCCGCTTTATCCTGTTCTACAGGGTCGCAGGCAAGCTGGAGCCTATCCCAGCTGACTACGGGCGAAAGGCGGGGTACACCCTGGGCAAGTCGCCAGGTCATCACAGGGCTGACACATAGACACAGACAACCATTCACACTCACATTCACACCTACGGTCAATTTAGAGTCACCAGTTAACCTAACCTTGCCGCCCCCAATTTATTGTAAACAGCAAAATAGAGTCTGAAGTGATGGGAATCAATACGAAAAATTTGAATAGAATTGCCATATATCCGTCCATCCATAGACAGCGGCAAATCTTACTACCGACGGCGACTTGCCGCCGCCAACTGGCTTCTTTTGAGACCTCTGCCACAGGTTTTCAGTGAGGTGTAGGTCAGCGGTCTTGGATGGTCATGTCTAAAGCTTGATTCTGGGGCAGTGGAAGCAGTTTTGTGTGGATTTGGATGCCTGATTTGGATTTCCTGTTGGAAGATCCATGATGCAGATATAAAATTATTGGCACCCTTGGTAAAAGTGTGTAAAGGTTGAGGTTAATTAGCTCATCTGGCCATAAGGCCGATGAGCTATTGCCATGGTGTAGCGTCCGTCCATCGTCCGTCATCCACAATTCAGTTAAATTGCATCTCCTCCGTCAGTTCTTCACGGATTTCTGTTCCGATTGTTTTGTTTGAAAGAACCAATCGCTCCGCACGAAACGTGGTCATTGTTTTGTAAAATGTTTTTTGCGAACAAGTTTGTAATTAAGCCAAATGAACAAATTTTCCAGGTCTCTCAGTACAATTTTATCTCCTCTCTTATTTCTCATCCGATTCCAGTTCTGATCGATGTTTTGGCTAGATCTTCTCTTGAGGAACAAAACTTGGTCGCTTGTTTGTAGATTTTCCTGTTGCAACCAATTTGTTTACAACTTTGTTTATTTTCAGTTAAATCATATCTCCTCTTTCAATTCTCAAGGGATTTCAGCTCTGATTGTTTCTTTTGAAAGAACTAGACCTTCTGAATAAAACTTGATCATTGTATTGTTCAGTTTTTGCGAACGAACTGCTAATTAGGTCACCTTCACGAGTTTTCAGACTTTTCATTCGAATTGTATCTCCTCCCACAGTTCTCACTCAATTTCAGTTTTGATCGAAGTTTTGGTTAGATCTTCCCTCAGGGAACAAAACTTGGTTGTTTGTTGATTTTCTTGTTGTAAACTGTTTATTGACAACTTTGTTTATTTGCAGTTAAATCGTGTCTCCTCCCTCGCTCAGTTCTCAATGGATTTCAATTCTGATTGTTTTATTTGAAAGAACTCGACCTTCCGCACAAAACTTGGTCATTGTTAATTGTTTGCTAACAAATTAGTAATTAGGTCAACTTAACACATTTTCTTCTGCCTAGAATTGTATCTCCTCTCTTATTTATCATACGAATTCAGTTCTGATGGATGTTTTGGGTCGATCTTCCCTCGGGGAACAAAATTTAGTCCTTTGTTGATTTTCCTGTGGTAAACAATTTGTCATGGAGGTCGGTCCTCTCTCACATTGTCACATTTCAGTTCTGTTTGATGTTTTGGTAGTCACGGTGGTTTTGATGGCAGGTTAGATGAGCTACTACGTCCTTGATGTTCGGGGCTTTCGATTAACCTCACAGTGAGAATATTGGAGAAATTTAAAATTGACTTTTAATTTGGTAACAATCTGAATTTTCATCCATTTTTACCAAAGGTGCCAATAATTCTGCATAATTACAATAATTTTCTATAATTACTTATAATAAGTGTATAGTGGGGCGGCACGGTGGTGTAGTGGTTAGCGCTGTCGCCTCACAGCAAGAAGGTCCGGGTTCGAGCCTCGTGGCCGGCGAGGGCCTTTCTGTGCGGAGTTTGCATGTTCTCCCCGTGTCCGCGTGGGTTTCCTCCGGGTGCTCCGGTTTCCCCCACAGTCCAAAGACATGCAGGTTAGGTTAACTGGTGACTCTAAATTGAGCGTAGGTGTGAATGTGAGTGTGAATGGTTGTCTGTGTCTATGTGTCAGCCCTGTGATGACCTGGCGACTTGTCCAGGGTGTACCCCGCCTTTCGCCCGTAGTCAGCTGGGATAGGCTCCAGCTTGCCTGCGACCCTGTAGAACAGGATAAAGCGGCTACAGATAATGAGATGAGACAATAAATTGGAAATTCCTCCCCAAATGCCTTGAAACTGTCTCGGATAAACCCAGTTTTTCATTTTTCTCGCCTATGGTTCACGGTGAAGGTTTAGCCTTTTTAATTGTACCCTTCTATTCTCTGCCTCGTACCTGTTTATTCCCCTAAACTTTGAGACCACTGCTGTAGGGTGAAGTGAAGTTGAGACTCCACAAGAGACAACCAGGGACTCTGGAGGGATTCTGGATTGAGGAGTGATCTCTGATTACTTGCTCTGAATTCCCAAATCTCATCAAAGCATTATCGGAGAACTAGAAGACTGTGAGCTGTTATGCTTTCAAAGCGAGGTTGGGCAAAGGCAAGTCGCTTTTTACTGAAATCCTTCGAATAAATTTACTTCAATTAAAGGTTAATGTCTTCTTAAATTTTCAGTGTGAGATTAATTAACCACAACGTGCTTCATTGTGGAAGGTAACTAACCACAAAGACGGTTTTCATAACCTTTTCTACACATCTTTACCAAAGATATCATTTCCAGAGCAGACATTCTTCAGCATTTAAAATGTGCACAAATGACTGTCATGTGAGAGATTAAAAAAAAAAAAAAAAAACAGATACAATACAAAAAATACTGAGATAAATACAAATTTTGCCACAAGATGACATGTAGACAGATCATATCTGAAATAGCTCTGTGAAGTGAACTGGCAGTTGAGGACACCTGTCACACTGACAGGACACTTGGTGTCCATTTTTTAAACAATACTCAAGCTGTCAGCAATGTGACAGTTTAATCTCCATAAAACCATCCATCCGTTACCCGTAGCCACTTATCCTGTGCAGGGTCGCAGGCAATCTGGAGCCTATCCCAGCTGACTACGGGCGAAAGGCGGGGTACACCCTGGACAAGTCGCCAGGTCATCACAGGGCTGACACATAGACACAGACAACCATTCACACTCACATTCACACCTACGGTCAATTTAGAGTCACCAGTTAACCTAACCTGCATGTCTTTGGACTGTGGGGGAAACCGGAGCACCCGGAGGAAACCCACGCGGACACGGGGAGAACATGCAAACTCCGCACAGAAAGGCCCTCGCCAGCCGCTGGGCTCGAACCCAGAACCTTCTTGCTAACCATGACACCACCGTGCCGCCTCCATAAAGCCAGACAGCATGAGTTTGTGGAGTTGAGGGATGAGAAAGGTACGGTAAAGCCACCATCCTGCAGTTTTCTTTCTGCTTTATAAAGTGGAGTCGTTAGATTTAGCTGTCTGAGGCCAACGTGGCAGCGAGCTCCAAAACCAAAAGCACAAGGAAGTCTAATTAATATATACAGTAAGGTACAAATGCGATTTCAGAAAAATCGCAAAATTTTCCAAAACGCAATAAAAACAAAAATCTGTGATTTGTTCATTCACGTGAACCTTTATTTAACTGACTAAAAGTACCAAGAAAAGATTTTCAACAGTTTTACTGACCAACTTAATTGTATTCTGTAAATATAAATGAAATTAGAATGTGAGAAATAAAGGTTCACCTGAATTAACAAGAAATCACAGATTTTATTTTATTTTATTCCATTTTGGAAACTATCCCAACTTTTCTGGAAATGAGGTTAATACATTCCATGATACAACAGTTAATTCCGGTCCACTAATTCGATTGGTCGAGCGTCAATCAAAGAGCGCTGATATTTCGCAGAACAGCACTGGGACGTTTGACTGTGTATCACTCCGCTCGTCTGTGTCCTGCACGTAAATCTCCACTTCCTAATTTGAAACTGTTACTATGGTGACATTCGTGGCATCAGCAGCAGAAATGATACTTTTCAAGAATATAACTTTTGACTTGAAATACCAAAGCTCGTCAGATGATGAAAAAGAAGAAGGGATGCCAGTTTTACCGGAAACACCTTGAATGGGAATGTACAGATCAATGTGATCAAAGTGAGCTAGCTAGCCAACATGCTATAAAAAGAGTGGGGGAAGCTATGACCTAATGGTTACAGGAGCAGTTTTGGGACCACAGGGTTGCTGGTTTGATTCCCTAGATCAGCAGGAATGGCTGATGTGCCCTTGAACAAGGCGCCCAACTGCTCCCTAGGTTGCTCTGGATAAGAGCGTCTGCTAAATGCCTGTAATGTACTGTGTGGCTTCTTGGGGATCTATTTCCACTAGAGAAGCAAAACTAAACAGAACATATGGTCTTATTGTGTCTGAAATGTCACTCTATATTAGTTTCTTGTTTACAGAACTCTTGTCTCATCTCATTATCTGTAGCCGCTTTATCCTGTTCTACAGGGTCGCAGGCAAGCTGGAGTCTATCCCAGCTGACTACGGGCGAAAGGCGGGGTACACCCTGGACAAGTCGCCAGGTCATCACAGGGCTGACACATAGACACAGACAACCATTCACACTCACATTCACACCTGCGGTCAATTTAGAGTCACCAGTTAACCTAACCTGCATGTCTTTGGACTGTGGGGGAAACCGGAGCACCCGGAGGAAACCCACGCGGACACGGGGAGAACATGCAAACTCCACACAGAAAGGCCCTCGCCGGCCCCGGGGCTCGAACCCAGGACCTTCTTGCTGTGAGGCGACAGCGCTAACCACTACACCACCGTGCCGCCCTCAGAACTCTTGTATAAAAGCAAAATAACAATAACGAGGTTGTTCTGTTGTACTGTATATATTAACCTACAGTACAGCGTTACTGTATGTCTGTGACTGAATCACAGCCGTGCTGAAGTTCGGTACATCAAAATTCCGTCTTGTGTGATACTGCTTAATAAAAAGATGCTGGGGCATTCAATTTTCAAAAGTTTAGAAAATCTACTTTCTCATGCTGCCCAAAAAAAACATGACAGCGAGTTCTATGGAGTCTAGAGGATGACAGGGCGTTTCATTTCTGGACAGCGACACAAACGAAAACGTGGCAGCTTGTGCCAGCTTTGTGTTTTTCTTTTGCCTCAGAGGTATTGCAGTACTCTCACATGGTTGGTAAGACCCCGTATTTAGCCAGATACACACACACACACACAAAGGCTTGGTATTCTCTAGACCCTCCACTTCTCAAAATAAAAACAGATGTCGCCATATTGATGGAAATGCAGCGAGGTCTTAATATTCGGCTTCGTCTAAGGCAAGCCAGGTGTTCAACAAAAAAACAAACAAAAAAAAAATACCTTACTAAAAAAGCAAACAAAATCCTTACCATAAACTCCAGGGGAAAAAAATAAACGCTTTAGGATATTTGACATTAAGAGAAACGTGGCTCCGATATCCAGGGAGGATGTGAAATTTCTTATGCTTCACATTCAGCGTAGAGATTTGCATCAAAAGGAAATGCAGAGGAAATCCTGGTGCCTGGGAAAGCCAGGCACACATCCTGACAGATGCTGGCAACTATTATATCAAACCACACAAACCACTAATCTAAACCACATACAAATGCCCTGAAATTATCCTCAGCTTCAGACTTCACTGAGCCTTCCAACCTTCAGAGCAAATCTCCGACATCAATAAAAATAAAAAAAAATTAAAAAAAAAAAAAATCACAAGTTAACCAGATTCTTATGCTCCAATATTGGCTCATACTGACATAGGCAGTTAGCCTAGTAAACTAGACCCACCCGCCTAGCGGCCAAAAATATTTTTGCCTAGCGAATGGGTCTAGCCTCGCACCATATAAACAAAAACACCCCGGGCATCAAATCGTGCCCGCCAATCACAACGCAAGGTTTTTGTTTGGATTCTTTGGGCGGGCTTTTGCAGGAGTGACGACAAAGCTGCGCGACGCTGGAGAAAGCACAACAGGAAAGATGGCTACGGCTAGTGAACAGCGCGCGTTTGACTCCGCTTTGGAATCAGTTTTAGAAGAATTAGACTTGGAGTTTTCGTTGAAACATGAGCAGGAAGAGGCTCTCCGCTCATTCCTTTTCAAGAAGGACGTTTTCGCTGTTTTGCCGACCGGCTATGGCAAAAGTCTGATCTACCAGCTGGCTCCGCTCGTAGCCAAAAGGACGGGGCTAGTTTGTGCAGTACGAAGAATTAATAAACAGCTTTGAAACATTACTTTTTGATTGTTTCTTATTTTCCCGTTATTTTAAATTTAAGGGAAATTATTTCACCAAACACCACTAAATAAAAACTCTCAAAAACAGTTTAAGCAAACCCTTGAAAAACACTTGGAAAAAATAAGAGTGTATGTTAAGTATGTGGTACAGACTCCAAACTTGTGGTCATTATCTCCAAACTTCTTAATATCTAGAACCTGTTTATTAAAGGTCCCATGGCATGGTGGTTTGTTGATGCTTTAAACGGGCTCGTGGAGGTTTCCGGATGTTATATCCGCAGCCTTTCTCGAAATGAACCCTAGGCATGTAGATATAGCCTCCTGGGAGAAAGCCCCATTTCAGCGCTTTTCCCAGTGCGTCGTTTTGCTAATGAGAAGCAGGAGGCGGGGAAGGGTAGAGGGTGGGGGCGGGTCTTATCATTAATATTCATGACATGTAAACGTGTTACCTCTGATTGGCTAACAGCACTGTGACGCTACCTCCAGTGGGTCAGAACAAGCAGATGTGGGTGTCTTACTATGGCGAGAGAGAAGGAACAAACCGCGAAGGGAAAAATACCGCGCGCTGACGTCATTAAGGTGCGACGCGAGGAAATAAAATAAATTCAACAAATGTTTGGGTTTTTACGGAACAAACAAACAAATAAAATGAACGAGAGACTTAAAAAAAGAATGTGGGTGTCTTTGTAAAAACTGTTTTGATTGGCTATTATAACAGAGCATGCCGCATGCTTTTTGGTTTTGTAGCGCAGAGTACCTGGCTAACTGCAGGAAGTGGTTAGCTGCACAGCTAATGTAGCCATTGCAAGGCTAACGTGGCACCGATTTTAAAACACGGCAAAACGACTTAACAGTTATACACTTACTTGTTCGGTGTTTGTGGCTGATGCGGCAGGGATGCTTGGTACGGACCCAGGCTTCAGTGACAGTTGATGTGCAAAACCTGCCCTGTACTGTCCCAAGTTGTGGAAACATTCCTCAGGAAAATGCTTCCGACAAACATACACCGTCTTAGGTAGACTCGACGGCGTATTATTGGAGTAAATAAAATTAAGCCACTGCGTCTTCAGGGGCTCTCCCGTCGGCAGTAAAAACAGACTCTTTTCTGTGTTGTCACATCCATGTACAGCGCAATTTCCATGTTTCGCTCGCTTAGGTGATGCCATGTTGTTGTGTCCTCTATGGTCTACTCACTACAACTGGGCGGGGCAATCCATACAGTGGGTGGGAATCCAGAGGGGGGGCGTGGGGATCATCTCCCTTGCTGACGTAGTAAAGGGAAGAGTTTATCAACGCGCCGTTTTGACGCGCCATTCTCAAATGTTGGGCATAGTTTGGTTTACACATTATGAAATTTCTAGCCACTGGGGTGACTTAAGAAGGTCAGAGGAACTCATTTTAACGTTAAAAAACCTCAGGAAGTGAAAATTTCATGCCATGGGACCTTTAATTAATACGCATTTTGAAAAATTATTTATTTCAAGGCCTCCCCCACTGCACGCTCTGACTACGTCACAGTCACTGTTGCGCTGATTGGTCAGAGCGTTGGCCTATACGCACAGAGACAGTTTGAAAGACAGCGGGTTGTTCCTCCTACACCCGGCGGAAATGTCTACGGATCGAGGCCAGATTAAATATTAACATTTAGTCTGGCTTGCCAGGCTAATAGGCAGTGCTAATCTGAGTAGTCACGAAAATGTGCAAAGAAATCGCTTCGGCATCAATATACAGTGCACTCGCTGTCCACTTTATCTGGCCGTTTTCCTCTGACCTCGCTTATCGACAAGGCGTTTGTTTCCACCCACAGAACTGTAACTCGCTCAATGTTTTTTGCACCATTCTGTGTAAACTCTAGAGACTATGTGTGAAAACCCCAGGAGATCAGCAGTTTCTCAAATACTCAAATCAGTCTATCTGGCTCAAGCCAACGCCCATGCTACAGTGAAAGTCACCGAGATCACGTATCTGCGTGATTTGATGCATTGTGCTGCTGTCAAGGGATTGGCTGATTAGAGAACTGCATAACACAGCAGGTGGATGGGTATACCTAATAAAGTGGCCGGTGAGTGTACACACAGTTTTTTATATTATATAGGGCGGCACGGTGGTGTAGTGGTTAGCGCTGTCGCCTCACAGCAAGAAGGTCCGGGTTCGAGCCCCGTGGCCGGCGAGGGCCTTTCTGTGCGGAGTTTGCATGTTCTCCCCGTGTCCGCGTGGGTTTCCTCCGGGTGCTCCGGTTTCCCCCACAGTCCAAAGACATGCAGGTTAGGTTAACTGGTGACTCTAAATTGAGCGTAGGTGTGAATGTGAGTGTGAATGGTTGTCTGTGTCTATGTGTCAGCCCTGTGATGACCTGGCGACTTGTCCAGGGTGTACCTCGCCTTTCGCCCGTAGTCAGCTGGGATAGGCTCCAGCTTGCCTGCGACCCTGTAGGACAGGATAAAGCGGCTAGAGATGATGAGATGAGATGAGACGAGACAACTGCGAATGGTCTGTGTTTCTATTCCGTGATGTTGTGTGATTTAATCGAGAAATAGCATTTCCATTTGCTCATCATGTCATGCAAAAAATGTGATTCCATTTCAAATAATGCTTGATCAAGTCATCTGGAAAAACCACCTTGTGTGAGCGTAAAAATGTTTTTCCAATATTTTACAGGTATTTTTGAAAATCATGTGTTTCCATAACACTTTTTTTTTTTTGATCGTCATTTCAAATTGCGCAGTAAGCAGGTTAATGGAAATATGGCTCATGCCATCGTGCAGGACAAGGAATTTTAGGAATGCGTCTTTTTTTATCACCAACATATCTAATACTGGCAGTCCATGCACTGAGAGTGAAGAAGAAGAGTATTGTGGGATGGTAATAAAGCACTTCCTGTTTCACTGCCAGATGGCATGGCTGTGAGGTGACTGAATGGAACAAATGTTCATAGCTCAAATGGCCTGCTCCGATACACTGAAGTGATGTCAAATGCTCAAGGTTGTCTCTATTTTTCAGGCCAGAGCCTTTGAGATTATAATTATATTCCATGGAAAGAATTTATCAGGCAGTTATTACACCTCATTTTTGAAGGAGAGTATGGCAAGCACAGAGACTGTGTAATCCATGATTGACGATTCGCACACAATTAATTTAAGTGCAGAAGCGTAAACTCTGGCTAGATGAATGCCAATGCACCACACATTGCACAAGATTTTCCCTTGTTGATGCCTTAGTTTTATGTACAAAAAAAGCAGAAAATGACGGAGTGCATACTTTGGAATCACTCTCTGTTATTCTGACAGTGAGCATATGCTTGGCTGAAACTGGCCCGACTCGTGGTTCCAATTAAAGCTCGAGAATACGTGCATCAACCTCACAGCCTTCCTCTAAGGAAACGCAAGCAGACCCTTCCGACTGATTTTGTATCATCTTACAGCGCAGCATATGCCTTCCTTAAAGCATATACGCGGAACCACGGCCTCACTTTCGTTTATGAACGCCTTGAGACCTCAAGAATGGCACAGGAATAGTTTTAAGCGTTAATAATAAATCTAATATCGGCATTTTTACGATTAAAGTGATTCATATAGGTAGCGGTCTGAGTGAATGACCTTGACATCACAGCAGGAAGGCTATCGGTCTCATCGCCATTTCTGCTATACTAAAACACAGAGCTGACTGCAACTCCGATCCTCCATTTTGAGCTAATTTATCACCATGCCACGTAGATGTGTTTTTGGCCGGTGCAGCAACACGACAGAAGGTGGATTTACGTTGCATTCATGGCCCAAGAATGTTCAAATTACAAAGATTTGGACGCGTTTTGTGAGAAGTTCACGGGCACATTGGGCGCCTACGAAGTGGTCTCTCCTCTGCTCTGCACATTTTACTGAAGACTTGTACGAGACCTCTGATCTGTTGAGGAGCGTTGGCTATAAGCCCGTATTGAAAGAGGGTGCAGTACCAACAATTAAAGGAAAGGAAAACTACAAGAAAAGGAAAGTATTTATTTATTTATTTTAAAAGGAAAGTGAGTTCAGTTGCACCAGTCTTCCCGGAGTGAGCCGAGGGTTGTTGCTAAAACCCGGGATGGAACGGGACGGGATGTGACATATCGCTCGGGCAGTGACCTCCCTGCAGTTGTTGCTAAAACCGGTGACATCTCGTCCCGTCCCGTCCCGGGTTTTAGTAATTGCCTGAGCCGAGCAGTAATGGCGGAGTACTCAGTATGAAAAAAAGTGAATGAGTGGACCAGCCATCTGATTTCTAAACTGGATATCGCTGCCATCTCTCCCTTACATGGAAGACGTGAATGAACGGAGAACTGAACGAACAACTGAAAGTCAGATATTTCAAAAACAATCGGCCTTCAAGAAGCGAGAACACAGACGGGTAAGCTCCGACTCTTATTTGGATAAAAAAAACAACATGTTATTTACCTGCATTTAGATTAATACATGTAACTTGTATTGTGTTTTTAAGTTACCGGTATAAGATTATTTAATTTGCTTCAGAATGTGATTGTCTCAGTTCATCTGATTATTTAATTAGCCTTTTACATTTTATCAGTGAAAATGCATGCATGTGCATGTTGCACAAGTTATAGCACCTATCCTGTTTTAATGAGAGTCAACCCACAATCAATGAAGTCAAATCAGTCTTAGTTGAGCAAGTCGGTAACGCTATTTCTTACTTTCACCATAAATCTTTATTTATATGACTTTGGTGTCAAAGGCCTCGGCCTTAAAACCGGTTCCCGCTGTGACGTCACGCGCTCAGGGCTGGCTGGCTCAGCGGGGCAGCTTGAGTGCCAACTTTGCGGTCGATTTTAACTCTCAAAAATATATCTATTTTATTCCCATTTATGCAGCATACAAGAGTCAAGGATGGAGATACTATCCACTCAGAAATTTATTTAAAAATAAAGACTCTACGTATTTCCTTTAACTGTATATGTGAGCATACAACACATACACACTTTCTCATTGGTCTTCAGATGGCCTATGGAGATTAATATTTCATCATAAAATGAGGCTCTGATAGGACAGGATAGGACAGGATAGGATAGGACAGGATAGGATAGACGGGAGGGCTTCAATTTCCCTAACTTGGGGATCAGTACTCGGTCATGGCACACGGTGCTTACGAGGGCAATATAGAAACCAGACCCCTAGGGCATCGCTGTCTTCACAGACTCCTTAATCCACACAGCTCAAGCTGTGGGGGTTAAAAAAAAAAGGAAAAATGTCGGCTTTGCCTATGATGTCTCGTAACACACTGATTTATGGCTGTCTTTTAAGCCGCTGCTATACTGCATGTACGTGCACCCAAGATACTGGTCATTTTGTGGCTGCATAAATTATTACCAACAATTTATGAGAAAAAAGTATGGTTACAATCCATCCTGTCATGCTTAATAAGTAAGAAGGACACGCATCACCTTCTCTGCAATGAGTACAAAGCAAATTCGAGAGACAAAGATATCTGCGTGACCATCAAGAACGCTTTCAAGTTTCACATCATTGTTAATTTTTTTTGTTATTTAGATCCACAGATAGAATGGTTCTAATTCACCAGAAACATTAACTGCGCTTGACAGCAATCTGTCCTTCTTTTCTTTGTTTAGAAGAATCTCTGAGAAAGTTTCAATAAACATTGGAGCGCAAGTTGATGAACGTTTTATGACGCTCATAAAACTCTGCTGCGTTCTTAACTTTTTCCTTTTTTTTTTTTAAGAACCTCTTTCTTCACATGTGTAACGATCTCTGGGCTCGTTTGGTTTTCCTGTTTTGTGTTGGCACCTCCCACCTGCTCACCTGAGGCCCGTTTCACTTGGTTCAGCCTTTATTCTTGGGTTTCACGTGACGTCACATCCGCCTCATTAGTTATTCAAAACTTTAGCTGGTGGTCTCCCAAAGCTCAGTTGACAAAGCGTATGTACGGAGAAGGTGCATTGCTCGCGTGAAAAATGCCTTACGCTTGCGTTGTTTTAGGTTGTTCGAATCGATCAAACCATGAAACTGATAAAAGTTTCTTCAGGGTTCCCCGTGAACTAATAAAAAAGGGTGAACGAACACAGGATTTCACAAAAAGACGTCGAGAAAGGTGGCTTTTGAACCTCTCACTGAAATCGAAGGGAGCCGAGTCGCAGCGTGCTCGAGTTTGCAGTGATCACTTGGTGAAAGGTTTGTATTTCCCTCTCAGCTATGTCCTTAGTGTTTTCCAAGTACTTTTCTTGCTATGTGTCGTTATTATACGGTACTTTTTTTCGTCACGAAGCGCTAAAGTCCCCAGCTGTTTCTTTTTTACTCCTCACAAAGTCCATATGCATGAAGGTCGCGACAAAATTCTTCCCCAGCCGTACAGTTACAATGCGCCGTGATCACGTCTCCGTCTTGTTTAACTAAGATCCAGGTCTTTAAAGGGGTTTCTGATGATCTTTGTGAATGATTTAGCTGAGAGATAAGAGCCAACACAAGTGAGAATCAAGCAAACTGTTGTTTGTTTACACTTCAGCTTGCAGCGCTTTGTTGTAAAGATGCGAACGAAAAGCTTAAAAAAAAACATACTTACACGGGCAAAAACAATACAGGATTCATTGGGCAGTGACTTGATACCGAGGTCCTTTACCCAGCCACGTACAAAAAAGTTGTAAGCCTCTATACTCTTCCACGCTTTCATCTGTTTTGCGGTGTAGAAGGACGTCTGCAACACCAGATAGTTCGAGATGTTGGGGAACTCGACTGAAGGGTCGTTTTCGAGATCGTATGACAAATCCTTCTTTCCCAGACTGTAGGGGTCGATTCCATTGCACATAGCGATCTTCTGGATATATCTAAAGCCAGCAGTGGCTTCTAGATTACGAGCGTACTCTGATAAGTTATCACTAGTTGCTTGTACTACGGCAGCCATTTTGGTTTGCTAGCCCACCAGCTGTTTTACCTAGTCTGGCTAACGCAACTTCAAAGCTCTGCAAGCATTTGGTCTGGCATAGATATTAAGCCCAACTGTTTCCCAAAGCGCGTGGTTGACCCGCCTCCCTGAAATGCCTCAGTTTGCTACTGGTCGAAGCCAGAAAAGGCTGTGACGAAGCTTAAACTAATCACATCACTCTTTCCTCTGAGGTATGTGACGCGACAGAAACTGCTTGAGTAACAGGAAGAAGAAGGAGGAGCTGAAGAGGAAGAGGACGATAATAGCGCGATCAAAGGCGAGACGACCACAACGATAGGATTCTCGCTGAGCCCCATTGATTTGGCTACCGGCGGGGCTAACTGGTAGATTAAACTCTTACCGAAGCCGGTCAGGAGCAAGGCGAAAACGTCCTTCCTTTCAATAAATACCTCCAGGGCTGCTCTTTGCTCCGTTTTCAATGAGAACTTCCCGTTGAATGCTTTCAATACAGCATCTACCGCTGTGTCAAAGGCTTGCCGCTGCTCCATGTTCGTAATGTTTCTAGTGAATGAAGCGCTTCCGGCATAGATTCTGTAAACAATCTATGGCTTCCGGTCGCAGTTCTACTACGTCAGTGCCTTGAACACGCCTCTACCCAGGGCCGTTGGAGATGCTCAAAGTTGATTGGCTCCCGATTTTTCGGGAGCTTGGAAGAGCTGGAGATAGCTTGCCTTGCCAGACTAAGTTCGCAGCAGCCCCCCGTGTTGCATCACACTTAGGATGGGCAGGCCCAGGCTAGTTTTACCGGAAGTGAAAGCGCTAAGAAAAGTCATGTGATTGAAACCCAAGAATATAAGATCAGTTTGGCAGATACCAGAGAGGAAGTAGCTAGTGGCAGCTGTGCTTTTTGGGGCTTCTTGGTTTGTGGGTATTTTTTTGTTGCATTACTCTGTTTGCCTTTAAGCCCATGTTTACATTAGACCGTATCAGCGGATCATCAGATTAATGTTTTTAAAACGATTTGTGTGCACACAGCAACGCCAATACGCGGATACGCTCGGCTCCGCAGGCATCCTGCGCTCCAAATCACTCCGCCCTGAACAGCGAGTGCCCTCTGGAGGGTGCGCACTCCGGCCCTGCGCAGCTCACACAGTGCGCGAGTGAAGTGCACGAGCCACGATTCGGGACTGAGCCGCTGTGTGTGTGATCCCAGCGCATATCACTTACCACTTGCAAGTGGAAGGATGGCAAGCCTAAAGACAATCATAACTACACAATGGGCAGTATTTGCATCAGTATTTGCAGTATTTTCATACTTTTATACTCTTTAATGAAAGGTGATACAAGGCGGAAGTCCGCGCCGTTTTTCAGCAGTCGCGTCACATGACCAACGCCAGCGAATCAGGAAGGTGGATGTCACAGTGACGTTGTCCAATGAGACGCCAGCTAGAGCTCAGCACAGCGTATCCGCGTATTCTGAATGTTTACACAGCACCGGACCAGACACGATCTGGATTGAATACGTGGATGCTGGCGGATTCCCGTTTCCCGGCGTTTCCAGGCGGTTTAATGTAAACGGACAGTGCATCCGCAAAGAAAACGTGACAGATACGGTCTAATGTAAACGTAGCCTAATTCTGTTCAGTTTAAGTTTTGTTTATGTTTTTTCTAATAAATCCTTGAGTTTTCTAATTTAAAGATGTGTGTCCTCCTCTTTTGTTCCGGTCTTGAGCCTAGTCGTAACAAAACGGGAGCTCGTCCGGGATTAATGTGATTCATGTGCCAGAGGCTGGATGTAATATGGTAATGAGGGATAGTAAAGACTTAAGGTGACGCCATTATTCACAATCAAGTCTCTTACCATCACAATGGATCACTTCCGAACTGCATGCCATTACTTGGTCATTCCCTAACGTCCCAAAAAGTCTGATTGTCCTGAGCTGTTCACTTGTTACTAAGTGGATTTTCCAGGGCTTTCGCATTACACAGGATGTTCCTGACCCTTGACCTCTGTTTGGCTTCTATTGTGGCTTTCTATTGTGAATTAAATCTAACTTTGCCATTTAGCCAATAATTAATAAGATGGAGACAACACTAGATGTGTTGATTGTTGGCCACATTCTTCCTTTAATACATTTAACTATTCATCTTACACACGCTTCATAACAAACAATGCGAAAATGACAAAAGGAACAACCATGAAACGGGCCTCGTTTATCAAGCTTTTAATAAAGGTGTGTTCGTAGAAATGTTTTCGTATGTTTAGGACAAACTGAAGTAAAAATTTTGATAACACTCATTTTCTTCGTGCTTATGTTGCATGTTGATAAAAATGCCAATCCAAGCATGTTCACAGCTAGCCACGGATCTCCATAAAAGGCAAAGTTCACAGCGAGCTGAAAACAGTGAAATGATGGCTAAAAGGGTGTTTCCTAAGTGGAGTGTGTGTTAAATCTTCAGCCAGTCGTGTGCAGACATACACTTACTTTTCCTCCTTTTTTTATGGCGCCAATACTTTTTTCCTAATAGGCTAATCTTCTCTATTAATTTATGAATTTATTTCAGATTGCTTCATTTCTCGTCACTGATATGAAAGCACTGGGTTTCTATGGAATCAATTTTGTGCCAAAATGTTCATACAATACTTTTGAAATATCAAACAAAAATGACAAATCAAAATACAAAAAAAGGGAAAAAAAAGTAAATTTTTTTAGACTGGCAAACAAATTATTTGTGTAATCGTGCAAAATATCAGTCTATTACTCTTCAGAAACCTTTTATTTTTGTTCCGCGTCTTTCTCAGTTTTGTTTGACGTAATTTATTTTGGTTGCGATTCCAGCTTTCTCGTTTGCGCTCCCTGACTTTTTGCTTGCAGTTTTGGCACAAACTTCACGTGTGGGTGGGCTGTCCAGGAATGCATTCCCATTGGCTAACTTGTGTTTGACTGACAGCTACGCTCAGCCATTCCCTACTCGGATTCTGGCGGACTGTTTGACGAGTGACCGATCCATTGATGGTAAACAAGGATCAAGTGGACTTCAGTGGCGACTATGATATTGAATTAATTCAACAAAGTGTAAATTCAATATCATAGTCGCCACTGAAGTCCACTCGATCCTTGTTTACCGTCAATGGATCGGTCACTCGTCAAACAGTCCGCCAGAATCCGAGTAGGGAATGGCTGAGCGTAGCTGTCAGTCAAACACAAGTTAGCCAATGGGAATGCATTCCTGGACAGCCCACCCACACGTGAAGTTTGTGCCAAAACTGCAAGCAAAAAGTCAGGGAGCGCAAACGAGAAAGCTGGAATCAAAAACAAAACTGAGAAAGACGCGGAACAAAAATAAAAGGTTTCTGAAGAGTAATAGACTGATATTTTGCACGATTACACGAATAATTTGTTTGCCAGTCTAAAAAAATTTACTTTTTTTTCCTTTTTTTGTATTTTGATTTGTCGTTTTTGTTTGGTATTTCAAAAGTAGGACGGCACGGTGGTGTAGTGGTTAGCGCTGTCGCTATCCAAAACCTGGAGCAAATCATATGAAAATTGTATTTAACTAATGAGGTTTTAGGCAGAGTGTATTTACAGCTGTGTTCGTTAAGCTGATTTATTACCCAACATGATCTTTGCAGGCGGGCGGCATGGTGGTGTAGTGGTTAGCGCTGTCGCCTCACAGCAAGAAGGTCCGGGTTCGAGCCCCGTGGCCGGCGAGGGCCTTTCTGTGCGGAGTTTGCATGTTCTCCCCGTGTCCGCGTGGGTTTCCTCCGGGTGCTCTGGTTTCCCCCACAGTCCAAAGACATGCAGGTTAGGTTAACTGGTAACTCTCAATTGACCGTAGGTGTGAATGTGAGTGTGAATGGTTGTCTGTGTCTATGTGTCAGCCCTGTGATGACCTGGCGACTTGTCCAGGGTGTACCCCGCCTTTCGCCCGTAGTCAGCTGGGATAGGCTCCAGCTTGCCTGCGACCCTGTAGAAGGATAAAGCGGCTAGAGATAATGAGATGAGATTTCAAAAGTATTGTATGAACATTTTGGCACAAAATTGATTCCATAGGTTTCACGAAATTGTGAAAGTTAAAATAAATATGCTATTTAAACTTGAGAGTGCAGATAAAATTATACAACCCCAATTCCAAAATAGTTGGGACGCTGTGCAGACTGTCAATAAAAACAGAATGCGATAATTTGCAAATCACGGAAACCCTATATTTCATTGAAAATAGTACAAAGACAACAAATCTGTTAAAACTGAGAAATTTGATTGTTTTTTGAAAAAAATATATATGCTCATTTGGAATTTGACATCAGCAACACATTTCAAAAAAAGTTGGGACAGGGGCATGTTTACCACTGTGATGCATCACCTGTACTTTTAACAACACTCTGTAAACGTTTGGGAACTGAGGAGACCAATTGCTATAGTTCTCAAAGAGAAATGTTCTCCCATTCTTGCCTGATATACAATTTCAATTGCTCAACAGTTTGGGGTCTCCATTGGCATATTTCGTGCTTCATAATGTGCCAAATGTTTTAAATGGGAGACAGGTCTGGACTGCAGCAGGCCAGTTTAGCACCTGGACTCTCTTACTACAGAGCCATGCAGTTATAATATGTGCAGAAAACGGTTTGGCATTGTCTTGCTGAAAGAAGGAAGGCCTTCCCTGAAAAAGATTTTGTCTGGATGGCAGCATATTGCTCTGAAACCTGTATATATTATTCAGCATTAATGATGCCTTCCCAGATGTACAAGCTACCCATGTCATGTGCATTAATGCCCCCTCATACCATCACAGATGTGGGTTTTTGAACTGTGCACTGATAACAAGCCGGATGGTCCCTCTCCTCTTTAGCCTGGAGGACGTGGTGTCCATGATTTCTAAAAAGAATTTCTACTTTTGATTCGTCAGACCTCGGGACAATTTTCCACTTCGCCTCAGTCCATCAGAAAAGAGCTCGAGCCCAGAGAAGGTGGCGGTGTTTCTGGATATTGTTTATATCTGGTTTTAACTTGCATTTGTGGATGCAGTAATGAACTGTTTTCACAGACGATGGTTTTCTGAAGTGTTCCTGAGCCCATAAAGTGATCCCAAAATTCTTTGCAATTTTATATTGAGGAACGTTTTTCTTAAATTGTTGCACTGTTTGCCCAGGCAGTCTTTCAAAGAGCAGTGAACCCCTCCCCATCTTTACTTCTAAGAGACTCCGCCTCTCTGGGATGCTCTTTTCACGTTACCCAATCATGTTACTGACCTGTTGCCAATTAACCAAATTAGTTATTTTTAACATGACACAACTTTTTCAGTCTTTTGTTGCTCCCGTCCCAACTTTTCTGAAATGTGTTGCTGACATCAAATTCAAAATGAGCACATCCATCCATCCGTTGTCTGTAGCCGCTTATCCTGTGCAGGGTCGCAGGCAAGCTGGAACCTATCCCAGCTGACTACGGGCGAAAGGCGGGGTGCACCCTGGACAAGTCGCCAGGTCATCACAGGGCTGACACATAGACACAGACAACCATTCACACTCACGGTCAATTTAGAGCCACCAATTAGCCTAACCTGCATGTCTTTGGACTGTGAGGGAAACCAGAGCAAACCCACGCGGACACGGGGAGAACATGCAAACTCTGCACAGAGAGGCCCTTGTCGGCCACTGGGCTCGAACCCGGACCTTCTTGCTGTGAGGCGACAGTGCTCACCACTACACCACTGTGCCACCCCAAAAATGAGCACATTTTTCAAAAACAATACATTTTCTCAGTTTCAACATTTGATATGTCGTCTTTGTACTATTTTCAATGAAATATAGGGTTTCCGTGACTTGCAAATCTTCACGTTGTTTTTATTTATGTTTTACACAGCGTCCCAACTTTTTTGGAATTGGGGTTGTAGTATCTCGTATCAATCAGCTGCGGTTATACTCACATTAGTGAGTCTCATTATACTCTCCTGCTTTATGGATCCAAACAATTTTTAGGATTTTCATGATTAACCCATTTATTGTGTCAGTGCTCCAGCGAATGATTGATGAATAAACACTACGCACGGATCCAGTTTGATAAATCAGGCCCGATGTTGCGACACTATCTATAAACGCCACCTTTCGTTCATCATTAGCCCTGACAGCAATTTTTGAACGAACGTGTTGAGCTACAAAGCGTCACAACCAGTGTCTATGGATTACAGTTTAAGAGCCGAGGAGCTGCAGTGACTATTATCGTCTTTGCTATGCGTTCAGCTGGTCCAGCTCGTTTTAAAAGTGAAGCCAGAAAAAAAAGCAAACTTCTATCATGTACACAGATAAGGAGCTTAAAGTGCTGATGACACGTTTTTGACATCTTTGGCGATGTTTTATAACATAAAAAGTAATTCCCGATGATCCATATATTAATTCACGAAGGCGCCTATTTTACAAATTATGATGATAAACGCGGCTATTTGGGCAAATTTGACGGGGCTGCAGCACCCAGGAGACGAAGGAGGAGGAGGAGCTATATGACGTCAGCGAAAGAACCTTCCTCCTAACTTACCAGTTTGTTGTTGATGCGACAGGTGTTCAGTTTATCATTATTAGTATTTTTATTAGACATTATTATACATTATTATATATATAGTTATTATGCCTTCGCGTTGTGTTGCCGGCTTTTGCTCCAAAACCCACAAGGATGGGGTAAGTTTATTCAAGTTTCCCAGAGATCCCGAGCTGCATGCGAAGTGGGTGAGGCAAGTCAGGCGCACTCGTGACAAGTGGGAGTCCTCACCAACATCCGTCCTGTGCTCTGAACACTTCGATTTGGATTGTTTTGACACCCTTCCCAGCTTAAAGGAATCTCTTGGGTGTGCAGTTCAGCACAAACGTGTGTTACTACCATCAGCAGTGCCTACACAGTGTTGCCAGATTGGGAGGTTTCCTGCCCAGTTGGGCGGTTTCGAACATATTTTGGGCTGGAAAACGTCAGCAGTATCTGGCAACAGATACTGCTGAAGTTTTCCAGCCCAAAATATGTTCAAAACCCACCAAAATGCACTTGAAACCGTCCAACTGGGCGGGAAACCTCCCAATCTGGCAACACTGCCAGTATTCCGGAGGGGGTCTACTAGTAGCTATGCCGGATCCAAAGACAGTCTTCCTGTCAGAACATGTGTTGTGAAATGACATAAGATAAAGGTACGTAGAGCTATAGATTCTACATGATAATCATAAATGTAATCATAAAGTCGGCGTGATATCAGTCATGTATTTGCTTGTGAAAGCTTGCGGCTTTCATGTAACTGCCGCCTAGCAATGAGAGCCAAAGGGTAAAGAGGGTAGGCTATCATAGATTCTATTCGGAAGAGATCAACACAATTCTAGACTCCCAGAAGAGGAAGAGCTAGCACTAGAGAGTTCACCGGCGTTTTCATGCGCCATTTCCATTGAGTAGAACAGCCAGTGAACCGCAGCGTGTTCTTCCGCTGACGTCACAACATGGCCGCAAGCCACGGACCCAGTTTTCTTGCGCTGTGCAATTAAAAGTTGGATATTCGCGTAACAACAGCTTCTTTTCACGTAATTATAACAGAAATCTAACATGTTTGCCATGTTGTATAGTTTATTTAAGAAATTGCATAGAGTCATGTTCGTGTCATCAGCCCTTTAACGTCAGCCACTGTCTTAGCTGACGGGTTAATGTCCTCCCTGCTCACAGTTCAGTTTAACTCCACTGGATGCCTTGTGCTACCTGCTATTTCTAAAGATGTTCACCTGCCTGTAATGCAACAACAACAACAACAACAAAAAAAAAAAGGATTGAGACTGTTTTGATTTTCTTCACTTGTCATCAGTTTAAATATTTATCATTCCTCGTTCTTGACAGCTCACCATATTCCTCCAAGCACGGCAGCCCTATCTCAGCCTAACACAACTGTGTGACAAATATAAATTGCTTTTTTTTCTCCAGAGACCAAATCTGAATCTTCCCTTCCGAGGGCACTTTCTGGCTGAGAACAAATCCACTCTGGATCTCTGAATGTAGCAGACAAGAATTCTCCAGGGTTTCCAGAACTATCTGCACTATTCCTTCACCTCAGTGTTAACCTAACATCTTAAATGACCCCCTGCTAGAAGCCTTTAGTGGCTGCAGCATGTTAAATTTGTAATTTTCGGTGCTGTGTCGCTGATTCTACGCTGTTGTTCTTGGTAATTGTCGCTCCCTTTTGTTAAGCACATTCACTAAAGGCACTCGGCAGCGAATTACCCGACAGGCTGAGACTAGATGAGACACTCATTTCACTGCAAAACTTCAATTTACACCAAACAGGAACTCTTGCACTGCTGATATTATTTACTCTTGACCCATGAGATTGAGGTTATGTGCATAAAAGAAAACCACATCATTTGCAATTATGATCTTATAACTTTTATCTTGTATCTTTCTGATATACAGTGGGGCAAAAAAGTATTTAGTCAGTCACCAATTGTGCAAGTTCTCCCACTTAAAAAGATGAGAGAGGCCTGTAATTTTCATCAGAGGTACACTTCAACTATGAGAGACAAAATGAGAAGAAAAAAAAATCCAGAAAATCACATTGTCTGATTTTTAAAGAATTTATTTGCAAATTATGGTGGAAAATAAGTATTTGGTCAATAACAAAAGTTCATCTCAATACTTTGTTATATACCCTTTGTTGGCAATGACAGAGGTCAAACGTTTTCTGTAAGTCTTCACAAGGTTTTCACACACCGTTGCTGGTATTTTGGCCCATTCCTCCATGCAGATCTCCTCTAGAGCAGTGATGTTTTGGGGCTGTCGCTGGGCAACACGGACTTTCAATTCCCTCCAAAGATTTTCTATGGGGTTGAGATCTGGAGACTGGCTAGGCCACTCCAGGACCTTGAAATGCTTCTTACGAAGCCACTCCTTCGTTGCCCGGGCGGTGTGTTTGGGATCATTGTCATGCTGAAAAACCCAGCCACGTTTCATCTTCAACGCCATTGCTGATGGAAGGAGGTTTTCACTCAAAATCTCACGATACATGGCCCCATTCATTCTTTCCTTTACACGGATCAGTCGTCCTGATCCCTTTGCAGAAAAACAGGCCCAAAGCATGATGTTTCCACCCCCATGCTTCACAGTAGGTATGGTGTTCTTTGGATGCAACTCAGCATTCTTTCTCCTCCAAACACGACAAGTTGAGTTTTTACCAAAAAGTTCTATTTTGGTTTCATCTGACCATATGACATTCTCCCAATCCTCTTCTGGATCATCCAAATGCTCTCTAGCAAACTTCAGACGGGCCTGGACATGTACTGGCTTAAGCAGGGGGACACGTCTGGCACTGCAGGATTTGAGTCCCTGGCGGCGTAGTGTGTTACTGACGGTAGCCTTTGTTACTTTGGTCCCAGCTCTCTGCAGGTCATTCACTAGGTCCCCCCGTGTGGTTCTGGGATTTTTGCTCACCGTTCTTGTGATCATTTTGACCCCACGGGGTGAGATCTTGCGTGGAGCCCCAGATCGAGGGAGATTATCAGTGGTCTTGTATGTCTTCCATTTTCTAATAATTGCTCCCACAGTTGATTTCTTCACACCAAGCTGCTTACCTATTGCAGATTCAGTCTTCCCAGCCTGGTGCAGGTCTACAATTTTGTTTCTGGTGTCCTTTGGCAGCTCTTTGGTCTTGGCCATAGTGGAGTTTGGAGTGTGACTGTTTGAGGTTGTGGACAGGTGTCTTTTATACTGATAACGAGTTCAAACAGGTGCCATTAATACAGGTAACGAGTGGAGGACAGAGGAGCCTCTTAAAGAAGTTGTTACAGGTCTGTGAGAGCCAGAAATCTTGCTTGTTTGTAGGTGACCAAATACTTATTTTACCGAGGAATTTATCAATTAATTCATTAAAAATCCTACAATGTGATTTCCTGGATTCTTTCCCCCCATTCTGTCTCTCATAGTTGAAGTGTACCTATGATGAAAATTACAGGCCTCTCTCATCTTTTTAAGTGGGAGAACTTGCACAATTGGTGGCTGACTAAATACTTTTTTGCCCCACTGTACAGATCTGTGGCTGTACAATAAGGCCTGGTTCAGGAGCAAAGTTTAGTTGGTTATTATTACTTCCCCCTGCCTGATTATTGCATTGTGTTCAATGAAGGAAGAGTTTAAAGCATATACGCAGAACCACGGCCTCACTTTTCGTTTATAAATGCCTTGAGACCTCAAGAATGGCACAGGAATAGTTTTAAGCGTTAACAATAAATCTAATATCGTCATTTTTACGATCAAGGTGATTCATATAGGTAGCGGTCTGAGTGAATGACCTTGACGTCACAGCAGGAAGGCTATCGGTCTCATCGCCATTTCTGCTATACTAAAACACCGAGCTGACTGCAACTCTGATCCTCCATTTTGAGCTAATTTATCGCCATGCCACGTAGATGTGTTGCTGGCCGGTGCAGCAACATGACAGAAAGTGGATTTACGTTGCATTCATGGCCCAAGAATGTTCAAACTGCAAAGATTTGGACGCGTTTTGTGAGAAGTTCACGGGCACATTGGGCGCCTACGAAGTGGTCTCTCCTCTGCTCCGCACATTTTACTGAAGACTCGTACGAGACCTCTGATCTGTTGAGGAGCGTTGGCTATAAGCCTGTATTAAAAGAGGGTGCAGTACCAACAATTAAAGGAAAAGAAAACTACAAGAAAAGGAAAGTAAGTTCAGTTGCACCAGTTCTCCCAGAGTGTGAGCCGAGGGTTGTTGCTAAAACCCGGGACGGAACGGGACGTGACATATTATCGCTCAGGCAGTGACCTCCCTGCGATTGTTGCTGAGACCGGTGATGTCCCGTCCCGGGTTTTAGTAATTGTCTGAGCTGAGCAGTAATGGCGGAGTACTCAGTATGGGGAAAATGGAGAATGAGTGGAGCAGCCATCTGATTTCTCCGCTGGATATGCTCGCCTCAGCAGCAATATCTCGCCCTTACGTGGAAGAAGCGAATGAACGGAGAACTGAACGAACAACTGAAAGTCAGATTGTTTTAAAACAAATCGGCCAGAAGATCGGCTTTCAAGAAGCGAGAACGCAGACGGGTAAAACGCGACTCTCATTTGGATACAAAACAACAAAAACAACAACAATCATCGTTTACCTGCATTTATGTAACTTCTATTGTGTGTTTTAGTTACCAGTGTAAGATGATTTAATTTGCTTCAGAATGTGATTGTCTCAGTTCATCTGATTATTTAATGAGCCTTTTACGTTTTATCAGTGAAAATGCATGCATGTACCGTATTTTTCGGACTATAAGTCGCACTTTTTTTCATGGTTCGGCTGGCCATGCGACTTATACTCCGGTGCGACGTATATATGTTTTTTTTTTTCACCGTGGAATAACTGGAGCTGATGCCGAGTCTGACGACAGCCACGCAGAAGAAGAGGAAACGGTTGATGATTTTGTTTTGCATTTTTAAAAATAACTTTCCTTCCAAGATGAACTTTATTCTTCGTCTCTGATGTTATGGTGTTAATGGCCTGAATAACGTTTAATGTTTTTATCTGATATGACGTTAACTGGCAGGCGCACTTTCTGCCTGTTTTTTTCTCTGAGCGGTTGTTGTTGTTGTTGTTTTTTTCACTAGACGGTTGTTTTTACTACTGTACCTGTCTTTGGAGATGATATACCTATAGCCTACTTGGCCTCTGATTTGATGAAATAAAATTCGACAAAAATGAAGAATGACACTCCTCGATGATGACTACAGCTTTAATAACAAAGATGAAAGAGCCATGGGGCGATAATAAGCCCTACCGGTAAAATAATCTAAAAGCAAACTGATTAATGCATCAGTAATAGGCTACTAATATTAGTTATAATAATAATAAAGGCTATTAGTAATAACGATAGTGATAGTATTAAAGATAGTAGTAGATATTTAAAATAATCAGACTAGGCTACTGACAGGGCAAAGGGCGCGTTATCACTGCTCAGCTGTTCGTTTATTAAATAAACAATGCAGTCGCGCAGTAACCACGCGCCGCTTATCAGATACAATCACAGATTCTATGGATAGAATAACCCTTCAAAAAAGTGCGACTTATAGTCCGGTGCGACGTATATATGTTTTTTTCGTCTTCATAATGCATTTTTTGGCTGATGCGACTTAAACTCCGGAGCGACGTATAGTCCGGAAAATACGGTACATGTATGTTGCATAAGTTATAACACCCATCCTGTTTTAATGAGAGTCAACCCACAATCAATGAAGTCAAATCAGTCTTAGTTGAGCAAGTCAGTAACGCTATTTCTTACTTTCACCTTACATTTTTATTTATATGACTTTGGTCTATAGCTGTCAAAGGCCTCGGTCTTAAAACCGGTTCCCGCTGTGACATCACGCACTCAGGCATAGCTGGCTCAGCGGGGCGGCTCAAATGCCAACTTTGGTCGATTTTAACTTCAAAAAATATATTTTTTTAATTCTCATTTATGCAGCATACAATAGTCAAGGATGGAGATACTATCCACTCAGAAATTTACTTAAAAATAAAGGTTCTGCGTCTCTACTTTAACATTTGCGAGAGCAGCTGAGTGAATAAAGCGAATTATCTAAAAACAAAGAAAACATCAGTCCTGGTGCTCATTATTACTGACTCAGTAAAATTCCACTCCAGAATGTTATCATTTCTGTGCATGAATTTGGCAGACACTTTTTACCCCAAGCAACATACAACTGAAATGATCAGTTCAGGGACCGGTGGTTATCTATTCTCGAGGATCTGAGATCTAAGCTCAAAATTTTCCAATCATTAGCTCGCCACCTTAATCACCGACCCTCCGCTTCTCTCAGAACGTCATAACCCATCAGGGCTCTTCCTCACTACACATTCAGCAGATACATTACTGGGTCTCTTACGCTGTCTAATGTTTACAGACGTGAATGAAAAGGGCTTCTGTTGATGACCGAGGAAGCTAAGCGAACTGACACATTCAACCTAATGCATATCCTGTTTGATGAAAATCTGCCGAGAAATAATGGCTTTGAACATCTTCTTCTCAAATGTTCTGCTTACCCTTTCACTTCATGAAAGATATGCTACGTGGGGAAAAGCACTCCGTTATTTCACTAATGATGAACGTCAGTTTTCATTATGCAAATGAGAAAACGGCTAACTGGTGCTTATAGCAGTCCTTCCTTTGTTATCATGCTTTGGGGGTGTGCGGCTTTATAAAACAACTCAAGGTCAAGAAAAGGCCCTCGCTTAACCTCCATGGAAGGCATTCAATTAGCGCACCTCTTTTTACTAATCTGCTAACATGCTACCAGGCCAAGTCAGTGTTGCAACACACTCAATGCACACGTTCTCTACCACTGTTGAAAGGCTTGAGTTGTTCAAAAGACGTTTAAGCCTAGGTCACAACCGGACGTACGATTTTTTTGGCCGTGCGATTTTTGGCATTTCCCAAATCGCTGCGTTTTTTTTTTGTTCGTGGAGAAAGACGCACGTTGGCCATAAGTTTGTCTTGCAACCTGAAAAAAACGTAAGCGCCCATAGAGTTTGTTTGACATGACAAAGAACCTCTGCAGCCGGTCTGCGACCAGTCTACGGCTCGAACATCAGCACGTCACACGCGCGCCCTCCGTGCGTTTCTTGCATTTTTTGCACGTAGACCGGCCGTAGGAGCACGTACGGCCGGTTGTGACCGAGGCTTTAGTTGAAGTTTCTGGAGAATGTACAGTCGGCAGTGTAACGTGGCACCAATAGAGGCCTCCCTGACCACAAGTTACTGATCACAAATAATCCTAATTATTCTATCCACATCCACTGGATATGAGCAATCGTGCGCTCTGATTGGCTACTCTACTACTAGGATATCAGCTCATGTACTGTGAGTAGAGAAAAACAAAATGGCGGCACGTGTTGCTGAATCAATCAAAGACGAAATAAAAACTCTACTCAAAACCCCCCCCAAATTTTTTTTTAAAAATCAACAAAATATGGAATAAAATATTTGATGGTAAGAACATCCATCCATCCATTATCTGTGGCCGCTTATCCTGTCCTGGTAAGAACATATCTTTTTTATTTTTCAAGAATTATTATTATCGCATTTTTCACAAATTGCTCCTGTCATTTTGTCGGTTTGTTTACATTCGAAGCAGAAATGATTTTGTCGGATGTTTTGCATAAAGTTTTTATTTATCGAATTTGCAAAAAATAAAAATAAAAGTGTTCTGTTTCTCAAAATCCAGTGAATGTGGACAGGAAAAAGTTATTCCACTCAATCTCGCTGTACATGGCTTACAGCCAACTTGGCTATTAGCTCATGTATGACTTGATTTCGTGGAATAACTGTTAAGCAATTGTGCCAGAGGTATAAAAAATTTAAATGAAAAAATGCAGTTTGTCAAGTTACCAGAAAAGTGTCTTTTGCAAAGATGCAAATCGGTCTACCCTGAAGACTTTCCCATGGTCGAAAAATTTTAAATTGTGAACTGATTCACGTTGGATTGGACTGGAAACGGATCCTATTGGTGGGGAATCTAATCAGATCATAAGTGAACTGAATCGTTACTGAAAGATGAAGTTTCACACCCCTGCTTAAAACATTTCATTGAGAACTGTATACAGTGGTGCTTGAAAGTTTGTGAACCCTTTAGAATTTTCTATATTTCTGCATAAATATGACCTAAAACATCATCAGATTTTCACACAAGTCCTAAAAGTAGATAAAGAGAACCCAGTTAAACAAATGAGACAAAAATATTATACTTGGTCATTTATTTATTGAGGGAAATGATCCAATATTACATAACTGTGAGTGGCAAAAGTATGTGAACCTCTAGGATTAGCCGTTAATTTGAAGGTGAAATTAGAGTCAGGTGTTTTCAATCAATGGGATGACAATCAGGTGTGAGTGGGCACCCTGTTTTATTTAAAGAACAGGGATCTATCAAAGTCTGATCTTCACAACACGTTTGTGGAAGTGTATCATGGCACGAACAAAGGAGATTTCTGAGGACCTCAGAAAAAGCGTTGTTGATGCTCATCAGGCTGGAAAAGGTTACAAAACCATCTCTAAAGAGTTTGGACTCCACCAATCCACAGTCAAACAGATTGTGTACAAATGGAGGAAATTCAAGACCACTGTTACCCTCCCCAGGAGTGGTCGACCAACAAAGATCACTCCAAGAGCAAGGCGTGTAATAGTCGACGAGGTCACAAAGGACCCCAGGGTAACTTCTAAGCAACTGAAGGCCTCTCTCACATTGGCTAATGTTAATGTTCATGAGTCCACCATCAGGAGAACACTGAACAACAATGGTGTGCATGGCAGGGTCGCAAGGAGAAAGCCACTGCTCTCCAAAAAGAACATTGCTGCTCTTCTGCAGTTTGCTAAAGATCATGTGGACAAGCCAGAAGGCTATTGGAAAAATGTTTTGTGGAAAGATGAGACCAAAATAGAACTTTTTGGTTTAAATGAGAAGCGTTATGTTTGGAGAAAGGAAAACACTGCATTCCAGCATAAGAACCTTATCCCATCTGTGAAACATGGTGGTGGTAGTATCATGGTTTGGGTCTGTTTTGCTGCATCTGTGCCTGTTTTGCTGCATCTGGGCTAGGACGGCTTGCCATCATTGATGGAACAATGAATTCTGAATTATATCAGCGAATTCTAAAGGAAAATATCAGGACATCTGTCCATGAACTGAATCTCAAGAGAAGGTGGGTCATGCAGCAAGACAACGACCCTAAGCACACAAGTCGTTCTACCAAAGAATGGTTAAAGAAGAATAAAGTTAATGTTTTGGAATGGCCAAGTCAAAGTCCTGACCTTAATCCAATCGAACTGTTGTGGAAGGACCTGAAGCGAGCAGTTCATGTGAGGAAACCCACCAACATCCCAGAGTTGAAGCTGTTCTGTACGGAGGAATGGGCTAAAATTCCTCCAAGCCAGTGTGCAGGACTGATCAACAGTTACCGTAAACGTTTAGTTGCAGTTATTGCTGCACAAGGGGGTCACACCAGGTACTGAAAGCAAAGGCTCACATACTTTTGCCACTCACAGATATGCTTTATCTACTTTTAAGACTTGTGTGAAAATCTGATGATGTTTTAGGTCATATTTATGCAGAAACATAAAAAATTCTAAACGGTTCACAAACTTTCAAGCACCACTGTACCTAAATGTTGTGACCTGGGCAAAAACTGTCTGCTTTCTTACCGAATCCAAATAATAAATGGATGAACCTCTCTAGGCTGATGTTCCGAAGATCCACAGTGGTTTGATGATGGTGGGAGTACGCAAGGTTAACAAGGCAGAGAGAAAGAAGAAGCCTGCTCTCAGACTGTAAAAGGGACGAGAATTTCCAAGCAACCAGAATGGACTGGGTAATCATTTCTCATTCCTGGATGCTTGCAACAATGGCACAATGGCACGCCAACACTTTGCTATAGCAACCCGAACCACCAGACGTGCGTTCACCCCATCGTGAATGTAAAGAGATGCTGAGTGCCAACCTTGAGCTTCTCACATGTTCAGTCGAATCATAAACCTTTTTCACAGAAAGTTTCTGAATGAGAAGTACTCTGAGGTCAAACCAAATATTTTATTGCCTATAGACCCCTTCGCAGTAAACGTCATTCATACGAAAGCGGAAATTGCGCGTGCAGCCTGGACCCAAAAAAGACTCAGAAATGCCTAGTTGTTGTGTTGTCGGGTGTCAGAATCGTAGCAGTGATGGGGTTAAAATGTTCAGAATTCCAGCAGGATCTCACCCATTCCAAAAAAAATCGCCGAAGTCTATGACTACAAGCCATCAAACGTGTAGACTGGGATGAAAGCACTATCAAAAATGTGCGGGTTTGCAGCGCCCACTTCATCACAGGTAAGATCAGGCTATTTATTAAATCTTTCTTTTTTATTCTTTCTAGTCTTCGTTTATTGATGTAGCAAAATACTTTGGTAACGTTTGTCTGATTAGCTGGGTCATAGTTACACAATGTAATGAATATCGTTAGCATGTTAACTTAGCTTTGCATGCAATTTTGTTTGTAGGAGAGGTCTCGCTTGACTCAAGCAGTCCAGATTTTGTGCCATCATTATTTGTGTCTGCCGAAAATCACAATTTTAAAGCAAGGATGGAAAGGTAAAATTGTGTGCCCTCACTCTAAATGCCAACTTACGTTGGCTGCTCTAACCTAGCTCCCGCCCCGTTCAGTTTCATTTCTGCTCTCTGCCTCTCGCTTTTTACGCAGCTCTGATTTCTCTTAGCTGCACTCTTTACACTATCATTCCTTTCATGCCGTTACCTCCTGCAAATTGCTGTTTAGTGTTGGTATTTGCTGTTGTAGCTAAAGCCACATTGCCATCACATCACTGGCATAATTTGATTAAAACAAAATGAATATGAATGTCCCATTGTTAATCAAGTTGTACATGCCCGCACATAACATAATCATATGCGTCTAAAGACTTGTTGGCATGAAGTTTTTCGTGGGTGTACACTGAAGTCTTGTCAGTAAGGTACGAGTATATATCTGGCCATTGTATACCAGGGAACTTACTAACATCGTCCGTCCACTCTTTAATTAAATGCGGATCCGGTAGGCGATGTCCACTTGTTAGAGTTAACTTATTTATGTAGCATTCTCGATCTTGTAACGACAATTGTTTGGCATAATCTGACAGCTCATAATGCCGGTCTATGGGCAGCGCCATTGTTTCTGGGTCCAGGCTGCGCGCGCATCCTGGCAACGGTCGGTTTGTTTACAAACATGCGAAGGGGTCTATAACCTATTGAGTGCTGGACTTCAAATGATTTATTTAACATTTTATTTAATGATAGCTACTTTATAGCTAATTACGTGTCTTCCAATGAAGCGCGCATTTCCACACTCCACATAAGTACAGCTGGCATATCCAACATAATTCAATCGCCTTCCTGCGTTCAAATATACTGCTTTTAGACTGAGAAAGGTGGTTAATTATCGGTAATCTTAGGAGCCTGGATGTGTGCAGAAGATTTGTTTGCATGACTGAATAAAACACAGAATTCCCACAGAACATACTGCTTGGCAATGGGCCTGTAGCACAAAAGGCTTCAGATTGCTGTGACCCAGGAAGTTGGCATCCCAGGGGGTAATACACGTTTTGATTGCACCTGATTGTGACAACATGAGGTGAAATCCAGCCATCAATCTGAAGGTCCCTGAAGGCCTGTGAGAGCTGTGCCAAAATCTGAACATCACCCAGTTACAGTAAAGGTAATAATATACCGTAGAGCACTTTTATTCATTGTTCGAGATCATCAGTTCTCTTGCGAAAACTAATGATGAATTCGAGAATCAAGGTTGAAAAGTTTGTTGCAAATTAAAACTCGGCAAGATGGATCTCCATCGTCCTTTATCTAACGCTGCTTTAAAGGAAAAGGCAACTTTTGTACAAAACCAGGTGTGTAATAGGAGAAAAACATATACGTAATCAATTCCGTTCATTATTTCCATTATATATCGAACATGAAAAAATATTTTTAACTTTGAAATCATGAATTGACACAGAGGAGTCGAAGTTGGAGGAGTCAGCCATTTTGAGATTGTGGGCAACTATAAACCAATCAGAATCTTTCGTTAAGGCGCCTCCCTCTGATCTGTGACGTCACTGGGCCCATGAAAACAGTGTTTACAAGCAGATCACTGTGATTAGGAGTCCCGGCGGGTGGCTTGTATTCGATTCGTTTATATCCCGACCTTGTCAGCTGTCAGATTTATGTTCATGGACCCGGTAAGCTCGTCTCGTCTCGTCTCGTCTTCTTCCGCTTATCCGGGACCAGGTCGCAGAGGCAGCAGTCTAAGCATGGAAGCCCAAACTTCCCTTTCCCCAGACACCTCGGCCAGCTCCTCGGGAAGAACACCGAGGCGTTCCCAGGCCAGCCGAGAGACATAGTCCCTCCAGCGTGTCCTGGGTCTTCCCCGGGGCCTCTTCCCAGGGGGACATGCCTGGAACACCTCCCCAGGGAGGCGTCCAGGAGGCATCCGAAAAAGATGCCCGAGCCACCTCAGCTGGTTCCTCTCGATGTGGAGGAGCAGCGGCTCTACTCCGAGCTCCTCCCGAGTGACTGTGCTTCTCACCCTATCTCTAAGGGAGCGCCCAGCCACCCTGCGAAGGAAACTCATTTCGGCCGCTTGTATCCACGATCTTGTTTCAGTCATTACCCAAAGCTCATGACCATAGGTAAGCTAGTAAATAATATATATATTTTTTTTCTTTACCAAATTCTAACAGAAAACGAGAGCGCCCGAAAGGGAAAACCGAGCCGAGCCGCTTCACGCATGCGCAGTAGGCTTGGTAGGACAAATCCAAATAGGAGTCATTCAGGATTCAGCCATGTTTTTGCTCCGTGTTTTTACTCGACCAAAGTTATACAGTATTATGAGCTTTAAGTTGCATAAATAAAACCATTTGGTGAAACTTTGAAGAAGCGATTGTACTGGTTTTTTACCTTATTACCATGAAGCACTGAAGAGTTCTTTTCAGTGGTGGGCCGCATGACGTCATGCAGTAGATCAATATGGCGGAACGCATCTTCGCTGAGCTCAGCGCAAGCCCATATTATTAAAAGTTAAAAGATACTGTTATGCGGTCTGTTCTTTCTCTATAAATTCCATGATCGATTACTTTATATATTTATCTATCTATTTGTGGTGATTTTGTACAAAAGTTGCCTTTTCCTTTAAGAAAACGAAAGAACAAGAGAGAGCATGCATTTGATGACACAGGGGGCACGCACCGGGGTGTTCGTAGTCCACTGAGATATCTGAAGACATTTGCAACAGAGCGGATCTTCTATACACCACGTGCACTCGTCCGTTTTCCTCATACTGCTGCGCACCACGCTCCAGAGGCTCAATGAAGTATTCATCAGAGTCGACACGGATCATGCCAGCCTTTAGGGAATAAAAACAAAAACATGACATTCAGCTTTGCTGTAGGGATGAGCCACAGGTTAGGTCAGATAAATTTCATTCTTGAAGGTTAAGTTATGAATAACAATGTGAACTTTTGCTTGTCTGTAAACTTTTTTTTTTCAACTCCAGCAACTTGTAGTAATCCTGTATTCATTAAAAATAAAAACAACAACAACAAAAAAAAAGGTATGTGAAAATACAACCCTTTGCAGTGTTTCACCTAAGTTTACTGGTTTGGGGGGGAACTGCTGGATGAGGACGGTCACCTGCAGGACCCCTCCCCACGGCTCTTATTATACCGTAGATGACTTGCAACCACGTGATCAAAATGTGCTACGCCATGAGCGTCCGCCATGATGGTGGATATACAAAGCAACTAGGACGGCAGCCGCTGAAAGCGTGTCTGTAAACAATGCTGAATTTTTTCACCATTACTACGATTTGAACGATCGAGCGAAGATTCGATACAAATTGAAGATAGATATGTGTGGTTTCGACCCATGTTATTTAAAAAAGTCAGACTTTTCTGAAGATAAGACGCTTCTACCGACCACAGTACGAATACAGGTCATTTCATCCAATGCCTTTGTCCAATAGTTAAGACATTTCGTCGTCGTCATGGTGCGGGATGACTCAGGGCGGCTGAGCGTCCGTGGCCCGTCGCACAATATCCTTCCAGCCCTCTCTGTCTTTCGCCGCACGGGCAGCAGTCGAAAGCCCCATCCCAGTCAAGGCCACTACTCCGTCCATCACACGTGCCTTTTGCCGGCCTCTTCGTCGCGTACCGAAGACCATGCCAGTGATGAAATCGGCCACTGTTCCCTCCGCTCTCATAACATGGCCAAAATACCGCAACTTCAGCTTGTCACAATACTTCATCAGATTCCAGCTTCCTCCAATTTGTTGCCTCAGATTGACCAGAAGACCAGTTCTCGAACACTTCGATTCTCTTCTGATCAGACTTTTTCAGCGCCCAAGACTCAGCCCCATAGGTGGCAATCGGAAACACCAGTGACCGGAGGAGGCGTAGCTTTGTGCGTTGACAGATGTTCCTATCCGTCCATACAGGGGCCAGGCTGATAACTGCCGTCTTCGCAATCGCAAGTCGCCGCCGTATCTCGGTTGTCTCATTGCTGTCTGGGTTGATCATCGCTCCTAGGTAGTTAAAAGCCTCGATCTCTTCCACTACCTCGCCATCAACCACCAGCGTCTCCGGTACAAAACTGTCATCGTCGTCAGTGCTCGCATCCTTGCCGACCACCATCAATTTCGTCTTCTGCACGTTCAAGAACAGACCAGCTTTTTCACTGCCTTCCTTTACACATCCCAGTAGTTGTTCCAGTTCGCGCATAGAGTTCGCCACCAGAGCCATGTCATCCGCATAGCGTAAGTTGGTGATACACCTGCCTCCCACATAGATCTCGCCGGTGAAATCCTGCAATGCTTCGCGCATGATTCGCTCATTTCGTCCAAAGCCTTTTTCATACGCACTATCAATTATTTTATATTTCAGGCATTTGTTTGATGGAAAAAAAGGAGGAATTCTCAATGGAATTTGACCTAAGCAAAACATTTTTGTAAAGCAAATGAGGGCCATAGTACGTGAGCTTTGACACTAATGAGTGTATTAAGGGGCGTAACCACGTCGGCCCGTGTCACTTGCTGACCCTGGGATGAGTTCACTCCCTTGCCATTGCAGGCTACTCGCTTGCATGTCTATGTTTCCGGCTGGATCATATTAAATCTTCAGGCGTGGAGCAGTGCTCTTGCGGGGGCTTCGTTTGCGAATCCCGGGCAGAGGCGCGGTCCTACTGTCCTGAGACTGTGTTCTTTCGAAGGGGGAGGCTTAGAAGGAGGTGCCTGTAAAATTTGGCTTCGCTGTGAGCTCCGTTGGCCGAGTTATTAATTTTTTAAGCCAGCTGGATCAGGTTAAATCTTTAAGCGCAGAGCAGTGCTCTCGCGGGGCTTTCGTTCGCGAACACCGGAATACCTCATCTCATCTCATCTCATTATCTCTAGCCGCTTTATCCTTCTACAGGGTCGCAGGCAAGCTGGAGCCTATCCCAGCTGACTACGGGCGAAAGGCGGGGTACACCCTGGACAAGTCGCCAGGTCATCACAGGGCTGACACATACTGTAGACACAGACAACCATTCACACTCACATTCACACCTACGGTCAATTTAGAGTCACCAGTTAACCTAACCTGCATGTCTTTGGACTGTGGGGGAAACCGGAGCACCCGGAGGAAACCCACGCGGACACGGGGAGAACATCCAAACTCCGCACAGAAAGGCCCTCGCCGGCCACAGGGCTCGAACCCGGACCTTCTAGCTGTGAGGCGACAGCGCTAACCACTACACCACCATGCCACTGCACAAAGATATGGCATAGCTAAAAGAATGCTTAAAGCAGTGGAAAAACAAAGAGAGTTGCGCACACATGATTATGTTTTGTACAGAATGTTGCTTGACCCCGAATTTGTATATCCACCAACAAGGCCGACATCCGGGTTTCTATTTCACTTTGACGTCACTTGAAAGTCAAGGATAGAGCACTTGGACCTGAACAAGCAGTTAAAGGAGTCATATTTAAGTCTTCACGTTTATTTGAGAACAATAATTAGAACATTTCTTACAATAGAACTGCACTCCTGGTTTTGGGGGGGGATTTTTTTCGGACCTTAAAGGAACAGTCCACCGTACTTCCATAATGAAACATGCTCTTATCTGAATTGAGACGAGCTGCTCCGTACCTCTCCGAGCTTTGCGCGACCTCCCAGTCAGTCAGATGCAGTCAGACGCGCTGTCACTCCTGTTAGCAATGTAGCTAGGCTCAGTATGGCCAATGGTATTTTTTGGGGCTGTAGTTAGATGCGACCAAACTCTTCCGCGTTTTTCCTGTTTACATAGGTTTATATGACCAGTGATATGAAACAAGTTCAGTTACACAAATTGAAACGTAGCGATTTTCTACGCTATGGAAAGTCCGCACTATAATGACAGGTGTACTAACACCTTCTGCGCGCTTCGGCAGCGCATTGATACGGAGCTCAGATATCGATGCGCTGTCGAAGCGCGCAGAAGGTGTTAGTACGCCTGTCATTATAGTGTGGACTTTCCATAGCATAGAAAATCGCTACGTTTCAATTTGTGTAACTGAACTTGTTTCATATCACTGGTCATATAAACCTATGTAAACAGGAAAAACGCGGAAGAGTTTGGTCGCATCTAACTACAGCCCCAAAAAATACCATTGGCCATACTGAGCCTAGCTACATTGCTAACAGGAGTGACAGCGCGTCTTACTGCGTCTGACTGACTGGGAGGTCGTGCAAAGCTCGGACAGGTACGGAGCAGCTCGTCTCAATTCAGATAAGAGCATATTTCATTATGGAAGTACGGTGGACTGTTCCTTTAAAATGTGTGTGTGTGTGTGTGGGGGGGGTCCTGTCCCCCCAGTATAATGGTAGGGGAAACACTACTTTGCAAGTAAAGCATTATTTTATGTTCTTTTCCATAATATGCTCTGTAGGATTTATAGGATAGTATTATTGTACGGTAATTGAGACAGTTTTACTCATTAATCACTAGTATTCTTACTCAGGACTGTTTTATCTCCACTTTTTTGTGAGCTACTCTGTACAAGCAGCGTAGGTGTTCCCCCCCCCCCCCCCCCCCCCCTTCCTTCTGAGCTTTTCTCACTTTTCCATCGTATGGTATGGTCAGACTTTCGACAGGCACTCCCAAATTTGTGACAGCCTTTCAGATTGAGACAAAATTTTTATTGACTATTTTTTGAATGAGATTGTTTATTTTATTTATCTATTTATTTATGCATCCTGAGTTATATCAGAAATATTACAGATCATGCATTCATCCTGTCTTCAGGGTCTCTTTTAGCGGGGGTAATAAAATACTTTTGTGCATCGATGAAGCTGAATGCTGGTATTGAAAGGACAGTTTGGTCATGTAACGTACTATATTTCATACGTAGTCCGTCTGCAAATGTTCCTCTCAGGTGAGTATCTCCGTGTCAGCGGGAGTGTTTCAAGACTGGAGAGTGGGTATGTATGTGTCAATGTGTGCATACTTGATGGTTTGTGTGTGTAAGAATGTGTGCACGCGCTGACCTCCTTGCACTTTTAAAGCAGCTCTTTGAGTCAGTGCCTCAGCCCCAGAACCGGCCTCATATACTCATGTACACAGTCCAGCCTCTCAGAGCTGTGCTCTGGAATGTGCTCGAAGACTCTTTCTCTTTCTCTCTCTCTCTCTCTCTCTCTCTCATATTCCAGATTTCTCCTCATCAGAGGCTTGGCCTTCTTAGTGCTATCGTGTGCTCTTCAGAATCGGAGGTGCAAATGTTTGGGCACCCCTAGTGAAATTACATATTTCATTTATTTTGCAGTGAAAAGAAGTAAACACAACTTCTGCAACAAACTACTTTAAAATGATGTGTGTTTGTTGTTGCTGTTGTGTTTTGTTTGTTTTTTGCAAATCTCTATGCATCCGAATGCACATTATATTTTACTAACTTAAAAACAGGAAAAAAGACAAAACAGTAATTGTGGAATGTGCAACATTTTGAACACTTGTAAATTCTTATAATCTAATTAACTCGCTAGACCTTAATTGATTCATTACGACTTGTTAGGCAGGTCAAAAACTGTATAATACATTCTCTGACTGCTCTGATAAGCAGCTGTCTGGGGACCAGATGATGAATCTAACTGATGCCTACAATTCAGACGAAGGCAATGAAAATGTATCCCAGTGCTTCCAGCTTGCAATTTCCACTGTCTGAAATCCCATTTAGAAATTGTACATAAGGGGAAGGGCGGCACGGTGGTGTAGTGGTTAGCGCTGTCGCCTCACAGCAAGAAGGTCCGGGTTCGAGCCCCGTGGCTGGCGAGGGCCTTTCTGTGTGGAGTTTGCATGTTCTCCCTGTGTCCGCGTGGGTTTCCTCCGGGTGCTCCGGTTTCCCCCACAGTCCAAAGACATGCAGGTTAGGTTAACTGGTGACTCTAAATTGACCGTAGGTGTGAATGTGAGTGTGAATGGTTGTCTATGGCCAAGTTTACATTAGACCGTATCTGTCTCGTTTTCTTCGCGGATGCACTGTCCGTTTACATTAAACCGCCTGGAAACGCCGGGAAACGGGAATCCGCCAGCGTCCACGTATTCAATCCAGATCGTGTCTGGTCCGGTGCTATGTAAACATTGAGAATACGTGGATACGCTGTGCTGAGCTCTAGCTGGCTCCGTCATTGGACAACGTCACTGTGACATCCACCTTCCTGATTCGCTGGCGTTGGTCATGTGACGCGACTGCTGAAAAACGGCGCGGACTTCCGCCTTGTATCACCTTTCATTAAAGAGTATAAAAGTATGAAAATACTGCAAATACTGATGCAAATACTGCCCATTGTGTAGTTATGATTGTCTTTAGGCTTGCCATCCTTCCACTTGCAAGTGGTAAGTGATATGCGCTGGGATCACACACACAGCGGCTCAGTCCCGAATCACAACTTGTGCACTACACTCGCGCGCTCTGTGAGCTGCACAGGGCCGGAGTGCGCACCCTCCAGAGGGCACTCGCTGTTCAGGGCGGAGTGATTTGGAGCGCAGGATGCCTGCGGAGCCGAGCGTATCCGTGTATTGGTGTTGCTGTGTGCACGCAAATCGTGTATTGGTGTTGCTGTGTGCACACTAATCGTTTTAAAAACGTTAATCTGATGATCCGCTGATACGGTCTAATGTAAACATGGGCTAAGTGTCAGCCCTGTGATGACCTGGCGACTTGTCCAGGGTGTACCCCACCTTTCGCCTGTAGTCAGCTGGGATAGGCTCCAGCTTGCCTGTGACCCTGTAGAACAGGATAAAGCTGCTACAGATAATGAGATGAGACATAAGGGGAACTGTGGAAGTCAAGGCGAGACCTCAAACACCAAGAAAATGTTTTGTTTGAATTGTCAAAATGCCAGGCAGAAAGGCAAAGCAAAACCTCAGAATGACAGGTAGGTCCTGCAGGGAGGTTTAGTAATGCATCATTTTACTCTGCACTGTTGCTTGCACAAACCTTGATCTGCATGGAAGAGTCATCAGAAGGAAGCCTAACCTCTGACTTCAGCACAAAAGTGAAGTCTGATGTATGCAAAACAATATCGAGACAAGCTAGAGGCATTTTAGAAACAATTGGAACTCTTCGGTTGTCACTAAAGGTAGGTTTACGTAAAAAAAAAAAAAAAGAGGAGCAGCATTTGATGAAAAGAATGCCTTGCCAACTGTTAAGCATTGGAGTGGATCTATGAAGTAGTACAGGAGACATTACGTGGGTAGATGGCAGAATGCATTCCAGCAGATATCAGCAAAGTCTCGCAACAAATCGTCGCTGTCAGGTCAAAACCTGCTATGTGACATTTTTCCTTTTTTACAGGAGATGTAAAAAAATGAATAAAACTCTGAAATAACAAGCTGAGAAGCCAGTAAAAGTTGTTCTATTATTAGCTTGGTCAGTTAAATATCCATCAAAATAGCTAACTGCAGCATTATATTAGCGTAAATTGCAAAAAAAAATCATCCTTGAGAATTGACCTAAATTGTCACATAGCAGGTTTTGAACTGACAGCGACGAAATGTAATACAGTGGGGCAAAAAAGTATTTAGTCAATCACCAATTGTGCAAGTTCTCCCACTTAAAAAGATGAGAGAGGCCTGTAATTTTCATCATAGGTACACTTCAACTATGAGAGACAGAATGAGAAAAAAAAATCCAGAAAATCACATTGTCTGATTTTTAAAGAATTTATTTGCAAATTATGGTGGAAAATGAGTATCTGGTCAATAACAAAAGTTCATCTCAATACTTTGTTATATACCCTTTGTTGGCAATGACAGAGGTCAAACGTTTTCTGTAAGTCTTCACAAGGTTTTCACACACCGCTGCTGGTATTTTGGCCCATTCCTCCATGCAGATCTCCTCTAGAGCAGTGATGTTTTGGGGCTGTCGCTGGGCAACACGGACTTTCAACTCCCTCCAAAGATTTTCTATGGGGTTGAGATCTGGAGACTGGCTAGGCCACTCCAGGACCTTGAAATGCTTCTTACGAAGCCACTCCTTCGTTGCCCGGGCGGTGTGTTTGGGATCATTGTCATGCTGAAAGACCCAGCCACGTTTCATCTTCAGTGCCCTTGCTGATGGAAGGAGGTTTTCACTCAAAATCTCACGATACATGGCCCCATTCATTCTTTCCTTTACACAGATCAGTCGTCCTTGTCCCTTTGCAGAAAAACAGCCCCAAAGCATGATGTTTCCACCCCCATGCTTCACAGTAGGTATGGTGTTCTTTGGATGCAACTCAGCATTCTTTCTCCTCCAAACACGACAAGCTGAGTTTTTACCAAAAAGTTCTATTTTGCTTTCATCTGACCATATGACATTCTCCCAGTCCTCTTCTGGATCATCCAAATGCTCTCTAGCAAACTTCAGACGGGCCTGGACATGTACTGGCTTAAGCAGGGGGACACGTCTGGCACTGCAGGATTTGAGTCCCTGGCGGCGTAGTGTGTTACTGATGATAGCCTTTGTTACTTTGGTCCCAGGTCTCTGCAGGTCATTCACTAGGTCCCCCCGTGTGGTTCTGGGATTTTTGCTCACCGTTCTTGTGATCATTTTGACCCCACGGGGTGAGATCTTGCATGGAGCCCCAGATCGAGAGAGATTATCAGTGGTCTTGTATGTCTTCCATGTTCTAATAATTGCTCCCACAGTTGATTTCTTCACACCAAGCTGCTTACCTATTGCAGATTCAGTCTTCCCAGCCTGGTGCAGGTCTACAGTTTTGTTTCTGGTGTCCTTTGACAGCTCTTTGGTCTTGGCCATAGTGGAGTTTGGAGTGTGACTGTTTGAGGTTGTGGACAGGTGTCTTTTATACTGATAACGAGTTCAAACAGGTGCCATTAATACAGGTAACGAGTGGAGGACAGAGAAGCCTCTTAAAGAAGTTGTTACAGGTCTGTGAGAGCCAGAAATTTTGCTTGTTTGTAGGTGACCAAATACTTATTTTACCGAGGAATTTACCAATTAATTCATTAAAAATCCTACAATGTGATTTCCTGGATTCTTCCCCCCATTCTGTCTCTCATAGTTGAAGTGTACCTATGATGAAAATTACAGGCCTCTCTCATCTTTTTAAGTGGGAGAACTTGCACAATTGGTGGCTGACTAAATACTTTTTTGCCCCACTGTATAGTCAGTCAAGACTAAATCAGGCAACAGCGCATTAAAAACAGGCACAATTCTGTATCCATAACACCTTCTCTGGGCCCGAGCTAATTTACAATGGACTAAGGTGAAATGGAAAACTGCCCTGTGGTCTGACGAATCAAAATTTGAAATTATTTTTGGAAATCATGGACACCGTGTGCTCCAGGCTAAAGAGGAGAGGAACCATCCGGCTTGCTATCAGTGCACAGTTCAAAAGCCAGCGTCTGTGATGGTATGGAGGTGCATTAATGCACATGACATGGGTAGCTTGCACATCTGGGAAGGCATCATTAATGCTGAATGATATATACAGGTTTTCCAGCAACATGCTGCCATCCAGATGATGACTTTTTCAAGGAAGGCCTTCCTCCTTTCAGCAAGACAAAGTCAAACTGCTTTCTGCACATATTACAACTGCATGGCTCTGTAGTAAGAGTGTCCAGGTGCTAAACTGGCCTGCCTGCAGTCCAGACTTGTCTCCGAGTGAAAACGTTTGGCGCATTATGAAGCGCAAAATATGATGAAAGAAACTGCGAAAATGTTAAGCAACTGAAATTGTACATCAGGCAAAAATGAGAACATTTCACGCATCTAGAAGTAGGTTCATAAATCATATATTTGGTTTATTGCAATCTTATAAAATACTAGATACATTTGACTCTATTCGAGATATTTTCATTTGCTATCATTTTTTGCAGTGTACATTCACTGAATAAACTATTTTTCAAACAAGAAGATATGCAACTGCTGATCTTTACATGTTCCTTAAGCAGTATTGAGGACAGCTTTGCAGTACCTGAGTAGAACAAAACGGATTAATTTGCTGAAAGAAAATACGGACCAAAAAAAGTAAATTTACATTGCTTGTGGACATCCAAATATCAAGCCATCCCGAAGTTATCAGCAGTTATTTGTATGGAAAGATGGTAAGCAAAGCTAATCTACCTCTAGCACTGTCTACAATGTCAGAATACAGAACTACTCACTGGCATTTATTATAATTCAAGGCACATACTGGACATTACCTGGGTTGTGCTCTTTTATTCAGGCTGAACAGAAAAATATGTATCTCTGCTGTCCTTCTGTGCTTTGGTTTGGTTTTGTTAATATTATGAGAACAAAGCTGATTAAAACATGTCAATCTCTGATTGGTGCTTACTTCGTTGTTTCATTTCTAATTAACTGTGTTATAAAAGAGATTAAAAGTAAAGTATTTTCAACAACGTCAGTTTATTCAGGAGTTTTTGCAGCACCAAACCAATGAGTTCCAACACAGACATTTGTTCCAGTGATGTAATAATACCTTCATGCGACCAGAGTGTCTGCAGCGATTGTTCCAATAGTTTTGGAAAAGTAAACACTGTAATTAAATGTCTGGTTCCGTTTTAAAACCATACAGACATCAGACTTGGGTGGATACACTAGATATCATTATAAATTTTGTACCGCTTGAAAGAAATTTCTGAAACAAAGTATGTTTTACAAGAAGTGGTTTTTACTTAAAATGTAATGGCTTCCTCAAACAAGTAGATTTGATTTAGGAGAAGCAGTGAGGAGCTCGGCCTATTTCGGAACTTTAAGAAAATCCTCCTGGGTGACGCTCCATCATGAAGCGCTAGTGCCAAGGGTGTGCAAAATTCATCACTGTTAAAAATGTAAAATATGAGGCTATTTTGATTTGTTTAACACTTTCTTTTGTCACTGCATACCTCCATTTGTGTCATTTCATAGTGCTAATGTTTTCATTACTATTCTAAAGCAGTAAAAAACAAAAAAAAACCTCTTTCCATCAGCAGGTGTATCTAAACATTTGACTGGTCAAGGACTGTGGATGAATGTGTCCTGTCCTTTTGGAAAAGAGTTTTTCCTTTCATACAACCCTTTATGAGTAGTCGGTTCCATCCTACTGATGTAGGATAAAATGAGTCACCTTGACGCTTAAATACTTGAGTTCATTTTGGCTTCTACATCCACCTTTCATAAAAAAAAAAAAAAAAAGAATTTCATCTATATCTGAGCAATTCCAGCGTTATGGACGTGACACTTGAACTCAAAATGGCAACAAATGACCCAGTGCATGTTTTATTGTCTCCCAGTATTTAAACAGGTGTTGCATATTTTAAGGCTGTACCATACTGGAGAAGTGATAGAACAAGAACAATTCCCATAGTACATCTAGGGCATGCCAGAAAATGCCAATAAAAGATGCGTTATGGATGTGACAGAAAAAGTATCACTTTTCTTGGGTGACTGTACATTTTAATCAAACTCTGTGAAATTGTAAACCTAATGTCGAAATGGAGATGTCCATTTAATAGAGGGGTCCAAGGTGAATATTAAAAAATCTTTGTTTAAAATACAACCCCGATTCCAAAAAAGTTGGGATAAAGTACAAATTGTAAATAAAAACGGAATGCAATAATTTACAAATCTCAAAAACTGATATTGTATTCACAATAGAACATAGACAACATATCAAATGTCGAAAGTGAGACATTTTGAAATGTCATGCCAAATATTGGCTCATTTGAAATTTCATGACAGCAACACATCTCAAAAAAGTTGGGACAGGGGCAATAAGAGGCTGGAAAAGTTAAAGGTACAAAAAAGGAACAGCTGGAGGACCAAATTGCAACTCATTAGGTCAATTGGCAATAGGTCATTAACATGACTGGGTATAAAAAGAGCATCTTGGAGTGGCAGCGGCTCTCAGAAGTAAAGATGGGAAGAGGATCACCAATCCCCCTAATTCTGCGCCGACAAATAGTGGAGCAATATCAGAAAGGAGTTCGACAGTGTAAAATTGCAAAGAGCTTGAACATATCATCATCTACAGTGCATAATATCATCAAAAGATTCAGAGAATCTGGAAGAATCTCTGTGCGTAAGGGTCAAGGCCGGAAAACCATACTGGGTGCCCGTGATCTTCGGGCCCTTAGACGGCACTGCATCACATATAGGCATGCTTCTGTATTGGAAATCACAAAATGGGCTCAGGAATATTTCCAGAGAACATTATCTGTGAACACAATTCACCGTGCCATCTGCCGTTGCCAGCTAAAACTCTATAGTTCAAAGAAGAAGCCGTATCTAAACATGATCCAGAAGCGCAGACGTCTTCTCTGGGCCAAGGCTCATTTAAAATGGACTGTGGCAAAGTGGAAAACTGTTCTGTGGTCAGACGAATCAAAATTTAAAGTTCTTTATGGAAATCAGGGACGCCGTGTCATTCGGACTAAAGAGGAGAAGGACGACCCAAGTTGTTATCAGCGCTCAGTTCAGAAGCCTGCATCTCTGATGGTATGGGATTGCATTAGTGCGTGTGGCATGGGCAGCTTACACATCTGGAAAGACACCATCAATGCTGAAAGGTATATCCAGGTTCTAGAGCAACATATGCTCCCATCCAGACGACGTCTCTTTCAGGGAAGACCTTGCATTTTCCAACATGACAATGCCAAACCACATACTGCATCAATTACAGCATCATGGCTGCGTAGAAGAAGGGTCCGGGTACTGAACTGGCCAGTCTGCAGTCCAGATCTTTCACCCATAGAAAACATTTGGCGCATCATAAAACGGAAGATACGACAAAAAAGACCTAAGACAGTTGAGCAACTAGAATCCTACATTAGACAAGAATGGGTTAACATTCCTATCCCTAAACTTGAGCAACTTGTCTCCTCAGTCCCCAGACGTTTACAGACTGTTGTAAAGAGAAAAGGGGATGTCTCACAGTGGTAAACATGGCCTTGTCCCAACTTTTTTGAGATGTGTTGTCATGAAATTTAAAATCACCAAATTTTTCTCTTTAAATGATACATTTTCTCAGTTTAAACATTTGATATGTCATCTATGTTCTATTCTGAATAAAATATTGAATTTTGAAACTTCCACATCATTGCATTCCGATTTTATTTACAATTTGTACTTTGTCCCAACTTTTTTGGAATCGGGGTTGTATTTTGTATTTCATGCAGAGTTTCGGAAGGAAAAGTCAGCGTTATGGATGTGACGAAATTCCGTTATGGATGTGACGCGTCTGAAATAGACATGGCATATGTTTAGAAAATCAGCAATTTAACCACCATAACCCTTTGAAAAACTCTCTAAATATCAGCTAAAACTATCAAAGTTCTTAAATAATATTTAGGATGGCTATTGTTTTGTGGATTTTAGCATACATTTCTGTGGCTTGTGGCGATAATATAGAATTGTACACGATCAAAGTTGATTTTAGCTTGGGTTTTACATTATAAGAAAGAAAGACTGACAGTGACATATTAGGTTGGTTACAAACTGGTTCAACTTATTCACATCTGTAAAATACAGGCCTAGGTAATATCTCTGGGAGTGGTTTTGATGTATTACACGTTGCTTTATTTTTGCATGGTGAGGTTGACATTTACATGGAATTGCCCATCTACGGTTCCATCCATATCTACAAGACTGCAAAGACACTATATACACTACGGTTAGCACTTGCAAGCACTTGGAAACAGCGATGAGCTCAGAGCGACCCACACATGCCTAGCATACTGTATACTGGCCAAAGAGAGCACATGCTGCAGAAACGAATATAATACAAGCTAGTGGCAGCAATGAAGCGTTTAAATCCTTTGCTCGTAAATTCATAACGTGAAACACTTCCTCATCCAACCAAAATGCATCTTATCATTAATAAATTCACTGACCGATATATATAACACCACGTAGATCCCCCCGTTACTAGCTAAGGTGGTGCAAAGATATGACCAATAAGGTATTTGCCTCATGTAGTAGACAAAAGCAGGTGGCCTGAGAGAGCTTTGCGTTACCTATACAGCAGCCTTAAAAAGAGATCAAGAGTCCTGTGTTCTATCAGTTTAATATCCCCAGCATCAGGGCTAGCCAAGCAGACAGCCACCTCTGGCCAAGACAAACATATGGGATTCAGCTAAAGGGGTCCAGTTTTCTAAGACAGCCCTCCAGTCTAAACTTTTAAGGAGCCGGTATGAACGTACTTTAAAAAAAGACGCTACCACCTTCGGAAAAAAGCGTGGATTCAGCCTGAGACACTGCTACCTTTCACCCTCCACGTTTCAAGGCGTATTTGGTTTAGAAATGTGTGCAAACCTTCGTCATCATTACCTGCCATTTTCATCCTTCCATAAAAAGGAACTTTAAGCAAAAAATTACATTGACTAATTTCTTTCGCCCAAGGGGGGAAAAGATGCAAAGTTGCCCATCCCCAAGGAGGAAAAACAGCTTTCTCTTTCAAAAAAAAAAAAATGGGGGAAAAATAAAAAGAAGCAACTTGTAGCATTTTGTCGTAAAATAATAAATATCTCCTCATTCGTGCATTAAACTATATGGTTCAAACACGTTAGTTGTTTTAAACAGCTTATTCAGAATAAGTGTTCTAACACCAAGAACAAATCTTTGCTCAAAAAACACTTTGTCTAAACAAGCCAGTAAAGAGAGAACATGGCACGATGTAACCTCATTTTAATTCCTATTTGAAAAGACAACATGGGAATCAAGTCTGGCTCGTTCATTTCTTTTTGTGCTGTCAAGAAGGGGGAAAAAAAGAGCAAACATTTACCCTGAGTGGTGTCTAACCCTTACTGGTTAACTGAAAATAAAACCGAACCCTTTGGTTGAATAGGCCCCAATGTCCAGGGCAATGACAACAGAAAATGTGGGCTCTTCTTGAGTTTGGAAGGGTCATTTATGTGTAAACACATAAATATATCAATATAAGTTGCCAAAGTACACGGCTAGACCTACTTCGACTTGGTTTATGCTGAAGCTAAATTAAAGAAGTAGCTTGCCTCTGCATATCCTCAGGCATCTCCCTTCCTGGACCTCAAACCATATACCAAAACAGCTCAGGGGTCAGGCCTCTGCAACACACAAGCTCCTCGGCTGAATCAACAGGCTACATCAGGAACTATTAGTGAATACAACTTTTGTGCCCGGTCGTGCTTGGATGGGGGAAGTAACTGGCTCCATCAAAGAAAACCTTTTTGCTGCATCTCAATATTCTGTATATGTGACCTTAAAGAAACAAAATATCCTATTAGATGTGAAGTCAGGAGCTAAAATATCAAAATATCATAAGCCAAAATATAAAAAAATGTCAATTGCTTCAAGTTATACTGTACATTTTCACTTGTTACTCAAAGTTTAGAAAGAAATCAGAGGCTTTGCACAGTAATATCATCTTTGCACAGGTCCATCCATCCATCCATTATCCATAGCCATTTATCCTGTGCAGGGTCGCAGGCAAGCTGGAGTCTATCCCAGCTGACCATGGATGAGAGGCGGGGTACACCCTGGACAAGTCGCCAGGTCATCGCAGGGCTGACACACAGAGACAAACAACCATTCACACTCACATTCACACCTACGGTCACCAATTAGCCTAACCCGCATGTCTTTGGACTGTTGGGGAAACCGGAGCACCCGGAGGAAGCCCACGCAGACACGGGGAGAACATGCAAACTCCGCACAGAAAGGCCCTCGCCGGTCACTGGGCTCGAACCCGGACCTTCTTGATGTGAGGCGACAGTGCTAACCACTACATCACCGTGGCGCACGTCAATAAAATCTTGTGACAGAAATTCGCTTTTAGGAATTAATGTGGAAAGAGTTGAGAAAAGGGGGCGGCATGGTGGTGTAGTGGTTAGCGCTGTCGCCTCACAGCAAGAAGGTCCGGGTTCGAGCCCCGTGGCCGGCGAGGGCCTTTCTGTGCGGAGTTTGCATGTTCTCCCCATGTCCGCGTGGGTTTCCTCCGGGTGCTCCGGTTTCCCCCACAGTCCAAAGACATGCAGGTTAGGTTAACTGGTGACTCTAAATTGACCGTAGGTGTGAATGTGAGTGTGAATGGTTGTCTGTGTCTATGTGTCAGCCCTGTGATGACCTGGCGACTTGTCCAGGGTGTACCCCGCCTTTCGCCCGTAGTCAGCTGGGATAGGCTCCAGCTTGCCTGCAACCCTGTAGAACAGGATAAAGCGGCTACAGATAATGAGATGAGATGAGTTGAGAAAAGTGTAAGGGAACCTTACCATGCCTCTTGAGTGATATACCGGTTAACATTACCTACGGCATACAGCCAAATTTGATTTCGATCAGTTATTCTTTTCTGCTACAGGTGCTAGGACAACCTCCGACGGTCCAAAATTTACCTGCTTTAGTCCTTGAAAAGAGCCATTGAGCTGAGCCAAAATGAGTCGGGGAACATGCGTTCGCTCCAGATGGCTGGGTTTTAGAGTTCATTTTCAAACACCTTTCCAGAAAAACTACAGAGTTCACAAAGTTCATACAGTGGTGAGAGTTGCAGATGCAAGCTATGTTAAATAATAATAATGATAATAATACAGACCAGTGTACCATAACCTTAGGTACAATACCTTTTCAAACTTAAAAATAATGTATAGCACCCAGCTCTCAGTGCGTAACTGATGAGTGATGTCCCGTATTTTTCACTTTAACGGTACTGATTCACAAAAAAAGTATGCAATTTTTTTAATACCTTCAACAACAGTGTTTTCCATACAAGAATGTGATGCTTTCATATTCACAGGTTGAGAGGCCAGACATTTATAACGTCGTGTTTATGAATATTAGCAAATTGGCTTATTTTTATGGCGACTGCCTCATAGAGGCGGAGCCACTATGTCATCATGTTGTAAGAATATAAGAATGAGTGTAACAATAGCGCATGGCGCATACGCATAAGCATTACAATCACCAGAATGGCAAATCGTGATCTCGCGATACGAACAGTTGATCTCGCGTTATCAAAGGTACACAAGAACGAGTGGCGAAGCCATTGAGTCATCGTGTTGTGAGAATGAGTGTAACAATAGCAAAACTTCGTAACCAATCAGCACTTATCCTGATCAGGTTCAATTACCCGTTCTACTGCTTGATAAACTTCGGAACCAATCAGAACCAGAAACGAAATAAGAGAAACCTTGTTATAACTTCGTAGTATTGGAAGATAATCGGCAGATAAAAAGATAAACGAAATTCACCTCGTGGTTCGCCAAGGCTACTGAGTCGATATCGAGTAAGTGGTGTTTATTTTAAGAAAATTTACCTTTTGATTATCACAGCTTTTGTTTGGTCCTTCTGGAAGGTCAAATGAAAGTTTTTTTTTTTTTTTAGCTTTCTGGCAGATATTTACGCCAAGAATTCCAGCCATTCAACAAAAACTCGAGAAGGCAGCGAAGACAACGCTGGAATCTTTTGAGCGATCCGCTTGGTTTGAAATTACAAAAGTCCCATGTGCGAATAACTCAGGTCCTTCGTGAAAACTAAGAGTAAAAGTTAAAAGTATAATTGGTCAAACTTCTGCTATTTGCTTAATTTTTTTAATTTTATTTTTTAGAGTCTTTACACTACACTTGTGAAACAAAATGTGCTCGTTAGTACTAAATAACGATCAGAATAGTGCTTTCTTACTATTCTGAAAGTAGATCTAGTTCACAGCGCTGGATTTTGTACAAAACACAGTAAACAAAACTGGTAAGCAAAATACTACAAGCCCTGATGCTGCTCACAGCTTGGTGATGCTTGCAAGAGATGTATGGAATCAATTTTGTGCCAAAATGTTCATACAATACTTTTGAAATATCAAACAAAAACGACAAATCAAAATACAAAAAAAACAAAAAAAAGTCAAATTTTTTAGACTGGCAAACAAATTATTCGTGTAATCGTGCAAAATATCAGTCTATTACTCTTCAGAAACCTTTTATTTTTGTTCCGCATCTTTCTCAGTTTTGTTTGACGTAATTTATTTTGGTTGCGATTCCAGCTTTCTCGTTTGCGCTCCCTGACTTTTTGCTTGCAGTTTTGGCACAAACTTCACGTGTGGGCGGGCTGTCCAGGAATGCATTCCCACTGGCTAACTTGTGTTTGACTGACAGCTACGCTCAGCCATTCCCTACTCGGATTCTGGCGGACTGTTTGACGAGTGACCGATCCATTGACGGTAAACAAGGATCGAGTGGACTTCAGTGGCGACTATGATATTGAATTTACACTTTGTTGAATTAATTCAATATCATAGTCGCAACTGAAGTCCACTCGATCCTTGTGAACCGTCAATGGATCGGTCACTCGTCAAACAGTCCGCCAGAATCCGAGTAGGGAATGGCTGAGCGTAGCTGTCAGTCAAACACAAGTTAGCCAATGGGAATGCATTCCTGGACAGCCCACCCACACGGGAAGTTTGTGCCAAAACTGCAAGCAAAAAGTCAGGGAGCGCAAACGAGAAAGCTGGAATCGCAACCAAAATAAATTACGTCAAACAAAACTGAGAAAGACGCGGAACAAAAATAAAAGGTTTCTGAAGAGTAATAGACTGATATTTTGCACGATTACACGAATAATTTGTTTGCAAGTCTAAAAAAATTGACTTTTTTTGTTTTTTTGTATTTTGATTTGTCGTTTTTGTTTGATATTTCAAAAGTATTGTATGAACATTTTGGCACAAAATTGATTCCACAGAGATGAGGGTAGTATAATTGACAACATGTATGGACATGGGATCAGAAAACAATTTTATTTATAAGCAGTAGCCACATGGACCCATAGGGGACCTCATCTCATCTCATTATCTCTAGCCGCTTTATCCTGTCCTACAGGGTCACAGGCGAGCTGGAGCCTATCCCAGCTGACTACGGGCGAAAGGCGGGGTACACCCTGGACAAGTCGCCAGGTCATCACAGGGCTGACACATAGACACAGACAACCATTCACGCTCGCATTCACACCTACGGTCAATTTAGAGTCACCAGTTAACCTAACCTGCATGTCTTTGGACTGTGGGGGAAACCGGAGCACCCGGAGGAAACCCACGCGGACACGGGGAGAACATGCAAACTCCACACAGAAAGGCCCTCGCCGGCCACGGGGCTCGAACCCGGACCTTCTTGCTGTGAGGCGACAGCGCTAACCACTACACCACTGTGCCGCCCCATAGGGGACCTATTTTTAAAAATTGCTCTTCCCACATCAATCACTTCAATCAATTCACAAATAACAGGACTGCGTGTGCTTACCACGGATTCTTTACGATTTAATTTGAGCTATTAAAAATCCTATTGGTCTTCTTGATGTACTCCATTGTACTGTGCTTTGTAATGGATAGCGAAACCAGTAAGAACAATGTGTGTGCAAGGAAGAGAGAGCTGGCAGAAGGAAAAGATCAGGTTTCAATCATGCAAAACACTGCCATGTTTCCAGCCATGCCTGTGGAAGTGAAGGAACAGGCAGATGAAAAAGATCGTCAGATCATTTGAAACCAGCTTGACAAAAAAAAAAAAAAAATCGCAATCAGACAGACAGGGATAGAAGTTGGTGAACAGAATGAAACTAAACTCATAGCAACAGTGAAAAACAGCAGCTGAGGCAGCATTCCCTGGTGAAATACCAGTTAGGGGTCAGTATGGCCATCAGCCAATCAACGGTAGTGCCGTGTATCAGAGATATAGAGAAAGTCTAGGAATTGTATCTGCAGGATTCCTTGTCCAGCCAGCCAGCTAGCCTTAATGAGACCTTACTGAGATCAGAGGCTTTCGAATCAGCTCTGTTCTTTAGCACCATCCAGACAGAACTTACAGTGCTCAGCGTAAATGAGTACACCCCCTTTGAAAAGTAATATTCTTCAGTCTTCTAGGCATGGAATGAACAAGTTGGCGACATTTTGCAACATCAATCTTTTTCCATTCTTCAGCAATGACCTCTTTTAGTGACTGGATGCTGGATGGAGAGTGATGCTCAACTTGTCTCTTCAGAGTTCCCCAAAGAAAATAATTTCTTTACACCACAAAGGTGAAGGCTACAAGAAGATCAGCAAAGCTTTACTTATCAGTCAGAATACTGTCACAAAAGTGGTACAAAAATTTAAGAAAGATGGAACTGCAACCATCTCACAGAGACGTCCAGGTCGTCCACGGAAGTTAACACCTCGACAGGAGCATCTTCTGATGAGAAGGGTTGAAGAAAAATCGGCATGCAAGTTCACTGCAGTTATCTAAAGAAGTAGAAACCCAAACTGGGGTGACTATTTCCCGTGACACAATATGGCGTACACTGCAGAGGAATGGCATGCATGGATGCCGTCCACGAAAGAAGCCTCTCCTAAAGCCCAGGCACAAAAAAGCCCACCTAGAGTTTGCCAGGGCCCATGCTGACAAAGATGAAGACTACTGGGACTCTATACTCTGGAGTGATGAGACCAAGATAAATGTTTTTGGAACTGATGGCTTCAAAACTGTATGGCGTCACAAAGGTGAGGAATACAAAGAGAAATGCATGGTGCCTACAGTGAAACATGGTGGTGGCAGTGTCCTTATGTGGGGCTGCATGAGTGCTGCTGGTGTCGGGGAGCTGCATTTCACTGATGGCATTATGAATTTACAGATGTATCGCTCTATACTGAAAGAGAAGATGCTACCATCACTCCGTGCCCTTGGTCATCGTGCACTTTTCCAACATGACTAAACACACATCTAAGGCCACTGTTGGACTTCTGAAGAAGAACAGAGTGAAAGTGATTCAGTGGCCAAGTACGTCTCCTGATCTGAACCCAATCGAACACCTATGGGGAATTCTGAAGAGACAAGTTGAGCATCACTCTCCATCCAGTATCCAGTCACTAAAAGAGGTCGTTGTTGAAGAATGGAAAAAGATTGATGTTGCAAAACGTCGCCAACTTGTTCATTCCATGCCTAGAAGACTTGGTGCTGTCATTAAAAATCATGGAGGCCATACAAAGTACTAGATGTAGTAGTTTTTGTTGTGGGGTGTACTCATTGTTGCACCACCCTAATTTGAGTAAAACTGAAAAATGTGTAATCTAAGTTATATTATTAACCTTACTTTCACGTTATAAGTTAAGCAGACGTTATATTAAACTTTGTCTTGTCAACATTTTGGAAACTGTTTGTGTTCATTGAGATATTGTTTGAAACATTACTTTTCAAAGGGGGTGCACTCATTTACGCTCAGCACTGTACACTTCTCTATTCAGATAAATACAATAGAGTGTATTACAACTCGAAACTGTCTCATTTGTGATGTATTGTTCAGTTAAAAAAAACTTGTAAAGCTTGCTATTAAAGAACACAATTCAGTGACTCATGCACTTCTCCACATCCTGGATACACATCATTATTCTATCCACATTCACTGGATATGAGCAATTGCACGCTCTGATTAGCTACTCTACTACGAGGATATCAGCTCATATACCATAAGTAGAGAAAAACAAAATGGCGGAGCGTGTTGCTGAACCACCCGAGGATGAAATAAAAACTCTACTTGAAAACAAAACCCCAAAAAAATTTTTAAAAAGGCAACAAAATATGAAATAAAAGTATTTGATGGTAAGAACGTATCTTTTTTTCAAGAATTATTTAATAATATTGGCTGGAATTGAGTGGTATATCAGCTATATTCCATTCAACTAGTATGATATTGAACGAGTCGAAAACGAGTAGCTGAATGGAATACATCTGATATACCACAAAAAAAGGCCAATATTATTATTTCATCTCATCATCACTAGCCGCTTTATCCTGATCTACAGGGTCGGAGGCAAGCTGGAGCCTATCCCAGCTGACTACGGGCGAAAGGCGGGGTACACCCTGGACAAGTCGCCAGGTCATCACAGGGCTGACACATAGACACAGACAACCATTCACACTCACATTCACACCTACGGTCAATTTAGAGTCACCAGTTAACCTAACCTGCATGTCTTTGGACTGTGGGGGAAACCGGAGCACCCGGAGGAAACCCACGCAGACATGGGGAGAACATGTAAACTCTGCACAGAAAGGCCCTCGCCGGCCACGGGGCTCAAACCCGGACCTTCTTACTGTGAGGCGACAGCGCTAACTACTACACCACCGTGCCGCCCCATATTATTATTATTATTATACATACACATTCAATGGAACAATTATAGATTTTACAAAAAGTTAAGAACAGGGAGGTAACTTACCAATATTCAATGCTGACTCTGATCAAATGTAATTCAATGTTCTGTCAATCCAGCTTACATTTACAAAGTCAAAGTTCTAACAATAAAAATGGTACAAGTCCAAAAAGCCTGACCAACAACCCAACTTATTTACAAGCTCTGTCCAGGTTGACGGTTCAAGTTCAAAGTTACTTTTGGTAGTAGTTAATTGTTACATTGCAGTTGTTCAAAACAACAGGGCTTTGCTGAGTGAAGTCCACGAGTGAAGTCCTCTTGTACCGTAAAAGTTTCCGTCACTTTTCCTCACCTCCAAGTAGAACTTTGACAATATTTCCACTATTGCTCTCTTCCAGTTTTTCAATGTCTGTTGGTATGTTTTTCTCTTGTAAATATGCGTGAAGTTTTGTGTAGACTTTCGGGTGTTCAGTGCATCGGTCTCTTTAAATCTTCTGCTTTTAATGAAGCAAACTTCGCGGCCATGTTTGTTTACAAACTGTCAGAGTCACTCGCGAGCGTGGAAGTTTTATGTCTCCGACGTGTCTCTTTTCCAGTTTTTCGATGTCCGTTGGTATGTTTTTCTCTTGTAAATATGCATGAAGAATATATAATAAAGTTTTGTTAGCCTTTCGGGTGTTCAGCGTGTCTTTAGTTTCAGTTTTCAATGTATTTATTTAGTGCTTAAACCGAGCACTGAATTAACCCCGTCTTCTCTCTCTTTCCTGGCCGACAAAGAAATGATTGTGCGCATGCGCAGCAGAAAAGTTTTGTCATTGGATCTTCGCATGAGCTCCAACGTGTGATGTCATGTTGTCTTGGCAACGTGCAATATTATAACAATATTGCACGCTCATTCTCCATTGGGGAGAGTGGCATAATGCATGGAGGATAAGCGATATGATAACAATATTGCATGTCATCAATAAACCCATTAGAAGGGAATAGAATACATGTTTTTATTCCATGGAAAAAGTGGCTCGTATGTATAATTATTATAAAATTTTTCACAAATGACCGTAGCAATTTGTGAAAAATGCGATTATTATTATCGCATTTTTCACAAATTGCTACTGACATTTCACCGGTGGGCGGCACGGTGGTGTAGTAGTTAGTACTGTCGCCTCACAGCAAGAAGGTCCGGGTTCGAGCCCCGTGGCCGGTGAGGGCCTTTCTGTGCGGAGTTTGCATGTTCTCCCCGTGTCCGCGTGGGTTTCCTCTGGGTGCTCCGGTTTCCCCCACAGTCCAAAGACATGCAGGTTAGGTTAATTGGTGACTCTAAATTGACCGTAGGTGTGAATGTGAGTGTGAATGGTTGTCTGTGTCTATGTGTCAGCCCTGTGATGACCTGGCGACTTGTCCAGGGTGTACCCCGCCTTTCGCCCGTAGTCAGCTGGGATAGGCTCCAGCTTGCCTGCGACCCTGTAGAAGGATAAAGCGGCTAGAGATAATGAGATGAGATTTCACCGGTTTGTTTACATTCTAAGCGGAAATGATTTTGTCGGACGCTCTGTATAAAGATTTTATTTATCGAATTTGCAAAAAATCAAAATGCTCTGTTTCTCAAAATCCAGTGAATGTGGATAGAATAAAACAGTTATTCCACTCAATCTCATTGTATATGGTTTATAGCCGACCCGGCGCTACACGTCTCGTTGGCTATCGGCTCATGTACAACTCAATTTTGTGGAATAACTGTTAATTATACTTCAACAGTCAGAGTTTGATATACACTCTGGTAACACATATGATCATTTTGCAGGCTGTATAACATAACATTTCACATCTGACTACCAGTGTTCTCCATTTATGGCCAACTTGAGCAAGACGTGAATGTCCCTTAACGTACCATACAAATCAACGCTCCATCACCAAGTACAATAATCAGAATAATAGCTTCATGTAGCTGCAGATGTCCTCAAAAATGGAAATTCAAACAGTGACATCTCAGTGATTTTAACACAGTATTCTTTGTCCACTTTGAGAGGAATGCTAGGTATGAACTGGGCTAAGAAGCAAAGTTCAAAGAGCCTGTTGCATTGGCGCATGGATCTGAGGAACACCAACTACTGAAGCCATGTAAAAAGACATGGTGCTGAAGAGCACTGGCTGCACTCATTAGTAGCACTACGTTCTGAACAAAAGGAATGGTGTGGGGCCAAGAACCATGGCATGAGGCCAAGTGCCTGTTTAAAGCTCTGCCAAAAGCCCAGGATTCAGATCAGATATTGTGCACCAGGCCGAGGAATATAAGTATGACTTCCATTTCCACAGAAATCACAGAGATGTCTATTAAGTATAACAATGTCTATGAAGGGTTTCAGTTTTCCATGTGGTTATGTAAGGTCTTTTACAAATAAGTCAAGGTGACTGGACTTCATTACTGCCTCAGACCAGTGCACTAAAGTACTGAACATCCCATCACCAAACCATGGGCATTAATATTGAGCTGCTCCTCCTTTGTTGCTATAACAGCCTTCACTCTTCGGAGGAAGCTTTCCACTCGATTTTGAACTGTTGCTGTGGGGATTTGTGTCCATTCAGTGACAAGAACACAAGAGGCTGGGCGCTGGTGTCTGGTAAGAAGGCCTGGCATGAGGTTGGCATTCCAATTCATCCCAAAGGTCTTCAGTGGGCTTGAGGTTAGTGCTCTATGCAGGCCCCTTGAGTTCATCCACACTAACCTTGGTAAACTATGTCTTTATGGACCTCATGCTGCACACAGGAGCACTGACATGCTGGAACAGGTTTGGGCTAGGCCTCCTAGTTCCAGTGAAAGGAAATCTTAATGCTACAGCATATAAATGCATTTTATTTGTGTATTTCCAATTAATGTATCAGGGTTCTCCAGAAAATTTGAAGTAGCCGGCTTAAAAAAAAGTAGGAGGCGGCTCTGGAATTTGCGGTGCCATAGCCACCACAGTATGCCAAAGGTGCGGTAATGTTAGAGGGGTCGGGGGCATGCCCCCCCGAAAATTTTTAAATTTAGATGCCTCCTGGTGCATTCTCAGATAATAAATTACTAACCATTTCCCTGTAAAATACTTGCAAAATGTATATGAAATTTCCCTCCAGATGTGTGTGTGCTTGGCTTTCTCAGTACCCCTCTGTAGTATGCTGCCTGGCTCTGTAACATAACTACATACACTACTGTTCAAAAGTTTGGGGTCACCCAGACAATTTTGTGTTTTCCATGAAAAGTCACACTTTTATTTACCACTATAAGTTGTAAAATGAATGGAAAATATAGTCAAGACATTTTTCTGGCCATTTTAAGCATTTAATCGACCCCACAAAGGCGATGCTCCAGAAACTCAATCTGCTCAAAGGAAGGTCAGTTTTATAGCTTCTCTAAAGAGCTCAACTGTTTTCAGCTGTGCTAACATGATTGTACAAAGGTTTTCTAATCATCCATTAGCCTTCTGAGGCAATGAGCAAACACATTGTACCATTAGAACACTGGAGTGATAGTTGCTGGAAATGGGCCTCTATACACCTATGGAGATATTGCACCAAAAATCAGACATTTGCAGCTAGAATAGTCATTTACCACATTAGCAATGTATAGAGTGGATTTCTGATTAGTTTAAAGTGATCTTCATTGAAAAGAACAGTGCTTTTCTTTCAAAAATAAGGACATTTCAAAGTGACCCCAAACTTTTGAACGGTAGTGTATAGAGTTCTTGCAGTCACGTGACCGGAAAGTACACAGCCGCCATCTTGTCGGTCAACAGCACAGCTGAATACTGCTGCACTCGTGTACAGAATGGATCAATTTCAACCGACGGACTACACGGCTCATTTTTCTAATGAACAGACAACTAGATATATGTCTAAAATAAACGATCTACAGATTAGTGACCCTTATGGCTTTCCGGACGGAGTTTTCACGACCGTGTCAGTGGATATGGAACTGCCAGAGGTGGAATACCTGGACGTGTATAATTACCTCATCAACTTTCCCTCGCTGTTCAGTGGTGAGGCACTGCGTGCTTATAAATCTCTGGACAGTTATCTTTACAGAAATTCAGGATTTGTCAGCGACTCAGATATGACATCTTGTAAACAAGAAAATGATCCTCACTGGATGGGTAAGTCACTTAAGTATTGAGTATAGCACTGACCAGCCGATTATAGAATAAGGTAATTCCAGCTGTAATTCCAAATCGTCCGTGTTGTTTACCTGGCGTTGGAGAGGTAGAGGCTTAGCAGTGGAGATTTGAGTAACTGTTTTCTGAGCTTAGTCAACAGGCCGCTCTGCAGCCTCGCTTTTGCTTCCGCTCCCGGCACCGCCTCCTTAGCTTTGCTTCCAATAACAATCCATGGAGACCCCGCTGGTCTCGCTATCTCGTCCGGAATGTTTTTTTTTTTTCTCGTCCGGAATGTTGTGCATGCGATGGAAATCGCTACAAACCGTCATTTTCTGCTGGAAACCAATGTCCAGTAAGTCCATACGGTTGTAGTGGATATTGAAGTCCGGTACAGACGAACAACACGCAAAAATACACACAAAAAACATAAAAAACGCGCACAGGTAGGGAGAGCCTGTAGCCACAGCCGTTGTAGTAGAATTGTATATAGGAGGTTCTTCCAGAAGAAAAGGTAGAAGTAGAACCAGAAGTAGAAGTAGAAGGCGGAAATATGGCGTTTGACCGACAAGATGGCGTCTGTCACAATCTGGATCGGCTGTGACGTCACATGCAAGTGCTCCATACTACAGCGTGGTCACGTGGTCCAGCTCAGCCAATCAGCGCGAGAATCAATCAACAAATATGGCGAATCGAAGACAATTTCATGGTGGAATAATTGGATTTGCAGCAAAGTATGGGCAACGGAGACAATATAAATCTCTTGAACACTGAAAGGCAAGGTTGTTGTGTGTTTTTTTCTGGGAACTGGTAACCGGTGCAGACCGTCTGTGTATGCGGAGAAAACCGCTGGTCATCAGCACTTTTGGGCATCTCTGCTGTATGTGTTTCCAACTTTGTGACTACAGTCTAGTCATGTTGACATGTTACTAGACAAAAGTCTAATCAGATCTATCAGAGCAAAGTGTTGACTGATGCATCAGGGTCATCATGTAACATATCCTCTGTACATCCATTACTAGGGCTATTTTCTGGGATCATGCATAGCAGGATCAGACACAATCATTCTGAAGATTCCTCTTTCCTCCCTTTTTTAGAAGGAATGTTCACAAGCCAGAACCATGCTTATCTCATGTGAGCAAGTCCACTCCTTCTTCTGCCTTTCCTCCACAGGGGTTCAGGTCATTCCACTATGCTCCCACAGACTTCACAGGCCCAAGAACTGAGGCTACGCATAAAGACTTCCAGACCTGCAGCAGCTCTAATTAAGACCAGTGAAATACACACCTAATAAAGACAGAGGCCCACTTAACATCAAAGGCTGTCCACCAATGTTCACTGTGAGATCCGGTCTTCTGAGATGTGCTTGGAGTGGTAAAACTTTGACGGTAGAACAGTTACATTTTCTGACAAGTACGTCTTAGTTAGTCATGGCCGGGTTCTTACCCGGACTGATAATCACATCATCAGTTTTTCTTTGGCTAATCAGACACAAGGTACACCACCACACTTGTCAGAGCAACTGGGGATTAGGTGCCTTGCTCAAGGGCACTTGAGCCAGGCCTGCTGGTTCAGGGAATTGAACCAGCAACCTTTTGGTCCTAAAGCTGTTTCTCTAACCATTTGGCCATGGCTTCCCAATTATGTCCTGAAGCCAAAGAATGATCATAATGGATTCTTGGGAGTTTACTTAAAGCTGATCAATTTAATTTTGGTAAGGTTATACCAAACCCTTGCTGTTACAGCTACCTTAGAAGAAACACTTTGCAATGACATGTCATCCATCCTACTGTTACATTGCTCGCAAGAACCCAGAAAGAACACATCTTTGGTACATCATATTATGAACAACATATAAGACTTTTGAATACACTGTCAGGAATAGGGGTACAGGAGGAGTCCATTTCTGTCCCTTAAGGTACAGTTCACATTAGTTCACATTTTTTCCTTGTCTTGATAACGAATTTGGCATTTCTGGATATAATGAGGTAGACCAAGCTTGAACTTTCAGTAATTCTTAACTTCTAAAGTACTTTAAAGGTCCCAATTTAGTTCACTGATATTATAGCTCGGCTATTCTTCCGTTCTGGTTATGTGGTCTCAGTTGCGAACTACCCAGGTGCTGTCAGGTAAACTATGTTCAAGATTTCTAGTTTTAATCCATGAATCTCTGAATGCACCCATACAGGTTATCTGAAATCCTACACTCTCAGAAACAAGGGTACAGGAGGAGCCCATTTCTGTCCCCCAAGGTACAGTCTACACTAATGTACCCCCTAGGGCTCATTATTGGTCTTCAGGGTAACAATGTGTACCTTTTTAGGGCCAAAAAGGTACATATATGTTCCCAATGAGTATTTAAAGGGTACAAATAAGTCATCATCAGCCTTGTTCAGTCTATGCAGACTATGGGATGCACTTAGGTCAGTTTGGGGTTAAGGGTTGCAACGACAACTGGGGCTATAAAGCCCAATACGGGATGAGCAGGTTCTCCCACAGTTGGTGCAGACAAAGCTAGGTATTAGGTCGCTTCTCTGTGTCTGGAGTTTTCTGCGCCACCTCTTTACATCGGCCAGCTGCCTGAGCTTGTTTTCTGCTGCTTCGGCACCATGGTGGAGGGCTGATCTCCAGACTTTCCTGTCATTAGCCTTAAGATCCCATGAATGAGGATCAATGTTGTAGGTCTTGTTTGACTACATCCTCAAAGCGTAGAAGTGGACAACCGGTTTTACATCTTCCAGTGGTGAGTTCCCCACAGAGAATGTCCTTGGAAACTCTACCGTCTTCCATCCTATGTACGTGTCCAAGCCAGCGTAATCTGCGATGTTTTAGGATGGTAAGCATGCTGGGAAGTTTGACCTTCTCTAGGATGTCACTGTTAGTAATTTTGTCCTTCCAAGTTAGGCCCAGAATTTGACGTAGGCAGCACATGTGGAAGGTGTTGAGCTTCTTCTCTTGGCAGGAGTAGGTGGTCCAAGACTCGCTGTCATACAGAAGTGTGCAGAGGATGCAGGCACGATATATTTGGATTTTGGTGGAAAGGAGAATAACGTGCTGTTGTCCCAAGCACGTTATTTCAAGTTAGACATCATTGTGGCAGCTTTCCCCATCCGCTTGTTGATTTCACTATCCAGGGTAAGGTTGTTAGCGATAGTAGAACCTAGATATGTAAAATGGGAAACTGCTTCAAGGGTGTAATCATCGATTATTATTTACAAATAAGCACCTTAGAGGATATTGCACCAGTGACAAACTGTCGTACCCCTAAAGTACAATAATGTACTTTGTTTTCTGAGAGTGTACACTGAAAAGAATACCGTATTTTCTGGACTATAGAGCGCACCTGTATATAAGCCGCATCTGCTCTATTTAAAAAAAAAAAAAGATATACAAGCCGCACCGGGCTATAAGCCGCAGATATCTATGTTGAAAAATTAGATATTTACTGCATGTACAGAACGATTTTGTACTGTAAATGTACATGTATGTACCTGAACAGATTCTTTCCGAACAGTGCCTTTTAACACGGCAGCAACTTTGCTGATTAAAACGGAACAGAACCAAGAGAAAATAACCGGTATTTATTTACCTTCATTTCTCCTGTGTTTGAAACCACAAGTCACTTTAATCATCTTCGCTGAAACCCATGAAGTCGTCTTGCATCATACGAACTTCTTCGTGTGGTTTCCATGATGAAGGGGCGAGGATTTGAAAATAATTACCAGTTAGTAATTTGTCGTGCGTGTTCTATCTGCTAAAGATCTGCTAATTCTTCTTTGCATTGATTTTTCGTCTATCTTATTTTTGATTCTACTTCCGGTTAGAGCGCCCCTAGCGGTGGAAGAAAAATCCACAGAATAGCCGCACCTTTGTATAAGCCGCATGGTTCAAAACCTAGGAAAAAAGTAGCGGCTTATAGTCCAGAAAATACGGTACTCCAAAAAAGGAGCTTAAGTTCCTTAATCTTCAACCATATCTTGCTTTTTATGACCCCTAACTGATGAAAAGCAAGATAAGATTGAAGATTAAGGTACCTAAGGACTTTTAAGTCAATATTTCCAGGTAACTAGTCCTCATTAAACATTGCTACACTTAATCTATAATTAAAGGTTGTTAGACCTTTTCAGCTACCATTTTGTATTTTTTAAAAAGGCAGCACACTCTACAGAATTCAAATCACACAGAAAGAAATAACATCTCCTTCAACATACTGTTGACTTTCTAACAAACTAAGATCTCTCACAACTTTAACTCCACATTAGAGACTTTGCCCTGTCCTAAATTTGCTTCAGTTAAACGTTAGACATCTGTCCTATTTTCCATGTAAGGTTAACCTAATTAACCCAAAAGACATTTTGAATCATCATCTTTACCAAAAGATCCGGTACTTCTTAGTTGACAACACTCATACTGACTTTTGGCAAAGATATTTTTAATTGTGTAATGATTGTAACACATCCTTCCTGCGTCATGCAACCAGACAGCGCTGATCTCCATTTCGATAGCCCCTGGCCTCTCGCCTATACAGCTAGGGTTAGTCCTCCGGTAACCGCAAGAGCTTGACTCCTCACTCACATCTGTATTGCAGCGTGCCTTGCCAGACAGCAGCAGGTACCATTTTTATGATGGCATGACCCAATCGTGAGTAGAACTCGCAATCTCCCAAGCGAGAAGCAGACACACTAACCTCTAGGCCAACTCACGGTCTCATCCAACTAAATGAGTACTTAATTACTCATCCCATGTAACCTAGGTCTCTGGTCTCCGATAAACCCACACCTTTTCCTTCCTGTAAAACTGCTTTCCCTCTGGGTAAATCCTACCAAAGGAAATGAGCTCTCACCCCAGTGTTAGTTGAAACCCTGAGGATTGGAAGCAGCAGCTCATTTGTACATCCTGGAGTGACCTGAGGTTCACTCAACTCTGCTATCAATTTGGACACTTGCCCAGAGCACCCGTATCTCTTGTGAGGGGGTTGCTGGGTTTGAAGTGCTATACAATGAGAACCCTGTGCACTTTTTACATGAAGGATATTTATAAAGCCATAATACTTCTGTTTAAACATCAACTACAGCAGGGTGAAAGAGCTATACGTTATACATTTATCCAGCCATCCATCCATCCATCATCTGTAGCCGCTTATCCTGTCCTACAGGGTCGCAGGCAAGCTGGAGCCTATCCCAGCTGACTATGGGTGAGAGGCGGGGTACACCCTGGACAAGTCGCCAAGTTATCGCAGGACTCTTATAGACTTATTTTGTTCAATACGTCTTCTACGTTTATGGCTGGATGTACCTGCATAATTGACAGCATGTGAGAATCAAAGGTTCCTGTCACTTTGAAAATCCCAAATTTTCAGTTATTGAGGTTACATTATTATCATTATTATATTAATCACATAAACTCCAGCTACTGGTGTGAAACGAAGATGCACAACAATATCCTTGTTCGATGCCAATCAATAGTGTCACTAAGACAGTAAAAATGGTAATGTTTAAGCTCTGGAGCCCTGCAGCATGCCTGAATGAGCGGAACACCATGCTGCCCCCACATGCGGGGGAAAAAAAAAGTTTACAAGGAGGATATATGTTGCATACAGAGGAAGTTAAGTCTGCAGGCTGCATAGTTTGTGTTTGAGAGTGTGTCTAACAGGCAGGAAGCCTCCTTACTGACACGAGCTCTGCAATCCATAACCAAATCATAAACCCTTAACCTCCTGAGTTATCACTGAGTTATTTATCTTAAAGAGTGTTATTTGGCAACTGCTACAAAATGTTCTGTAGCTACAGTGAGACTCATAGTAAACGGTATATAGTTAAGAGAGTCAGCAGTTTATGGGTGGTCTGGTTATTTATAAGGCTTTAGCGAACGTTAACGTTCGCAGCTAAAGGTTTATGCGTCATTCTCGACAGACAATATGCCACTCCTGCGATAATGAAAAACGTCTTTCCTGTAAGCTTTCTTTCTTCTAACGTTTGCACTCTTCTTATTGCTTAATTGATGCAATAACATTAGCAAAACATTCCCAAAGCAAGTTATTAGAGTCAAGTTATTGGTGTGCTTTGGTTTAATTGTTGCTCAAAATTATATCGTGTGAATGATATCACAATATATAACAAAAATTACAAATATACAGACATGATCAATAATTGCGAGGGCCATGTTAAGAAGCGAGAGGCCACAAATTAACACTGAGTAGTAGTAGTAGTAGTAGTAGTTCGGGGTCAGAGCGCTCTGTGAGAACACTTACCAGACCGTCACAGTTGTTAATAGCAACTGATGTTCTGGGCATGTCGGTGACGTCCCCAATAAAATTGCAGTCCGTCTTAAGCGACTCTCTCGTCAGAATCCTGTCTGTGTAGGTGTCGTTCTCTGTGCCATTGCCAGGCACCAAAACCTGATCGTGCCACTCTACCATGGCGCCAGGTGCCACTAGCCTTCTGTTTGGCCAGAGCCGCAGGTGAAACTCCTTGCCAAAAACAGTGACGTTGAAGAAGAGTTTCTCGTCTGCTGGCTCAGTGGCATAGGGCACATTGCGCTTGACACGCTGCTTGTGATTTGCTGAGAGGAGGTGTGACAAGAAGTGGCCGCCTGAGTCAGTGCTGATAGGTGTGACCAGGCCATACTCCTTCAGTCGGCTCTTCAGGAAGTCTGACGTGATGGCAGAGACAGAGAGAGAGAGAGAGAGAGAGCGCACATCAGGTCAGTAGTCAGACCTTCGACAGAAATCATTCATCATTGAAAGGTCTCTACTTGTTTAAGGCTCAAACATTCATGAAAATGCATACAGCCTCAATCTTAAGACAGAAAACTCTCAAACTTTTTAGGAATTACTCTAATCGGGCACTATTTCCTTCAACCCAAAAAAAAAACCCCACATACAATAACTTAGAATGCTGTCTGTAATTATAAAATTCATCGGTTCAGCGGTTTCATTTCTTTTCCATCTTTTACTTTCATTCATATTCCATCAGTATTCCATCGGACGCTCCGTTGTGGTTAACTAAATAGGCAAAGGATGTTGAACGCTCTCAAACAGTCTAATTCAAAAGTCATTTTCCACCACATTTGGCCTCCCACGTGTATAAGCAATGGCTTGAAAACAGGTAAATGTCTGAAATAGGTAAAAAGCTGTTAAAGTGCCTTGTAATTTGCCTGCGGTACCTTTAGCGATGTGGGACATAAAAGTAGATGTTATTGTCGAGTGCACTGTTTAATCTTGACAAAATTGCATGCCTTGACTCCCTACATAGTCAGGGTTCAGGCATATTTACAACAAAAAATGATGAGGTGTGCCAGAAATCCTCCATGCACAGGGGAAAATAACACTTTTTAGCAAAAATGTAACTTTCTTCATAAAAGATCCTGTACATGATTGCCATTTCTTTGCAAACACACCCAGAGTCATCTCTCCCACTCATGATGAACTCGTGTTTATACATCTGGTGTTATGCATGCAATTACACTTCAAATGTGCTCCTTTAAATGGGTTTTCTGATCCAGTCATGAGAATTATTTCAATCTGTTCTTCTTTTGTCAAAGACTTATTTTGTTTGAAAGGCTAGCTGAAAAAAAAAAAATATATATATATATATATATATATATATATATATACACACACACACACACACACACACGGTGGTGTAGTGGTGAGCACTGTCACCTCACAGCAAGAAGGTCCGGGTTCGAGCCCCGTGGCCGGCGAGGGCCTTTCTGTGCGGAGTTTGCATGTTCTCCCCGTGTCCGCGTGGGTTTCCTCCGGGTGCTCCGGTTTCCCCCACAGTCCAAAGACATGCAGGTTAGGTTAACTGGTGACTCTAAATTGACCGTAGGTGTGAATGTGAGTGTGAATGGTTGTCTGTGTCTATGTGTCAGCCCTGTGATGACCTGGCGACTTGTCCAGGGTGTACCCCGCCTTTCGCCCGTAGTCAGCTGGGATAGGCTCCAGCTTGCCTGCGACCCTGTAGAACAGGATAAAGCGGCTACAGATAATGAGATGAGATGAGATATATATACAGGGTGTCTCAAAAAAATGTACTCACACTTTAACTGTCCCTAACATGCTGCCTTTTTTGTGTTGCAGGTGTAATTAATTAATCACAGCATGGACTTCTTTTTGTGGGGATATCTCAAAAACAAAGTTTATCGCACCAAACCAAGAACAATTGATGCATTGAAATTGGAAATTGAAAGACAATGTCGCGATATTCCTAATGACCTGTTTCGTGACGTTTGCGAATCCCTTGGTGCGCGTTATCAGCGTTGTCTGGACAATAATGGTCATCAATTTGAACATTTGCGAACATGATTCTTCAATTACATTTGTCTTCTGTATTCGAAGCTATTCCATTTCACTCTATGTTCATAAATAAAGGTTTTCTCGTCATTCAAAGTGTGAGTACATTTTTTTGAGACACCCTGTATATATATATATATATATATATATATATATATATATACACACACACACACACACACACACAGTGGTGTAGTGGTTAGCACTGTCACCTCATAGCAAGAAGGACTCCTGGGTTCGAGCCCAGCGGCTGACGAGGGCCTTTCTGTGTGGAGTTTGCATGTTCTCCCCGTGTCCGTGTGGGTTTCCTCCGGGTGCTCCGGTTTCCCCCACAGTCCAAAGACATGCAGGTTAGGTTAACTGGTGACTCTAAATTGAGCGTAGGTGTGAATGTGAGTGTGAATGGTTGTCTGTGTCTATGTGTCAGCCCTGTGATGACCTGGCGACTTGTCCAGGGTGTACCCCGCCTTTCGCCCGTAGTCAGCTGGGATAGGCTCCAGCTTGCCTGCGACCCTGTAGAACAGGATAAACGGCTACAGATAATGGATAGATGGATGGCTGGATATACAGTATATAAAATATATACTGTATATATTAGTTGCAATCAGAAATATTCAACCCCCTCACCTCAAAAGACATTATAGTGATGTGGATAAAAGATGATAATATACGACAAAAAAAACTCATTAAACAACAAAAACTATTTATTGATACATATTTGAGTTATTTTGACAACATAACTTTGAAGCTCAAATGAAAATGTAAATCTTTTAACACATGTGCATGTGCACTATTATTCAACCCCCAGCTTCAGTACTTTGTGGAGCATCCTTTAGCTTTTAGAACTGCTAACAAACGTTTTCGGTAAGTGCTGACAAGCTTCTTACACCTCTCGATTGGAATCTTTGCCCATTCTTGATGTGCAAAAGCCTCTAACTTGGTAATGTTTGATGGCTTCCGTGCTGCAACTGCCTTCTTTACATCCCACCAAAGATTTTCAGTCGGATTTAAATCTGGTGACTGAGAAGGCCACTCCAGGACTTTCCAGGATCTTTTTCTCAACCAAGCTTTGGTTGAATTGGAGGTGTGCTTGGGATCATTGTCTTGCTGGAAAGTCCATTGATCACCAAGGTTTAATTTGTCAACAGAAGGCATCACGTTCCTCTTTAAAATGGCCTGGTATTTCTGGGAATTCATGATGTCAGGTACACGATCAAGATTGCCAGTTCCTGCCGCAGAAAAACAGCCCCACATCATCAATGACCCACCTCTATGCTTAAAGGGGAACAGAGGGCAATATATAGAGTAAATATAACAATAAAACACACATTAACGAACCTTATTCAAGACTTACAAAAGTTTTTTGTTCTAAGGTTGGAAAGTTATAGTGTTTTGAAAGTAGCTCGAGCAAACTATTTCCGCAGTTTGAACAGCCCGCCATGATATTAATTTTATCCAATCAGAATGCACGTTCATTTTCTCTGCGTAACACTCATGACGTATGTATGTGTCCAGTTGTGTTGGCTCACTGAGGTTGGGAATAGTACATGTGAAATACCTGTTTCTGCCTCTTGCGACGATTTCGCAAGTCCACGGGTGGCGCCTATCTCATTGCAGCAAATAAATTCTGCTGGACTCGTGAGCAACTCCACGTTACATTTTCCGCATGAGCACCACGCCGTGTGCACGCAGACGCTCTGCCCCATGCTCGCCATGCCCATGGTCAGCATCAGTCTCATCCTCGCCGTCATCCGAGCTTTCTTCTCTTATTTCATCACCGGAGTGAGAGTACCTCTCCTAGGTTCAAACTGGTACCCTTCTAAGCCATAGCCTGCTTGCAGTGTGTCTTGCGGGATCTCTTCGTATGATTCAACAGAGCTGTCGCTTTCACTTGATGCGCCCGACGCCATGATTGCACGCTTCTCTCCTAGTGCAGTGGGTAGGGCTGACGTCACGGTCTTTTAAAAATGGCGACTCTTGTGCCGTTTAGCGTACCGACTATTATATTTACAATTACCAAGATATTTCGTTGTTTTCTAGTATATAAATTTGATAGAATACTTAAGAATACGTTACTTTGTCACATCAGCAACTGTATATATTATATTTGGTACCCCTTTAACTGTAGGGATGGTATTCTTCTGGTCATAAGCCTGGCCTTTCGCACGCCAGACATACCACTGGTCCATATGTCCAAACAGTTCCAGTTTGGTTTCATCAGTCCATAGAACTGTCTCCCAAAACTCTGTAGTCTTATCCAAATTCCTCCTGGCATATTCTAGTCGACTTTTGATGTTCCTTGTGGTCAAGAGTGGAGTGCGTCTTGGAGTCCAGCCATGAAATCCTTGTTTATTCAGTGCATGTCTTGTAGTTGCCACTGAAGCACTTGTACCAGCCTTCATCATGTCATCCTGTAGGTGTCTTGCACTCACATGGGGGTTTTTCTTAGTTGTCCTGACTAAGTGGCTAAGGGCCCTTGATGAAATTTTGGGCTTTCTTCCACAGCCAGGCAGGGTTGCAGCTGTTCCATAAGTTTTAAACTTCCTTATAATGCTCCCAATGGTGTCTCTTGGAATGTTAAATTTTTTGGAAATCTTCTTATACCCAAGGCCCTTTAGGTGTGATGAAATACAGCTTCTCTCAGCTTTTGTGGAAGCTCCTTTGTCTTTCCCATGATTGCAGCTGACCTTGAATACTTTCATGGGTGGGGTTTATATATGCTTCACAGCTAAAGCAAATGAAGGATTATTATAGAGTTCCCAAAGGCTTAATTATGTTTCAACTCCACTTTAGGCCATAAAAACGGTCAGAAAGCTTTAAAAACAACAATATTATATAAGAGTTGAATAATTGTGACATGGCTATCTTAACAAAATATAGTGCTACACAGAAATACTACCTCATGCATTTTCTGTGTTGATTTTGTGTATCACTCAACTCATAAAGAAGTCATCCAAAGCAGAATCTTGCTCTTTGAAAACATTTTAATTGATAAATCCTTAAACTCTTTGGGGGGTTGAATATTTCTGATTGCAATTTTATATATATATATATATATATATATATATATATATATATATATATATATATATATATATATAAAATGTGTGTGTGTGTGTGTGTGTGTGTGTGTGTGTATATGTATGTATGTATGTATGTATGTATGTATGTCATTAAAAACAAGTCCCTGTCTCAAGTCCTGTAGAACCAGCCTCAGTCCAACACAGTCATGGATGATGTGAAAGTGGTAAATGTATCCTGTAGGGGCGCTGTTGAGGTGATTATTTGTAGATAGTTCCTGGATCAGCCTGCAAAACCAGTGCAAAATATTGCACGCTTTTCAATATATTCTATCACATATATTCTATCCACATTCACTGGATATGAGCAATTGCATGCTCTGATTGATTACTCTACTACTAGGCTATCAGCTCATATACCGTGTGTGTGTGTGTGTGTGTGTCAGTCCACCAGATTTCCATACCAGATGCTCAGATTCTGGATTTTGAGTTATACCTGGTGCATTACACTACCAAGCCTCAGTATGCAGGAAATACAAACCAAAGTGAAATTGGAATGAGGGAAGTTACTGTAAATCTGACATGAACTCATGTGCACGCAACTCAAAACAGTCCATTTTCCAGGTAGAACGCCTTCAAAATGTCCATGATGTGCATGATGTTTCAGCTCGGTCTAAAGTGTATTTTTGGACCAGAATGACATTACTTTTACTGTGGATTTCCAAAACAGCTATAGGTAATTTAATCTGATGCCTCACAGATTGGTTGGCACCATGCCAAATTGATTTTTGGCACTGTGCTAATTATGTCAGGATATTGGTCACTGATGCTCTGTTTCTAACATGGGACTAACTTTAACCTGTACAAACTCCATCCATCCATCATCCATAACTGCTTCTCCTGTACAGAGTCGCAGGCAAGCTGGAGCCTATCCCATCTGACTATGGGTGAGAGGCGGGGTACACCCTGGACAAGTCGCCAGAGCATCACAGGGCTGACACAAGCCCCTTTTCCACCAAAGCAATTCCAGGGCTGGTTCGGGGCCAGTGCTTAGTTTGGAACCGGGTTTTCTGTTTCCACTGACAAAGAACTGGCTCTGGGGCCAGAAAAACCGGTTCCAGGCTAGCACCAACTCTCTGCTGGGCCAGAGGAAAGAACCGCTTACGTCAGCGGAGGGGGCGGAGTTGTTAAGACCAACAACAATAACAAGACCATGAAAGATCGCCATTTTTAAGCGACGAGAAGCCGCAGCTGTACAAACGCGAAGTCATCCATTATTATTATTGTTATTGTTGCTGCTGCTGCTTCTTCCATGTTGTTTTTGCTTCGATATTCGCAGCAAGGTTTATGCAAACGTAGCGATGTAACTGACATATACAGTGACGTAACTGACATATACAACGACGCAACTGATGTATACAGCGACGTAACTGACGTATACAGCGATGTAATGACGTGGCTCCCCTTAGCACCACAAGCTATGGAAAAGCAAACTGGTTCTCAGCTGGCTCGCAAGTTGAACGAGTTGTGAACAAGCACCGGCCCCGAACCAGCCCTGGAACTGATTTGGTGGAAAAGGGGTAACATAGAGACAAACAACCATTCACACTCACATCTACAGTCAATTTAGAGCCACCAATTAACCTAACCTGCATATCTTTGGGGGAAACCCACACAGACACGGGGAGAATATGCAAACTCCACACAGAGAAGCCCCCATTGGTCGCTGGGCTCAAACCCAGAACCTTCTTGCTGTGAGGCGACAGTGCTAACCACTACATCACTGTGCTGCCCTGTACAAAACGTTACCAATAAAGCTAGAACTGTTGTTGATACAAGATAGTCGGTCATAAAATGTGTGTTTATTCTTTCTAACCTCTGAACATGCAGTGTTGAAAACACAGAGACCAGGACTCCGAATCAGTCAGTACATGTACAATGAATGGACGCTGTCCAGTGTTGACTCATTTCCGGTTCTGGACAGGAACTACATGGTAGTCACTTTCAAACGAGTCCCTGTCTCAAGTCCTGTGGAACCAGCCTCAGTCCAACACAGTCATGGATGATGTTAAAGTGGTAAATGTATCCCATAGGAGCGCTATTGAGGTGATTACTCATTGATAAGTTGCTGGATCAGCCAGCGAAAACGGTGCAAAATATTGCGTGCTTTTCAACGCCGTTTCTACACATTCAGTAAACAGAGTATCTGGTACAAAAACCCGGTAACGCATGTATCTTCTATCCACATACACTGGATATGAGCAATCACGTGCTCTGATTGGCTACTCTACTACTAGGCTATCCGCTCATATACCATGAGTAGAGAAAAACAAAATGGCGGCGCGTGTTGCTGAACCAACCAAGGACGAAATAAAAACTACTCGAAAACAAAACCCCAAACAATGCAAAGAAAGCAACAAAATGTGGAAGAAAAGTATTTGATGGTAAGAACATATGTTTTTACCAACGTATGCTTTTACATGGGTGGCATGGTGGTGTAGTGGTTAGCACGGTTGCCTCACAGCAAGAAGGTTCTGGGTTCAAACCCAGCGGCTGGCAGGGGCCTTTCTGTGTGCAGTTTGCATGTTGTCTGCATGGGTTTCCTCTACAGTCCAAAGACATGCGGTTAGGTTAATATGGGACGGGCTGGGGTGCCCTTGAGCCCTAACTCCCGTCTGCTCCCTGGGTGCTGTTAGTGTGGTGGCCCACTGCTCTGGGGATGTGTGTGTGTGTTCACTGCTTCAGATGGGTTAAATGCAGAGAGGAAACTTCACAAGTGTGTGATGAATAAAGTTGTGCTTTCTTTCTTTTGTTATTTTTCAATCATTATAAGTATAGCATTTTTCACAAATTGCTACTGTCATTTTGCCAGTTTGTTTACATTCTAAACGGAAATGATTTTGTTGGATGTTTTGTAGAAAGTTTTTATTTAATGAATTTGCAAAAAATAAGAATAAAAATGCTCTGTTTCTCAAAATCCAGTGAATGTGGATAGAATAAAACAGTTATTCCATTCAATATCGTTGTACATGGCTTATAGCCAGCTCAGTGCTATGTGCCTCAATGGCTATCAGCTCATGTACGACTTGATTTCGTGGAATAACTGTTATATATGAGTGATTCCACGCTTATGGGTACTGAAATGGGGACATGAACTTATTCACCTAAAACCATTTCATTTTTTTACCATCAGGTCACAAAACATGTAATCTTTAATGAATGATATGTTAAAAGATAACTTTAATTTTCTGAGATGTAATAAAAACATATTTATATGCCAAAGTCAAGCCTATGAGTTCCAAAATGATGTCTGTTACATTACTTCTGTTACGATTGTCCATCTCGCGTCTGTTACAAATTAATTACAATCTAGCTATATACCATGTTAATCTTATTGAAAGAATGTGTATGTTTATTCTACTACACATGTTTATTAATTATATTTGCTAAAACATCACCTTCCTATGTTTCAAAAAGTAATTCTACATTGTTAAAATTGAGAATATATATGTCCACAACACTTCTGTTACGTTCTGACTTTGGCATATAAATATGTTTTTATTACATCTCAGAAAATTAAAGTTATCTTTTAACATATCATTCATTAAAGATTACATGTTTTGTGACCTGATGGTAAAAAAAAAGAAATGGTTTTAGGTGAATTTTTAAAAATAAGTTCATGTCCCCATTTCAGTACCCATAAGCGTGGAATCACTCATATATATATATAAAATATATTAGTCTCCTAAATGTGTTAGTTTCCCCTATGTACCAGTATAGAGACTTTGGGGACACCATGTAAAGCTAGTTTGTTTACAGTTTTCAAGACATTTGTAAAATTCTGAGTAAAACAACCTGTAGAGGGACATCCTACAGACAAGTGGCAAATGAAATGAAAACCCAACCTAAACTGGGTAAGATAGATGTTGGGCCACCATGAGCCACCAGAATAGCTTCAATACACCCTGGTATAAATTTTGCAAATCTCTGAACCTATACTCGATAGATAAACACCATCCTTCTATGGCCTAAACGTTAGAGAAGCAGCTTTGGGACCAAAAGGTCACTGGTTCGATTCCCTGGACCAGCAGGAATGGCTGAAGTGCCCTTGAGCAAGCCCCCAACTGCTCCACAGGCTGCTCTGGGTATGTTGTAAGTCGCTCTGGATAAAAGTGTCTGCTAAACGCATGTAATGTAATGTAAAAGATATTCCCTGAATTGATGGTGATGTAGAGCAGACATGAGGCAAAATATCATTGTTTTAAATATTGTGATACAAAACATTGGTGAGACAAATCTGCTGCTTATAACATATATGGTAATATTTCCGTTTAATATTCATTATCAGCTCTACCTGTATTTTCACACTAGGCAGCAGCAGCAGAGGTAGTAATACACAGAGCACAAAGTTTGCAACTGGGAATCTAACCGTCTCAAAGCCTGCTTACTTAATAGTCCAGTTAAGCTAATCAGAAGGAAGCGTTATGGGACACGTGTCAAACAAAAGGCCAGTGGGACAAGTCTAACCTGGATCCTTCCTGCCTCGTACTGCATATTACAGTAGATGAGTCTACTGTCATTAGAAAATGTATTAAAATGTAATATTTTATTTGTGTCAGCATCATCTTGTATCAATATGCTCTCGTGCAGCCTGTATTGGGATATATCTCATATCAGGGCCTCAGTGTATCGTCTCATGCCGAGTATAGAGCACTGTCCAACACATCACTCCTGAAATCTTCCAGTGTTCAACTGGACTGAGATCTAGAGACTTTGAAGGCCATAGCATATGATTTCCGTCATTTACGTACTAATCATGCCTGCTCTTTAAGCCCTCGTACCCTGTGGATACGGAGGGGTCATCCTGGAAAAGACCACTCCCATCAGGACAGAAATGTTTCATCATAGGATAAAGGCAATCAGACAAATCTCCAACTGATTTGCAGTGACTTTTCTCTTCAAAGGAACGGGTGGACCAGAAAGGCATCAGGAAAACGTCTCCAGAGCCACCTTTTTTCTTTGAATGTCACTCATCCTGTCAAATACTGTCGATATCTGTGATATATCTCACTAAGAATATACATGAGTCCTGCTCTAACTGAATAAATATACACCTGTAAGGTGGTCAAAGTGGACAGTGGCATCTTATCGAGAAAAAAAATCTCCAGCATAAATAAGCTGTTCTCTTCTCCTGAAGAACATTTTCTTTCCATGCAGTATTGTTTAAAATGTCATAAAAATGAATAAAGCATTTGTGCCCTTTAAAGTCTATAAAATGTTTCGGAGTGAGTTTGGAGTAAGTCTTTGGCAATGTTGTGGCAATACTGTAACAGCCCTGCCAATAAAGCTCGCTGAACTGAACTGTATCTCTCTCTGGGCTGGAGATTGAGTAAGGTGCGCAATCATATCCAACTTTCCAAAATAAACATAAAGAAGTCCCATAAAAGAAAACTCGATCAGTTATCAGTTATTCATTTGCCAATTATGTAATAAATGTGTATGTATATATATATATATATATATATATATATATATATATATATAAAAATTTTTTTTTACACAGCTACAAAGCTATGGAATCAATTTTGTGCCGAAATGTTCATACAATACTTTTGAAATATCAAACAAAGACGACAAATCAAAATACAAAAAAACAAAAAAAAGTCAAATTTTTTAGACTGGCAAACAAATTATTCGTGTAATCGTGCAAAATATCAGTCTATTACTCTTCAGAAACCTTTTATTTTTGTTCCGCGTCTTTCTCAGTTTTGTTTGACGTCATTTATTTTGGTTGCGATTCCAGCTTTCTCGCTTGCGCTCCCTGACTTTTTGCTTGCAGTTTTGGCACAAACTTCACGTGTGGGTGGGCTGTCCAGGAATGCATTCCCATTGGGTAACTTGTGTTTGACTGACAGCTACGCTCAGCCATTCCTTACTCGGATTCTGGCGGACTGTTTGACGAGTGACCGATCCATTGACGGTAAACAAGGATCGAGTGGACTTCAGTGGCGACTATGATACTGAATTAAATTCAGTAGTCGCCACTGAAGTCCACTCGATCCTTGTTTACCGTCAATGGATCGGTCACTCGTCAAACAGTCCGCCAGAATCCGAGTAAGGAATGGCTGAGCGTAGCTGTCAGTCAAACACAAGTTAGCCAATGGGAATGCATTCCTGGACAGCCCACCCACACGTGAAGTTTGTGCCAAAACTGCAAGCAAAAAGTCAGGGAGCGCAAGCGAGAAAGCTGCAATCGCAACCAAAATAAATGACGTCAAACAAAACTGAGAAAGACGCGGAACAAAAATAAAAGGTTTCTGAAGAGTAATAGACTGATATTTTGCACGATTACACGAATAATTTGTTTGCCAGTCTAAAAAATTTGACTTTTTTTTTGTTTTTTTGTATTTTGATTTGTCGTCTTTGTTTGATATTTCAAAAGTATTGTATGAACATTTTGGCACAAAATTGATTCCATACAAAGCAGTCTTGTGTTAACTCTTTGGGAACAGGATAGTTACGGTATACGTCTGGTGTTTGTTTTTCTTCGATTATGTTATAAAAAGATACCTACTCCCGAACTTCATTTCAAATATAATAAACAGGCTCGGGAGTAGTCCATATACATCTAATATTACAGTGAAAATTTGTTAAAGTCCTCTCCACAAACAGTTAGAACTGCTATTAGTTCATGTCTTTGTGTTATCTTGATAACAAATTTGGTGTTTCTGGATATATCAAGCTTGAACTTTTAATAATTCTTCACTTCTAAAGTTCTTTAAATGTCCCAATTTAGTCCACTAATATTATATTTCAGCTGTTCTGGTTATTTGATCTCAGTTGTGAACTACCCAGGTGCTGTCAGGTAAACTATGTTCAAGATTTCTAGTTTTAATCCCTGAATGCACCCATACAGGTTATCTGCAATCCTACATTCTCAGAAACAGGGGTACAGTAGGAGTCCGTTTCTGTCCCCCAAGGTACTATCTACCGTACACTAATGTACCCCCTAGGGCTCATTATTGGACCTCAAGGTAACTATGTGTGCATTTTTAGGGCCAAAAAGGAACATATGTGTTCCCAAGCCATATATAAAAGGTACAAATACGTACTTTAGAGGGTCCTGCCCCGTTGACAAACCATTGTGCCCCTAAAGGTACAATAATGTACTTTCTTTTCCGAGAGTGTAGTTTACTCTATTATGTTTTGTTTTCCATCGGAAGTACACTGAACCTTAAATTCACCCTTAGATAAATAAAATAAACTAAGAAACAGACTGATAGGAAGCATACGATTAACTTTTCCTAAAATAACTTAATAATGACACATTCAGTGTCATATATGAGTATATTCCAGTTAGAAAATATAGTCCTTTCACAAACTTTCTCACTTTTTGGCCCACTGTGGCCTTCCCACTTGGCATGAAATAAGCGCCACTTTTTCCTCAAGTGTTACCTGAGAGTGATTAACATTTACTCCTTAAACTCCAGCGACTCCTCTAAAACAGCGTCGCTGTTCTCACAGTTACTCAAAAGCCAAATTTTTTTTAAAATCCGGCAGTGAAGTTTTCTAAAATATAACATGTAGGATCAAAACACTGTGCCTTACCTTCTTTATTAATTTCGCCAGCCTGAAACAAAGAAGAAAAAGAGTTTTTAGAGCGATTAAAATGCACACAGATCCCCGGTCTACATCTTGAGTAACGTTATAAAAGTGTATCTCTGAGTATAGAGTGTATAAACTGCGCCTTTTCACTTTTCTTTTTATAACAACATACTATTTATCTTGTTATAGGTCATGACAAATTACTGTTATAACATAAAATGTTTTGCAGTATAACGTGACAAGTCATTTTGCTATAATGTGAATAACAAGATCGTTTATATTGATGGGTTATGAGATGAAACACGTGTTTGAATGAGGAAACAGTGCGGAGAACCGATAAACTGAGGAACAGTTTACACGATTTACACGATTTGGTTAAGTCGCACTTTACACCTGGGTTAAGACGTGGCGAGATTCTGCTGTTAGTAAGTACGGTGTATGATACTGTAATATGTACTGTGTGTAAGATCAAGTTTATATTGTTATAACAGGAAAAATTTCTTGCTATGACACAAGTTTGTGAGAAAATATCTTGTTTGAACGTGAAAAAAAACGTATTGCAAAAAAAAAAAGGTTTATGTCATAACATGATACTGATCCTTTTTTCCATAATGTACTTTCAAACACTTCACGACAAACTAATTATGGTCTATTTATGTCCCTAAAATCAAAATTTTCACATTTTAAACTTATCCATGTTTATAGGTGAAAGGTATATATTAAAACCCTGGTGTGTAACACATTCATTCACACAAGAAACTCTATCTCATCTACTTGCACATCACACTACAATCATTTGCATTACTGTTGTATCTGCTGCTATTGCTCATTTGCACTACTGTTCATACACACACACACACACACACACACACACACACAATATATATACAGTGTATACATCTCATACACACTTCATAAGCTACTCTTCTAAGCACCTTCTCCGTTACAGATATTGTACTGTATTTGCACTACTGCTATTTTGTCCATTGTTTGATTTTAGAGTGTATTTTTGCCTATATATATTTTTTTTCCTTAATATCAATATTTTTTATCTGATTTTACAAGTAAGGTGAGAGAGAAACGGCATTTCGACTCTCCTATACAGTATGTCCTGGATATAGTGAATTAATAATTTAAAAAAGCAAAACAAAACTTTGAATCTTTGAAAAAGGCGTACGCACACACACACACACACACACACACACACACACACACACACAGTGGACCATTGAGAATAAGTCCACAGTGATGAGGAAATGTAGACTACACTGCAAAAAATGATCTCTTGTTGAGAGATCTTTAATATGGGTGAATTTATCTATTATTTCTGATTAGACGTTTACTAGCGCTCAAATATAAGATTATTTAGCTTACTTTGAGATGCTTTTACTAATTTCAAGCCTTAAAGTTCCTTATTCTACTGGCAGATAATTTTGCTCATTTTAAGCATTCAATTCGAGAAAGAAGCAAAATTATCTGCCAACAGAATAAGAAAATTTAAGGCTTGAAATTAGTAAAAGCGTCTCAAAGTAAGCTAAATAATCCTATATTTGAGTTCTAGTAAACTTCTAATAAGGAAATAATAGATAAATTCACCCATATTAAAGATATTTTCCCTCAACAAGAGATCTTTTTTTTTTTTTTTGCAGTGTACAGTTCAGGACTATTTTCCTGACAGTTTATACATAACATTTCATATAAAACCTGACATGTAGGATATTAAAACGAAACTCGCACCTAATCTATCGGACCCTTGTCCAGAACAGGACACTTCAGCCTGTTAAACAGCTTTGACTATTCACTCATCTAAATGATTACATTTTCCTTCACCCTATCATACCGGTGATACTGTTTCACCTGAAATATCGCGATATTACCGTGAAGTCCGACGAGCTACACGCTAACCTGCTGTCAAATCAAAGCTTCTGCATTTTCTATCTTTCAGTCCCAGAAAACTAGAAGTTTGACTTACCAAAGTGGCTGAGGTCAAAGCCACTATAACCAGTAACCTGAGTGACAGCGCGTCCATCACGAGTCTGCTGGGGTTTGGGGGTTTTTTTTTCTTCTCCTTCAACTTTAAGTCTGAAGAAAAAAACTAAAGTTCAAGTCTTCAAAAAAAAAAAAAAAAACCCAGAAATGAAGAAAGAAATCCACCTACAAACTACAACCTGGCCACAAAATTAATTCTTTAACGCACAAACCAGCAGAACAAGCAGGGATGGCTGCGTCAGTCGAAAGTTTGTATCACTCGAGTGAATGTTTTGTTAGTTTGTTGTTGTTTTGTTACTTTTTCAGAGCGACTTAAAGCTGTGCAGTCCGAGCCTGTGCTGGCTGGACGGACATCCGCGTGCGCGTGAGTGCGTGTGCCCGTGCGTAAGCGCGCGTGTGTTGTATATGTATATGTGTGCGCGCGCGTGTGTGAGTGAGTGAGAGAGAGAGAGAGAGAGAGAGAGAGAGCTGGCTAATAAACTCCAGAACTCCAGGGTTGTGACGTCACTTGCTGTCCATTAGGAGAGAAGCGCGCGAGGAGGAGGAGGAGGAGGGGGATTATGGAAAGAAAACACATGGTAGTACTTTTGCCAAAGTGAACTGTGAAGCCTCCCAGTTTGTCGTCTTCCTCTGTTCGAAAGCTGAAGAGCTGGCAATGCTAAAGTAAAGCAGTCACGGCTGTATCATAAACTAAATTGTATTTAGCTTTATGAGCAAGAAAAAAAAAATCCTTTCATACAGACATCAGTTGCCCCCTAAAAATGAAAAGTTCCTCCGATCATGATGCATTTTTGTTTATATGTTCCTTTTGGTAAGAAAACACACTGGGTGAAATCTCATTCTCATCTCATTATCTGTAGCCGCTTTATCCTGTTCTACAGGCAAGCTGGAGCCTATCCCAGCTGACTACGGGCGAAAGGCGGGGTACACCCTGGACAAGTCGCCAGGTCATCACAGGGCTGACACATAGACACAGACAACCATTCACACTCACATTCACACCTACGGTCAATTTAGAGTCACCAGTTAACCTAACCTGCATGTCTTTGGACTGTGGGGAAAACCGGAGCACCCGGAGGAAACCCACGCGGACAACATGCAAACTCCACACAGAAAGGCCCTCACCGGCCACGGGGCTCGAACCCGGACCTTCTTATTGTGAGGCAACAGCGCCAACCACTACACCACCATGCCGCCCTACTGGGTGAAATATTTTGACAAAATTCAAAAGTTTAATGGTGGCACCAGGAGCTCAAAGTTATGGAAAAAGCTGCTATTTTATGACAATTTCGATCACTTTTCATGAAACATTATGACACCTTATAGAGTATACCAAATATCTTCGATACACATTTTTAGTACATATTCTAAATATATTCTCAAGCACAGTTTGAGTTTTAGCTGTTCATTGAATCATTGTTCAACTACTTTTAAACAATACAAATGTATTATGAATCACATTAATGCTTCTCAATCCCTTGTTCGAAAGCTGAAGAGCTGGCAATGCTAAAGTAAAGCAGTCACGGTTGTATCATAAACTAAATTGTATTTAGCTTCATGAGCAAGAAAAAAAATCCTTTCATACAGACATCAGTTGCCCCCTAAAAATGAAAAGTTCCTCCGATCATGATGCATTTTTGTTTTTATGTTCCTTTTGGTAAGAAAACACACTGGGTGAAATCTCATTCTCATCTCATTATCTGTAGCCGCTTTATCCTGTTCTACAGGCAAGCTGGAGCCTATCCCAGCTGACTACGGGCGAAAGGCGGGGTACACCCTGGACAAGTCGCCAGGTCATCACAGGGCTGACACATAGACACAGACAACCATTCACACTCACATTCACACCTACGGTCAATTTAGAGTCACCAGTTAACCTAACCTGCATGTCTTTGGACTGTGGGGAAAACCGGAGCACCCGGAGGAAACCCACGCGGACAACATGCAAACTCCACACAGAAAGGCCCTCACCGGCCACGGGGCTCAAACCCGGACCTTCTTATTGTGAGGCAACAGCGCCAACCACTACACCACCATGCCGCCCTACTGGGTGAAATATTTTGACAAAATTCAAAAGTTTAATGGTGGCACCAGGAGCTCAAAGTTATGGAAAAAGCTGCTATTTTATGACAATTTCGATCACTTTTCATGAAACATTATGACACCTTATAGAGTATACCAAATATCTTCGATACACATTTTTAGTACATATTCTAAATATATTATCAAGCACAGTTTGAGTTTTAGCTGTTCATTGAATCATTGTTCAACTACTTTTAAACAATACAAATGTATTATGAATCACATTAATGCTTCTCAATCCCTTGTTCGAAAGCTGAAGAGCTGGCAATGCTAAAGTAAAGCAGTCACGGTTGTATCATAAACTAAATTGTATTTAGCTTTATGAGCAAGAAAAAAAATCCTTTCATACAGACATCAGTTGCCCCCTAAAAATGAAAAGTTCCTCCGATCATGATGCATTTTTGTTTATATGTTCCTTTTGGTAAGAAAACACACTGGGTGAAATCTCATTCTCATCTCATTATCTGTAGCCGCTTTATCCTGTTCTACAGGCAAGCTGGAGCCTATCCCAGCTGACTACGGGCGAAAGGCGGGGTACACCCTGGACAAGTCGCCAGGTCATCACAGGGCTGACACATAGACACAGACAACCATTCACACTCACATTCACACCTACGGTCAATTTAGAGTCACCAGTTAACCTAACCTGCATGTCTTTGGACTGTGGGGAAAACCGGAGCACCCGGAGGAAACCCACGCGGACAACATGCAAACTCCACACAGAAAGGCCCTCACCGGCCACGGGGCTCAAACCCGGACCTTCTTATTGTGAGGCAACAGCGCCAACCACTACACCACCATGCCGCCCTACTGGGTGAAATATTTTGACAAAATTCAAAAGTTTAATGGTGGCACCAGGAGCTCAAAGTTATGGAAAAAGCTGCTATTTTATGACAATTTCGATCACTTTTCATGAAACATTATGACACCTTATAGAGTATACCAAATATCTTCGATACACATTTTTAGTACATATTCTAAATATATTCTCAAGCACAGTTTGAGTTTTAGCTGTTCATTGAATCATTGTTCAACTACTTTTAAACAATACAAATGTATTATGAATCACATTAATGCTTCTCAATCCCTTGTTCGAAAGCTGAAGAGCTGGCAATGCTAAAGTAAAGCAGTCACGGTTGTATCATAAACTAAATTGTATTTAGCTTCATGAGCAAGAAAAAAAATCCTTTCATACAGACATCAGTTGCCCCCTAAAAATGAAAAGTTCCTCCGATCATGATGCATTTTTGTTTTTATGTTCCTTTTGGTAAGAAAACACACTGGGTGAAATCTCATTCTCATCTCATTATCTGTAGCCGCTTTATCCTGTTCTACAGGCAAGCTGGAGCCTATCCCAGCTGACTACGGGCGAAAGGCGGGGTACACCCTGGACAAGTCGCCAGGTCATCACAGGGCTGACACATAGACACAGACAACCATTCACACTCACATTCACACCTACGGTCAATTTAGAGTCACCAGTTAACCTAACCTGCATGTCTTTGGACTGTGGGGAAAACCGGAGCACCCGGAGGAAACCCACGCGGACAACATGCAAACTCCACACAGAAAGGCCCTCACCGGCCACGGGGCTCAAACCCGGACCTTCTTATTGTGAGGCAACAGCGCCAACCACTACACCACCATGCCGCCCTACTGGGTGAAATATTTTGACAAAATTCAAAAGTTTAATGGTGGCACCAGGAGCTCAAAGTTATGGAAAAAGCTGCTATTTTATGACAATTTCGATCACTTTTCATGAAACATTATGACACCTTATAGAGTATACCAAATATCTTCGATACACATTTTTAGTACATATTCTAAATATATTATCAAGCACAGTTTGAGTTTTAGCTGTTCATTGAATCATTGTTCAACTACTTTTAAACAATACAAATGTATTATGAATCACATTAATGCTTCTCAATCCCTTGTTCGAAAGCTGAAGAGCTGGCAATGCTAAAGTAAAGCAGTCACGGTTGTATCATAAACTAAATTGTATTTAGCTTTATGAGCAAGAAAAAAAATCCTTTCATACAGACATCAGTTGCCCCCTAAAAATGAAAAGTTCCTCCGATCATGATGCATTTTTGTTTATATGTTCCTTTTGGTAAGAAAACACACTGGGTGAAATCTCATTCTCATCTCATTATCTGTAGCCGCTTTATCCTGTTCTACAGGCAAGCTGGAGCCTATCCCAGCTGACTACGGGCGAAAGGCGGGGTACACCCTGGACAAGTCGCCAGGTCATCACAGGGCTGACACATAGACACAGACAACCATTCACACTCACATTCACACCTACGGTCAATTTAGAGTCACCAGTTAACCTAACCTGCATGTCTTTGGACTGTGGGGAAAACCGGAGCACCCGGAGGAAACCCACGCGGACAACATGCAAACTCCACACAGAAAGGCCCTCACCGGCCACGGGGCTCAAACCCGGACCTTCTTATTGTGAGGCAACAGCGCCAACCACTACACCACCATGCCGCCCTACTGGGTGAAATATTTTGACAAAATTCAAAAGTTTAATGGTGGCACCAGGAGCTCAAAGTTATGGAAAAAGCTGCTATTTTATGACAATTTCGATCACTTTTCATGAAACATTATGACACCTTATAGAGTATACCAAATATCTTCGATACACATTTTTAGTACATATTCTAAATATATTCTCAAGCACAGTTTGAGTTTTAGCTGTTCATTGAATCATTGTTCAACTACTTTTAAACAATACAAATGTATTATGAATCACATTAATGCTTCTCAATCCCTTGTTCGAAAGCTGAAGAGCTGGCAATGCTAAAGTAAAGCAGTCACGGTTGTATCATAAACTAAATTGTATTTAGCTTCATGAGCAAGAAAAAAAATCCTTTCATACAGACATCAGTTGCCCCCTAAAAATGAAAAGTTCCTCCGATCATGATGCATTTTTGTTTTTATGTTCCTTTTGGTAAGAAAACACACTGGGTGAAATCTCATTCTCATCTCATTATCTGTAGCCGCTTTATCCTGTTCTACAGGCAAGCTGGAGCCTATCCCAGCTGACTACGGGCGAAAGGCGGGGTACACCCTGGACAAGTCGCCAGGTCATCACAGGGCTGACACATAGACACAGACAACCATTCACACTCACATTCACACCTACGGTCAATTTAGAGTCACCAGTTAACCTAACCTGCATGTCTTTGGACTGTGGGGAAAACCGGAGCACCCGGAGGAAACCCACGCGGACAACATGCAAACTCCACACAGAAAGGCCCTCACCGGCCACGGGGCTCAAACCCGGACCTTCTTATTGTGAGGCAACAGCGCCAACCACTACACCACCATGCCGCCCTACTGGGTGAAATATTTTGACAAAATTCAAAAGTTTAATGGTGGCACCAGGAGCTCAAAGTTATGGAAAAAGCTGCTATTTTATGACAATTTCGATCACTTTTCATGAAACATTATGACACCTTATAGAGTATACCAAATATCTTCGATACACATTTTTAGTACATATTCTAAATATATTCTCAAGCACAGTTTGAGTTTTAGCTGTTCATTGAATCATTGTTCAACTACTTTTAAACAATACAAATGTATTATGAATCACATTAATGCTTCTCAATCCCTTGTTCGAAAGCTGAAGAGCTGGCAATGCTAAAGTAAAGCAGTCACGGTTGTATCATAAACTAAATTGTATTTAGCTTCATGAGCAAGAAAAAAAATCCTTTCATACAGACATCAGTTGCCCCCTAAAAATGAAAAGTTCCTCCGATCATGATGCATTTTTGTTTTTATGTTCCTTTTGGTAAGAAAACACACTGGGTGAAATCTCATTCTCATCTCATTATCTGTAGCCGCTTTATCCTGTTCTACAGGCAAGCTGGAGCCTATCCCAGCTGACTACGGGCGAAAGGCGGGGTACACCCTGGACAAGTCGCCAGGTCATCACAGGGCTGACACATAGACACAGACAACCATTCACACTCACGGTCAATTTAGAGTCACCAGTTAACCTAACCTGCATGTCTTTGGACTGTGGGGGAAACCGGAGCACCCGGAGGAAACCCACGCGGACAACATGCAAACTCCGCACAGAAAGGCCCTCGCCGGCCACGGGGCTCGAACCCGGACCTTCTTATTGTGAGGCAACAGCGCTAACCACTACACCACCATGCCGCTCTACTGGGTGAAATATTTTGACAAAATTCAAAAGTTTAATGGTGGCACCAGGAGCTCAAAGTTATGGAAAAAGCTGCTATTTTATGACTTTTATGACAATTTCGATCACTTTTCATGAAACATTATGGCACCTTATAGAGTATACCAAATATCTTAGATCCACGTTTTTAGTATATATTCTAAATATATTCTCAAGCACAGTTTGAGTTTTAGCTGTTCATTGAATCATTGTTCAACTACTTTTAAACAATACAAATGTATTATGAATCACATTAATGCTTCTCAATCCCTTGTTCGAAAGCTGAAGAGCTGGCAATGCTAAAGTAAAGCAGTCACGGTTGTATCATAAACTAAATTGTATTTAGCTTCATGAGCAAGAAAAAAAATCCTTTCATACAGACATCAGTTGCCCCCTAAAAATGAAAAGTTCCTCCGATCATGATGCATTTTTGTTTTTATGTTCCTTTTGGTAAGAAAACACACTGGGTGAAATCTCATTCTCATCTCATTATCTGTAGCCGCTTTATCCTGTTCTACAGGCAAGCTGGAGCCTATCCCAGCTGACTACGGGCGAAAGGCGGGGTACACCCTGGACAAGTCGCCAGGTCATCACAGGGCTGACACATAGACACAGACAACCATTCACACTCACATTCACACCTACGGTCAATTTAGAGTCACCAGTTAACCTAACTTGCATGTCTTTGGACTGTGGGGAAAACCGGAGCACCCGGAGGAAACCCACGCGGACACGGGGAGAACATGCAAACTCCACACAGAAAGGCCCTCACCGGCCACGGGGCTCAAACCCGGACCTTCTTATTGTGAGGCAACAGCGCCAACCACTACACCACCATGCCGCCCTACTGGGTGAAATATTTTGACAAAATTCAAAAGTTTAATGGTGGCACCAGGAGCTCAAAGTTATGGAAAAAGCTGCTATTTTATGACAATTTCGATCACTTTTCATGAAACATTATGACACCTTATAGAGTATACCAAATATCTTCGATACACATTTTTAGTACATATTCTAAATATATTCTCAAGCACAGTTTGAGTTTTAGCTGTTCATTGAATCATTGTTCAACTACTTTTAAACAATACAAATGTATTATGAATCACATTAATGCTTCTCAATCCCTTGTTCGAAAGCTGAAGAGCTGGCAATGCTAAAGTAAAGCAGTCACGGTTGTATCATAAACTAAATTGTATTTAGCTTCATGAGCAAGAAAAAAAATCCTTTCATACAGACATCAGTTGCCCCCTAAAAATGAAAAGTTCCTCCGATCATGATGCATTTTTGTTTTTATGTTCCTTTTGGTAAGAAAACACACTGGGTGAAATCTCATTCTCATCTCATTATCTGTAGCCGCTTTATCCTGTTCTACAGGCAAGCTGGAGCCTATCCCAGCTGACTACGGGCGAAAGGCGGGGTACACCCTGGACAAGTCGCCAGGTCATCACAGGGCTGACACATAGACACAGACAACCATTCACACTCACATTCACACCTACGGTCAATTTAGAGTCACCAGTTAACCTAACCTGCATGTCTTTGGACTGTGGGGGAAACCGGAGCACCCGGAGGAAACCCACGCGGACAACATGCAAACTCCACACAGAAAGGCCCTCACCGGCCACGGGGCTCAAACCCGGACCTTCTTATTGTGAGGCAACAGCGCCAACCACTACACCACCATGCCGCCCTACTGGGTGAAATATTTTGACAAAATTCAAAAGTTTAATGGTGGCACCAGGAGCTCAAAGTTATGGAAAAAGCTGCTATTTTATGACAATTTCGATCACTTTTCATGAAACATTATGACACCTTATAGAGTATACCAAATATCTTCGATACACATTTTTAGTACATATTCTAAATATATTCTCAAGCACAGTTTGAGTTTTAGCTGTTCATTGAATCATTGTTCAACTACTTTTAAACAATACAAATGTATTATGAATCACATTAATGCTTCTCAATCCCTTGTTCGAAAGCTGAAGAGCTGGCAATGCTAAAGTAAAGCAGTCACGGTTGTATCATAAACTAAATTGTATTTAGCTTTATGAGCAAGAAAAAAAATCCTTTCATACAGACATCAGTTGCCCCCTAAAAATGAAAAGTTCCTCCGATCATGATGCATTTTTGTTTATATGTTCCTTTTGGTAAGAAAACACACTGGGTGAAATCTCATTCTCATCTCATTATCTGTAGCCGCTTTATCCTGTTCTACAGGCAAGCTGGAGCCTATCCCAGCTGACTACGGGCGAAAGGCGGGGTACACCCTGGACAAGTCGCCAGGTCATCACAGGGCTGACACATAGACACAGACAACCATTCACACTCACATTCACACCTACGGTCAATTTAGAGTCACCAGTTAACCTAACCTGCATGTCTTTGGACTGTGGGGAAAACCGGAGCACCCGGAGGAAACCCACGCGGACAACATGCAAACTCCACACAGAAAGGCCCTCACCGGCCACGGGGCTCAAACCCGGACCTTCTTATTGTGAGGCAACAGCGCCAACCACTACACCACCATGCCGCCCTACTGGGTGAAATATTTTGACAAAATTCAAAAGTTTAATGGTGGCACCAGGAGCTCAAAGTTATGGAAAAAGCTGCTATTTTATGACAATTTCGATCACTTTTCATGAAACATTATGACACCTTATAGAGTATACCAAATATCTTCGATACACATTTTTAGTACATATTCTAAATATATTCTCAAGCACAGTTTGAGTTTTAGCTGTTCATTGAATCATTGTTCAACTACTTTTAAACAATACAAATGTATTATGAATCACATTAATGCTTCTCAATCCCTTGTTCGAAAGCTGAAGAGCTGGCAATGCTAAAGTAAAGCAGTCACGGTTGTATCATAAACTAAATTGTATTTAGCTTCATGAGCAAGAAAAAAAATCCTTTCATACAGACATCAGTTGCCCCCTAAAAATGAAAAGTTCCTCCGATCATGATGCATTTTTGTTTTTATGTTCCTTTTGGTAAGAAAACACACTGGGTGAAATCTCATTCTCATCTCATTATCTGTAGCCGCTTTATCCTGTTCTACAGGCAAGCTGGAGCCTATCCCAGCTGACTACGGGCGAAAGGCGGGGTACACCCTGGACAAGTCGCCAGGTCATCACAGGGCTGACACATAGACACAGACAACCATTCACACTCACATTCACACCTACGGTCAATTTAGAGTCACCAGTTAACCTAACCTGCATGTCTTTGGACTGTGGGGAAAACCGGAGCACCCGGAGGAAACCCACGCGGACAACATGCAAACTCCACACAGAAAGGCCCTCACCGGCCACGGGGCTCAAACCCGGACCTTCTTATTGTGAGGCAACAGCGCCAACCACTACACCACCATGCCGCCCTACTGGGTGAAATATTTTGACAAAATTCAAAAGTTTAATGGTGGCACCAGGAGCTCAAAGTTATGGAAAAAGCTGCTATTTTATGACAATTTCGATCACTTTTCATGAAACATTATGACACCTTATAGAGTATACCAAATATCTTCGATACACATTTTTAGTACATATTCTAAATATATTCTCAAGCACAGTTTGAGTTTTAGCTGTTCATTGAATCATTGTTCAACTACTTTTAAACAATACAAATGTATTATGAATCACATTAATGCTTCTCAATCCCTTGTTCGAAAGCTGAAGAGCTGGCAATGCTAAAGTAAAGCAGTCACGGTTGTATCATAAACTAAATTGTATTTAGCTTCATGAGCAAGAAAAAAAATCCTTTCATACAGACATCAGTTGCCCCCTAAAAATGAAAAGTTCCTCCGATCATGATGCATTTTTGTTTTTATGTTCCTTTTGGTAAGAAAACACACTGGGTGAAATCTCATTCTCATCTCATTATCTGTAGCCGCTTTATCCTGTTCTACAGGCAAGCTGGAGCCTATCCCAGCTGACTACGGGCGAAAGGCGGGGTACACCCTGGACAAGTCGCCAGGTCATCACAGGGCTGACACATAGACACAGACAACCATTCACACTCACGGTCAATTTAGAGTCACCAGTTAACCTAACCTGCATGTCTTTGGACTGTGGGGGAAACCGGAGCACCCGGAGGAAACCCACGCGGACAACATGCAAACTCCGCACAGAAAGGCCCTCGCCGGCCACGGGGCTCGAACCCGGACCTTCTTATTGTGAGGCAACAGCGCTAACCACTACACCACCATGCCGCTCTACTGGGTGAAATATTTTGACAAAATTCAAAAGTTTAATGGTGGCACCAGGAGCTCAAAGTTATGGAAAAAGCTGCTATTTTATGACTTTTATGACAATTTCGATCACTTTTCATGAAACATTATGGCACCTTATAGAGTATACCAAATATCTTAGATCCACGTTTTTAGTATATATTCTAAATATATTCTCAAGCACAGTTTGAGTTTTAGCTGTTCATTGAATCATTGTTCAACTACTTTTAAACAATACAAATGTATTATGAATCACATTAATGCTTCTCAATCCCTTGTTCGAAAGCTGAAGAGCTGGCAATGCTAAAGTAAAGCAGTCACGGTTGTATCATAAACTAAATTGTATTTAGCTTCATGAGCAAGAAAAAAAATCCTTTCATACAGACATCAGTTGCCCCCTAAAAATGAAAAGTTCCTCCGATCATGATGCATTTTTGTTTTTATGTTCCTTTTGGTAAGAAAACACACTGGGTGAAATCTCATTCTCATCTCATTATCTGTAGCCGCTTTATCCTGTTCTACAGGCAAGCTGGAGCCTATCCCAGCTGACTACGGGCGAAAGGCGGGGTACACCCTGGACAAGTCGCCAGGTCATCACAGGGCTGACACATAGACACAGACAACCATTCACACTCACATTCACACCTACGGTCAATTTAGAGTCACCAGTTAACCTAACTTGCATGTCTTTGGACTGTGGGGAAAACCGGAGCACCCGGAGGAAACCCACGCGGACACGGGGAGAACATGCAAACTCCACACAGAAAGGCCCTCACCGGCCACGGGGCTCAAACCCGGACCTTCTTATTGTGAGGCAACAGCGCCAACCACTACACCACCATGCCGCCCTACTGGGTGAAATATTTTGACAAAATTCAAAAGTTTAATGGTGGCACCAGGAGCTCAAAGTTATGGAAAAAGCTGCTATTTTATGACAATTTCGATCACTTTTCATGAAACATTATGACACCTTATAGAGTATACCAAATATCTTCGATACACATTTTTAGTACATATTCTAAATATATTCTCAAGCACAGTTTGAGTTTTAGCTGTTCATTGAATCATTGTTCAACTACTTTTAAACAATACAAATGTATTATGAATCACATTAATGCTTCTCAATCCCTTGTTCGAAAGCTGAAGAGCTGGCAATGCTAAAGTAAAGCAGTCACGGTTGTATCATAAACTAAATTGTATTTAGCTTCATGAGCAAGAAAAAAAATCCTTTCATACAGACATCAGTTGCCCCCTAAAAATGAAAAGTTCCTCCGATCATGATGCATTTTTGTTTTTATGTTCCTTTTGGTAAGAAAACACACTGGGTGAAATCTCATTCTCATCTCATTATCTGTAGCCGCTTTATCCTGTTCTACAGGCAAGCTGGAGCCTATCCCAGCTGACTACGGGCGAAAGGCGGGGTACACCCTGGACAAGTCGCCAGGTCATCACAGGGCTGACACATAGACACAGACAACCATTCACACTCACATTCACACCTACGGTCAATTTAGAGTCACCAGTTAACCTAACCTGCATGTCTTTGGACTGTGGGGGAAACCGGAGCACCCGGAGGAAACCCACGCGGACAACATGCAAACTCCACACAGAAAGGCCCTCACCGGCCACGGGGCTCAAACCCGGACCTTCTTATTGTGAGGCAACAGCGCCAACCACTACACCACCATGCCGCCCTACTGGGTGAAATATTTTGACAAAATTCAAAAGTTTAATGGTGGCACCAGGAGCTCAAAGTTATGGAAAAAGCTGCTATTTTATGACAATTTCGATCACTTTTCATGAAACATTATGACACCTTATAGAGTATACCAAATATCTTCGATACACATTTTTAGTACATATTCTAAATATATTCTCAAGCACAGTTTGAGTTTTAGCTGTTCATTGAATCATTGTTCAACTACTTTTAAACAATACAAATGTATTATGAATCACATTAATGCTTCTCAATCCCTTGTTCGAAAGCTGAAGAGCTGGCAATGCTAAAGTAAAGCAGTCACGGTTGTATCATAAACTAAATTGTATTTAGCTTCATGAGCAAGAAAAAAAATCCTTTCATACAGACATCAGTTGCCCCCTAAAAATGAAAAGTTCCTCCGATCATGATGCATTTTTGTTTTTATGTTCCTTTTGGTAAGAAAACACACTGGGTGAAATCTCATTCTCATCTCATTATCTGTAGCCGCTTTATCCTGTTCTACAGGCAAGCTGGAGCCTATCCCAGCTGACTACGGGCGAAAGGCGGGGTACACCCTGGACAAGTCGCCAGGTCATCACAGGGCTGACACATAGACACAGACAACCATTCACACTCACATTCACACCTACGGTCAATTTAGAGTCACCAGTTAACCTAACTTGCATGTCTTTGGACTGTGGGGAAAACCGGAGCACCCGGAGGAAACCCACGCGGACACGGGGAGAACATGCAAACTCCACACAGAAAGGCCCTCGCCGGCCACGGGGCTCGAACCCGGACCTTCTTATTGTGAGGCAACAGCGCTAACCACTACACCACCGTGCCGCCCTACTGGGTGAAATATTTTGACAAAATTCAAAAGTTTAATGGTGGCACCAGGAGCTCAAAGTTATGGAAAAAGCTGCTATTTTATGACAATTTCGATCACTTTTCATGAAACATTATGGCACCTTATAGAGTATACCAAATATCTTAGATCCACGTTTTTAGTACATATTCTAAATATATTCTCAAGCACAGTTTGAGTTTTAGCTGTTCATTGAATCATTGTTCAACTACTTTTAAACAATACAAATGTATTATGAATCACATTAATGCTTCTCAATCCCTTGCAAAGGTTCTTAACATGATCTCTGGGTCACAAGAAATCAATAAATGGAGTCCAACATTGTGATTCAAACCTTACGCGAAAACATAAAATAAGCGTTTTTTGGAAAAAAATGAACCTCATGGTGCCACCATTAGACTTTTGAATATGGTCAAAAAATTTTACAGGATGTCTTTATTGGTGAAAAGGAACACCCGAACAAAAATGCATCAGATTTTATGAAAGTGAGGGCAACTGATGCACCCTAATATACACTACCGTTCAAAAGTTTGGGGTCACCCAGACAATTTTGTGTTTTCCTTGAAAAGTCATACTTTTATTTACCACCATAAGTTGTAAAATGAATAGAAAATATAGTCAAGACATTTTTCTGGCCATTTTGAGCATTTAATCGATGCTGCGCAGGTGGTTGGATGACTGACATATAGCAACAAATCATCGGCGTACAATGAAACCCTGTGTTCCAACCCCCCCTTACTATACCCTGAAATGCTGTTGTGGTTCGTAAGGCTATGGCAAGTGGTTCGATCACAATGGCAAACAAAAGTGGGGAGAGTGGGCAACCTTGTCTTGTGCCTCTACTCAAGGGGAAAAAAAACTGACCTCAAGTCATTGGTTTGCACGCTTGCTTGTGGATCCTTATACAAGAGCTTAATCCATGAAATGAAATTTTTACCAAAGCCAAATTTGTCCAATGCTGCAAATAAATGCTTCCACTCGACCCTGTCGAACGCTTTCTCTGCATCTAAAGAAATAATTGCTTCAGGCAGACGGTCTGTGTTTTTTGTACACTACTGTTCAAAAGTTTGGGGTCACCCAGACAATTTTGTGTTTTCCATGAAAAGTCACACTTTTATTTACCACCATAAGTTGTAAAATGAATAGAAAATATAGTCAAGACATTTTTCTGGCCATTTTGAGCATTTAATCGACCCCACAAATGTGATGCTCCAGAAACTCAATCTGCTCAAAGGAAGGTCAGTTTTATAGCTTCTCTAAAGAGCTCAACTGTTTTCAGCTGTGCTAACATGATTGTACAAGGGTTTTCTAATCCTCCATTAGCCTTCTGAGGCAATGAGCAAACACATTGTACCATTAGAACACTGGAGTGAGAGTTGCTGGAAATGGGCCTCTATACACCTATGGAGATATTGCACCAAAAACCAGACATTTGCAGCTAGAATAGTCATTTACCACATTAGCAATGTATAGAGTGGATTTCTGATTAGTTTAAAGTGATCTTCATTGAAAAGAACAGTGCTTTTCTTTCAAAAATAAGGACATTTCAAAGTGACCCCAAACTTTTGAATGGTAGTGTACTGTAGTTTTGACCAGGACTGACTGACTTCTCTGTTGCGTAACTGAACCTGAAATCATGCTGTCATTTTAAAATCTGGTTGCCTAAATCCACAGAAAGACATCACTTAACTCTTATTACATTCATTATCTACAGTACATTACATGCGTTTAGCAGACGCTTTTATCCAGAGCGACGTACAACATACCCAGAGCAGCCTGTGGAGCAGTTGGGGGTTTGGCGGCTTGCTCAAGCGCACTTCAGCCATTCCTGCTGGTCCAGGGAATCAACCCAGTGACCTTTTGGTCCCAAAGCTGCTTCTCTAACGTTTAGGCCATAGAAGGATGGTGTTATCTATCGAGTATAGGTTCAGAGATTTGAAAAATTTATACCAGGGTGCATTGAAGCTATTCTTGTGGCTCATGGTGGCCCAACATCTTACCCAGTTTAGGTTTTCATTTCATTTGCCACTTGTCTGTAGGATGTCCCTCTACAGGTTTGGTGGCTTGCTCAAGGGCTCTATAGCCATTCCTGCTGGGCCAGGGAATCAACCCAGTGACCTTTTGGTCCCAAAGCTGCTTCTTTAACGTTTAGGACATAGAAGGATGGTGTTTATCTATCGAGTATAGGTTCAGAGATTTGAAAAATTTATACCAGGGTGTATTGAAGCTATTCTGGTGGCCCATCATTTTACTTACACAGTTTAGGTCGTGTTTTCATTTCATTTGCCACTTGTCTGTAGGATATGCCTCTAGAGGTTTGGTGCCTTGCTCAAGGGCACTTCAGCCATTCCTGTTGGTCCAGGGAATTAAACCAGTGACCTTTTGGTCCCAAAGCTGCTTCTTTAACATTTAGGACATAGAAGGATGGTGTTTATCTATCGAGTATAGGTTCAGAGATTGGAAAAATTTATACCAGGGTGTATTGAAGCTATTCTGGTGGCCCAGCATATTACTTACATAGTTTAGGTTGGGTTTTCATTTCATTTGCAACTTGTCTGTAGGATGTCCTTCTACAGGTTTGGTGGCTTGCTCAAGGGCACTATAGCCATTCCTGCTGGGCCAGGGAATTAAACCAGTGACCTTTTGGTCCCAAAGCTGCTTCTCTAACCTTTAGGCCATAGAAGGATGGTGTTTGTCTATCAAGTATAGGTTCAGAGATTTGCAAAATTCATACCAAGGTGTATTGAAGCTATTCTGGTGGCTTATGATGGCCCAACATCTTACTTACCCAGTTTAGGTTGGGTTTTCATTTCATTTGCCACTTGTCTGTAGGATGTCCCTCTAGAGCAGGGGTGGGGAACGTCCGGCCTCCGGGCCGTATACGGCCCGCGAGACCGTTTGATCCGGCCTGCAAGATGGTTCATAATTACTCACACAGACAAAAAAAAATTTAAATCAGAAAAAATGAGACCGCAATTAATAAAATCGGCAAGTGGTTGTCTTTCCGGGCCAAGATAAGGGTCCTGAACCCCACATGAGCAGAGCGTGATTGTGCGCGGTCACGTCACATCATTTAGCGGGCATAGACAGACTGTTTAACGATTTCACCAAAACGCACCATGGCGAGTATGAAGAAGAGAAAGGTAGATGCAGAATGTCGTGCTTTTCAGGAAAAATGGAAAAACGATAATTTTTTCGTAGAAGTAAAAGGGAAGCCAGTTTGCTTAGTTTGTGGGGAAGCACTTGCAGTGATGAAAAAGGCTAATCTGGAGCGTCATTACAACACCAAACACGCCAAGCTGGACGAGCTGAAAGGACAAATGCATGTGGATAAAATCCATGCTCTTCGGCGGAGTTTGGGCACCCAACAAGCAACATTCACAAGACCTCAAGGTAACCAAGAAAACGTTACACAGGCTAGTTTTGTGGTAAGTGAGCTAATCGCTAAGAAACTGAAACCACATTCAGAATGGGAGTTTGTGAAGGAGTGCCTTGTCGCTGCCGCGGAACTGCTCGCACTGGAAAGGTTTCACTTCGTCCGAAGTGTCAGTTTGTCTCCAAGAACCATCTCCGATCGGATTACTGACATGGCCCAAGACATTGAGAAAACACTGAAGGATACCGCGAGGGATTTTCAGTTTTTCTCATTAGCCTGCGACGAGACAACAGACATCACAAATACCGCCCAACTTGCCATTTTTGTGCATGGTATTACAGCTGAGTTTGATACGCGGGAGAAAATGCTGTCTTTGCAAGCCATGCATGGCACTACTGAAGGTGAGGATTTGTTTGAGCTGCAAAGCAACAATGAGGTCAAAGCTAAGTACAACAGCCTTCCTCTGATTGAGTTCTACAAACTGTATGTGCATTCTGAGGATTTTCCCACTCTGAGGAGACATGCACTGAAGTTTGCATCACTGTTTGGGACAACCTACTGCTGTGAGCAGTTCTTCTCAAAACTGACCCTTGCAAAGAATCGGTTCCGCTCAAGACTGACTGACCCAAACCTGGAAAACCAGCTGCGAGTAGCATCGTCATCTGTACCATCTGACATCAGACGCCTCACCAAAGAGAAGCAGTTCCAGCCTTCACATTAGGTCGGCCAGATATAATAATAATTGGTAAAATATTATTATATTAGGGCGGCACGGTGGTGTAGTGGTTAGCGCTGTCGCCTCACAGCAAGAAGGTCCTGGGTTCGAGCCCTGGGGCCGGCGAGGGCCTTTCTGTGTGGAGTTTGCATGTTCTCCCTGTGTCCGCGTGGGTTTCCTCCGGGTGCTCCGGTTTCCCCCACAGTCCAAAGACATGCAGGTTAGGTTAACTGGTGACTCTAAATTGACCGTAGGTGTGAATGTGAGTGTGAATGGTTGTCTGTGTCTATGTGTCAGCCCTGTGATGACCTGGCGACTTGTCCAGGGTGTACCCCGCCTTTCGCCCGTAGTCAGCTGGGATAGGCTCCAGCTTGCCTGCGACCCTGTAGAAGGATAAAGCGGCTAGAGATAATGAGATAAGATGAGATTATTATATTATAGCATCTTCATTACATAAAATGCTCAAAGTGCTTGACATCGGTACATATAAAATCAATAAGAACACAAGACGAAAAACAGAGCATTAAAACAGTAAGAGGTGGATAAAATTTAAAAGGAAAATGGGAAGATTAAAAAGGGATAAAACAGAAAGTTACACAAATAAAGTTGCTTTTTTATTTGAATAGCATGAAAGAAGGCTAAAATAAATGGGCTGCATCTTAAAATTTTCAGCAGAGTTTATGGGTTAAAAAATTTAGTTTGGCCCCCATAGGATGTTATAAAATTCGAAATGGCCCTTGATAGGAAAAAGGTTCCCCACCCCTGCTCTAGAGATTTGGTGCTTTGCTCAAGGGCACTTCAGCCATTCCTGCTGGTCCAGGGAACCAAACCAGTGACTTTTTGGTCCCAAAGCTGCTTCTCTAACCATTAGGCTTCTCCCATGACACTATCTTATCTATGACACTTATCCATTGCTGTTCATGGGTAAGCTGGAGCCAATCCCAGCTCATTTTGGGCGAGAGCGGGGTGCACCCTGGACAGGTCGCCAGTCTATCACAGAGCAAACACAGAGAGACAGACAGACAGACAACCATTCACACTCACATTCACACTAGAGGAGCTAGTTGACCTAAATCTGCACCCAGAGGAAACCCATGCAGGCACAAGGAGAACAAATTCCACACAGAAAGACCTCAGTCAACTGGTTGCTGTGAGACACCATTGCACCATCTTCTTATTTCATTCATAAACTTAATTTACCTGCTTATGTAGAAACAGGGGCAGCATGGTGGTGTAGTGGTTAGCGTTGTCGCCTCACAGCAAGAAGGTCTGGGTTCGAGCCCCATGGCCGACGGGTTTGCATGTTCTCCCCGTGTCCGCGTGGGTTTCCCCCACAGTCCAAAGACATGCAGGTTAGGTTAACTGGTGAGTGTGAATGGTTGTCTATGTGTTGGCCCTGTGATGACCTGGTTACTTGTCCAGGGTGTACCCTACCTTTTGCCTGTAGTCAGCTGGGATAGGCTCCAGCTTGCCTGCAACCCTGTAGAACAGGATAAAGCATCTAGAGATAATGAGATGAGATGTTAAAACAGCATTACTAACCAAGTTAACGATGGGACATGAGTTATCACGTTGTATCCTAGTTGGGTGATCTGTTCATAAGTGAGCGATGCTAAGTACAGGTGTGAACGGGGGCAAATCCGTCTCAAAGATGCATTGTGATCTGTTCACTCAAACTACATTCGGAGGTCTGGAATACGTACGACCACATCACATTTGTAGTGTGAACATGAATACATCTCAATATGTTCTGGGCAGGAATGAAGAACCGCCCAATCAACTGCATCATTAACTCTAGCCAGAAATGATGTAATTGTGGTGAAACTCACACTGACCTGATAACAACTCTCTGCTGTCCACTGATAATAATTCTGCAATACACTCCGAATGTGCAGCCGTATCATTTTGCAGGATCTTCTAACTATAAAACATCAGAAATGAAAGCAGCTGCTTTTCATACCTTTTTTTCATCGTTCAAGTTTTATTTGTAGACCAAGTGAGTAAAGCTTTTGAAACAGCCTGGGCATGGACATAAAATATGATTTATTGGGCATTTCTGCTTGAAAATAAACAGCGGAAAGCTGACATGGTGAATGTAAACGACACCCTTCCTCCAGTGGAAATGATGCATGAAATCTGAATGCAAATGGTCACAGGGGACACATTTGTAATGGTCAGATGCAGACAGCTATGCATCTCGGCTGTAAACTCATGAACGGATCACTCGAGATGGATGTTAATAGTATGAGTGTGGACAGGTCCTTAGATTATGAGCAACAGCCACATCAACATCCACCTCATCACCTGAGGAAAAGTCGCTCAGAGCATTTGAAGAACCAGAGCCTAATTCTACCTTTATTAGAATGCTCTCTGTATACGCTAACATTGGTGGAAAAATAATCACTGACCACTTCAGTCAGTTCTGTTGGCTAAATTTTGTGTTATTAATGCCTTTTTATTAGATCATGCTGACATTCAGAAACTTTGTCTGCTGCCATCTGTACAGAATGTTTAAGCACTATTTCCTGTTTTGATGATGATGTGACATAATGGAAATATTGACAGCTGTTTTTTGATCACAAACTGAACTGATTAGGCTTCAATGGGTAACTATCCAAAACCTGGAGCAAATCATATGAAAATTGTATTTAACTAATGAGGTTTTAGGCAGAGTGTATTTACAGCTGTGTTCGTTAAGCTGATTTATTACCCAACATGATCTTTGCAGGCGGGCGGCATGGTGGTGTAGTGGTTAGCGCTGTCGCCTCACAGCAAGAAGGTCCGGGTTCGAGCCCCGTGGCCGGCGAGGGCCTTTCTGTGCGGAGTTTGCATGTTCTGTCCGTGTGGGTTTCCTCCGGGTGCTCCGGTTTCCCCCACAGTCCAAAGACATGCAGGTTAGGTTAACTGGTGACTCTAAATTGACCGTAGGTGTGAATGTGAGTGTGAATGGTTGTCTATGTGTCAGCCCTGTGATGACCTGGCGACTTGTCCAGGGTGTACCCCGCCTTTCGCCCGTAGTCAGCTGGGATAGACTCCAGCTTGCCTGCGACCCTGTAGAAGGATAAAGCGGCTAGAGATGATGAGATGAGATCTTTGCAGGCAGATAGCCAAAGAAAGGTTCGAAAATAACTTTAAAACACTTCTATATCTCATTATCTCTAGCCGCTTTATCCTGTCCTACAGGGTCGCAGGCAAGCTGGAGCCTATCCCAGCTGACTACTGGCGAAAGGCAGGGTACACCCTGGACAAGTCGCCAGGTCATCACATAGACAACCATTCACACCTACGGTCAATTTAGAGTCACCAGTTAACCTAACCTGCATGTCTTTGGACTGTGGGCGAAACCAGAGCACCCGGAGGAAACCCATGCAGACAACATGCAAACTCCGCACAGAAAGGCCCTCGCCGGCCACGGGGCTCAAACCTGGACCTTCTTGCTGTGAGGCGACAGTGCTAACCACTACACCACCGTGCCGCCCGCACGTCTATATCATTTTGGTAAAGTATATTTATGCTTCCTTAAAAACTGAGATGTCAATTTTGGTGAAAACTTGAAATTTTGTCATCTTGGCTGTTTCCCAGAATTCAGCTGTTGCAACTTTCAATGGGTTTTCTGGGCCACCTCACATTTACAGCATTTGGCACATGACCTTTTCCAAAGTGATTTGGTGTAGAAGTTGGACTTCAGTGCTCTTTTAAAGACAGTCAGTGACTCAGTTATTCTGAATGCCAGGGGAAGTTCATTCCACCACCTGGTTGCCAAAGGTTTGATGCATGTCTTCCTTGCAAGTTGAGGGATGTTGGGACAAGTTTGAAGGGAAATTCTAGAAGTTCAGGCTCATGCAGGCAAGCATCAGTGTTTTAAATCTGATTTCATGCAGCTATATATAGGAAGCCACTGGAAGGAACATAGCTAATGGGGCTATGTGGGAGAACTCAGAGAGAGGTGGCTCATTGGTTAAAGCTTTGGACTACTAATTGGAACGTTGTGGGTTTAAATCCCGCTGACATAGTGAGCTCTATCCTGTCTCAAGCATAAATCAAAATGGTCAATTGTTGTCCTTTTGCTGGATAAAATCATCAGCCAACTTGGCAAATTAGGGGTCTGGTGGCATACAGGAGAAAACCAGGAGTGGAGTGGAGTACAGTCTTCCAGTATCAAGATAACAAGCACCTGAGTGGCCTCTAGGGAGAAAAATTGCCAGACTCACTCATTGTTGTAAAGGAGAAACCTGTGTTACTGATTAATGTTGGTAATATGAAGACAGAAGGATAGTTGGTACCCCAAAGGTTTCATAAACCAGGTAATGCTGTATTAAATGCTTCATGTAGGGCAGTGAGAATATTACAATGTTCATAATAGGCACTTTAAAAATGGTCTTAGAATGTATTCTTGAGTTGAGTACCAGTTTTTACCAGTTTCATGTTTACAGCAGATGTTGAAGGAAATGATTTCCAAACCCTTTGCACATTGTACAAAGCAGCTGCTTTTTGCCAAAAGGCAAAACTGTGTTTTGTTGACTTTCTCACATGATTTCTTACTATAGAGACAAAGCCTGAATCGTATCTGGTTTTCTGTTGGGCATACTGTGTTGTGCAATTAGTAAGATGTTTTTTATCCTTTCATTATAGACCCCTTCGCAGTAAACGTCATTCATACGTAAGAGGAAATTGCGTGCGCAGCCTGGACCCAAAAAAGACTCAGCAACGGTAGAGACAAGAAGAAATATTTGGAAGAAATGCCTAGTTGTTGTGTTGTCGGGTGTCAGAATCGTAGCAGTGATGGGGTTAAAATGTACAGAATTCCAGCAGGATCTCACCCATTCCAAAAAAATCGCCGACGTCTATGGCTACAAGCCATCAAACGTGTAGACTGGGATGAAAGCACCATCAAAAATGCGCGGGTTTGCAGCGCCCACTTCATCACAGGTAAGATCAGGCTATTTATTAAATCTTTCTTTTTTATTCTTTCTAGTCTTCGTTTATTGATGTAGCAAAATACTTTGGTAACGTTTGTCTGATTAGCTGGGTCATAGTTACACAATGTAATGAATATTGTTAGCATGTTAACTTAGCTTTGCATGCAATTTTGTTTGTAGGAGAGGTCTCGCTTGACTCAAGCAGTCCAGATTTTGTGCCATCATTATTTGTGTATGCCGAAAATCACAATTTTAAAGCAAGGATGGAAAGGTAAAATTGTGTGCCCTCACTCTAAATGCCAACTTACGTTGACTGCTCTAACCTAGCTCCCGCCCCGTTCAGTTTCATTTCTGCTCTCTGCCTCTCGCTTTTTACGCAGCTCTGATTTCTCTTAGCTGCACTCTTTACACTATCATTCCTTTCATGCCATTACCTCCTGCAAATTGCTGTTTAGTGTTGGGATTTGCTGTTGTAGCTAAAGCCACATTGCCATCACATCACTGGCATAATTTGATTAAAACAAAATGAATATGAATGTCCCATTGTTAATCAAGTTGTAGTCTCGCTGTAACCAGAATGTTGATGGCAGGCTACTTTTGTAAATAGGGGTTTTTTTTTTGAGTTTGACATTTTTTGTAAATAGTATGACTGCCTTCAGGTATCAGAGGAAAACTTACTAACATCGTCCGTCCACTCTTTAATTAAATACGGATCCGGTAGGCGATGTCCACTTGTTAGAGTTAACTTATTTATGTAGCATTCTCAATCTTGTAACGAGAATTGTTTGGCATAATCTGACAGCTCATAATGCCGGTCTATGGGCAGCGCCATTGTTTCTGGGTCCAGGCTGCGCGCGCATCCTGGCAACGGTCGGTTTGTTTACAAACATGCGAAGGGGTCTATACACTCATATACAGTGGTGCTTGAAAGTTTGTGAACCCTTTAGAATTTTCTATATTTCTGCATAAATATGACCTAAAACATCATCAGATTTTCACACAAGTCCTAAAAGTAGATAAAGAGAACCCAGTTAAACAATGAGACAAAATTATTATACTTGGTCATTTATTTGTTGAGGAAAATGATCCAAGATTACATATGCGAGTGGCAAAAGTATGTGAACCTTTGCTTTCAGTATCTGGTGTGACCCCCTTGTGCAGCAATAACTGCAACTAAACGTTTCCGGTAACTGTTGATCCGTCCTGCACACCGGCTTGGAGGAATTTTAGCCCATTCCTCCGTACAGAACAGCTTCAACTCTGGGTTGTTGGTGGGTTTCCTCACATGAACTGCTCACTTCAGGTCCTTCCACAACATTTCGATTGGATTAAGGTCAGGACTTTGACTTGGCCATTCCAAAACATTAACTTTATTCTTCTTTAACCATTCTTTGGTAGAACAACTTGTGTGCTTACGGTTGTTGTTTTGCTGCATGACCCACCTTCTCTTGAGATTCAGTTCATGGACAGATGTCCTGACATTTTCCTTTAGAATTCGCTGGTACAATTCAGAATTCATTGTTCCATCAATGATGGCAAGCCGTCCTGGCCCAGATGCAGCAAAACAGGCCCAAACCGTGATATTACCACCACCATGTTTCACAGATGGGATAAGGTTCTTATGCTGGAATGCAGTGTTTTCCTTTGACCAAACATAACGCTTCTCATTTAAACCAAAAAAGTTCTATTTTGGTCTCATCCATCCACAAAACATTTTTCCAATAGCCTTCTGGCTTGTCCACATGATCTTTAGCAAACTGCAGATGAGCAGCAATGTTGTTTTTGGAGAGCAGTGGCTTTCTCCTTGCAACCCTGCCATGCACACCATTGTTGTTCAGTGTTCTCCTGATGGTGGACTCATGAACATTAGCCAATGTGAGAGAGGCCTTCAGTTGCTTAGAAGTTACCCTGGGGTCCTTTGTGACCTCACCAACTATTACACGCCTTGCTCTTGGAGTGATCTTTGTTGGTCGACCACTCCTGGGGAGGGTAACAATGGTCTTGAATTTCCTCCATTTGTACACAATCTGTCTGACTGTGGATTGGTGGAGTCCAAACTCTTTAGAGATGGTTTTGTAACCTTTTCCAGCCTGATGAGCATCAACAACGCTTTTTCTGAGGTCCTCAGAAAGCTCCTTTGTTTGTGCCATGATACACTTCCACAAACATGTGTTGTGAAGATCAGACTTAGATAGATCCCTATTCTTTAAATAAAACCGGGTGCCCACTCACACCTGATTGTCATCCCATTGATTGAAAACACCTGACTCTAATTTCACCTTCAAATTAACTGCTAATCCTAGAGGTTCACATACTTTTGCCACTCACAGATATGTAATATTGGATCATTTTCCTCAATAAATAAATGACCAAGTATAATATTTTTGTCTCACTTGTTTAACTGGGTTCTCTTTATCTACTTTTAGGACTTGTGTGAAAATCTGATAATGTTTTAGGTCATATTTATGCAGAACTGTAGAAAATTCTAAAGGGGTCACAAACTTTCAAGCACCACTGTACTTAAGTCAAAGGCGGTACACGTCTTTCTGCATCAAAAGGCTGTTATTTTTATAATATATAATTATTTACAATTTTGACATCAAAAGAACACATACTAAAACTTTTGAACCATACTTTGAACCATACTTTTTTTAAAAACTGCAGGATACTTTTCAAAGGGGGTGTGCTCATTTACGCTGAGCACTGTATATTGGTCCATCAGGTCCTGGTTGATCCAATCTCGGGGTAATTTGTACTATTGTCCTCAGACCGTTTCAGGGCACTTGTTTGGAGGAATACAAGACTCCATGTCTCTTTCATCCCTAGTGCTATTGAGATGTTTCATGGAAATTAGCACTCTGATTGCATTCTTTGCACTATCCTGGTATATTTGTACACTTGCACAATTGTCCTTTTGTATATTTATACTTGGTATGAAATTCCCATTTCCTTTATTGTTGGTGTTGTTGTTGTTGTTGTCCTTTGTATTTGTCATTATGTGTATCTTTGGGACATACAAATTTCCCATAGAGGGACAATAAAGAGAACCTGAACAAATATCAATATAATTTTCATGAGTGAGATTCCAATTTTTTATTTTTTCAATACTTCATATGTCCATGTTTATTTTTGATGACAGACTCAATATTCCTCGGCATGGAGGATACCAGTGTTGCGCAAATTTCTGGAGAGATGTTCAATTCTTCAGAGAAAATTTTTTCAACTGCTCTATGTTGCAGGGCTTGTGCTGCTCTACCTTTTGTCTTTAAAATACCCCAAAAGGTGTTCTATTGGATTCAAGTCAGGTGACATACTTGGTCAGGTCATAGTTTTCTAACAAAGGTTTGCCAAAGTAATCCTGAGCCCATGTGGTTATATCAGCTATAGATGAATGATGGCTCTTGATGCAGTGCCGTCTGAGGGATCAGAGATCACAGGTGTTCAGCTTAGGCTTGTGCCCTTGCCCTTTACGCACCGAAATTCCTCCAGATTGCTTGAATCTTTTAATGATATTATGCATTGTATAGGGTGAAATATCCAAATCCCTTTGTATCTGTATTATTTGATGAACGCTGTTTTTAAACATTTAAATAATTCTCATGCCCCAAAAGGTTGAGAAACTGGAGATCCTCGGCCCATCTTTTCTTCTCAAAGACTAGTCCTTTCCTGGATACTGATTTTGTACCAAATTATGATTACAATCAGCAGTTTACATCACCTGTTTCAAATCAAATCAAATCAAATCATTATTTAATTGTTTTACCTCACTACTAGCCCTAAATTGACCCCATACCAACTTTTTTTGGAATGTGTTATAGGCCTGAAATGAAGGAATGGATGTATATTAACAAATGAAATGAAGGTAACCAGACAAAACATGAAATATCTTGGGTTCACACTGTCTGCAATGAAATACAAGTCAAAGTAAATTTAGAAATCATTGCTTTCTCTGGTATTTATTTGCATATTCCATACCCAGGGCACTGCTAGAAATTTTGGGCCCAAAGAAAGAATATAATATTGCCTCCCCCTTTACGTTTCTGGTAACCCGACTTCTTCATGATGGTGTCAATCTACTGATGGTTCACCATCAATTTTGCTTCTACCATGTGCAGCTAATGTTAGTGCTGGATTGGAAAGCAACAAACCTAACGTGTAGTCACGCTCTGGTTCCACCTACACAAGACAAGACTGTACCATGTCATGAATAGGGAGAGGGGTGAAATATAAAGACTATTCTAATAATTTTGCAGAAAATGGAAAATCAAACTAGAAGGTTGTTGTATTTGCTCATTTTAAGAAACAAAATTATGAATTTTTTTATTCAATTAACTTACACATGGTAATAATATTACTACTGTCGTCTGAGGGCCCTCTGTCAATGCTGGGCTCTTAGAATCATCCTAACTCCCCCCCCCCCCCAATGGCGCCCCTGTCCATACCATTCCAGCTTTTTCTGATTTGGGGTTTTAAATCATTTGCACTACAACTATAACTACAACCCCGATTCCAAAAAAGTTGGGACAAAGTACAAATTGTAAATAAAAACGGAATGCAATAATTTACAAATCTCAAAAAGTGATATTGTATTCACAATAGAACATAGACAACATATCAAATGTTGAAAGTGAGACATTTTGAAATTTCATGCCAAATATTGGCTCATTTGAAATTTCATGACAGCAACACATCTCAAAAAAGTTGGGACAGGGGCAATAAGAGGCTGGAAAAGTTAAAGGTACAAAAAAGGAACAGCTGGAGGACCAAATTGCAACTCATTAGGTCAATTGGCAATGACTGGGTATAAAAAGAGCATCTTGGAGTGGCAGCGGCTCTCAGAAGTAAAGATGGGAAGAGGATCACCAATCCCCCTAATTCTGTGCCGACAAATAGTGGAGCAATATCAGAAAGGAGTTCGACAGTGTAAAACTGCAAAGAGTTTGAACATATCATCATCTACAGTGCATAATATCATCAAAAGATTCAGAGAATCTGGAAGAATCTCTGTGCGTAAGGGTCAAGGCCGGAAAACCATACTGGGTGCCCGTGATCTTCGGGCCCTTAGACGGCACTGCATCACATACAGGCATGCTTCTGTATTGGAAATCACAAAATGGGCTCAGGAATATTTCCAGAAAACATCATCTGTGAACACAATTCACCGTGCCATCCGCCGTTGCCAGCTAAAACTCTATAGTTCAAAGAAGAAGCCGTATCTAAACATGATCCAGAAGCGCAGACGTCTTCTCTGGGCCAAGGCTCATTTAAAATGGACTGTGGCAAAGTGGAAAACTGTTCTGTGGTCAGATGAATCAAAATTTGAAGTTCTTTATGGAAATCAGGGACGCCGTGTCGTTCGGACTAAAGAGGAGAAGGACGACCCGAGTTGTTATCAGCTCGGAAGCCTGCATCTCTGATGGTATGGGGTTGCATTAGTGCGTGTGGCATGGGCAGCTTACACATCTGGAAAGACACCATCAATGCTGAAAGGTATATCCAGGTTCTAGAGCAACATATGCTCCCATCCAGACGACGTCTCTTTCAGGGAAGACCTTGCATTTTCCAACATGACAATGCCAAACCACATACTGCATCAATTACAGCATCATGGCTGCGTAGAAGAAGGGTCCGGGTACTGAACTGGCCAGCCTGCAGTCCAGATCTTTCACCCATAGAAAACATTTGGCGCATCATAAAACGGAAGATACGACAAAAAAGACCTACGACACTTGAGCAACTAGAATCCTACATTAGACAAGAATGGGTTAACATTCCTATCCCTAAACTTGAGCAACTTGTCTCCTCAGTCCCCAGACGTTTACAGACTGTTGTAAAGAGAAAAGGGGATGTCTCACAGTGGGAAACATGGCCTTGTCCCAACTTTTTTTTAGATGTGTTATTGTCATGAAATTTAAAATCACCTAATTTTTCTCTTTAAATGATACATTTTCTCAGTTTAAACATTTGATATGTAATCTATGTTCTATTCTGAATAAAATATGGAATTTTGAAACTTCCACATCATTGCATTCCGTTTTTATTTACAATTTGTACTTTGTCCCAACTTTTTTTGGAATCGGGGTTGTATGTACAGAACTGCTTTTTGAGAAAATTAATCAACATCTGACAAAATGAAAAAAAATTTAACTGTGTTGTGGTATCAAGTTAAGCAATTAAAATCCTATGATCCTACCATGCTCTGTGATATGTATAAAAATACTAAGCAGGCCCAGTTTTTCAGTTTTGGGTCAAGGTGGCAAGGGAAAAAGATCTAAATTACTTTAAAAAGTGGGTTCATTATTGTGGCACATATTTCAGGAGCTTCTGTTACAAGACTGCTCAACTGGTGAGTGTTTCAGTCGAAACAGTGACGAAAGTGACATCTGCATTCGGCCTATGGAAATGGCATCCAATAACTACGATTGTGATGCACTACTGCAACATATAAGGTGGTTATGTCAGATTTTCAGTAAGAATTGTCCATAGACAGCTACATAGAGAGGGATATGATAGTAGGAGTCGTATAAAGAGGCATGCACAATTGAGAGTTATCTGGTGCAAAAACAATAAGGACTGGTTTACAGAGGGAAAAAAGTGAGTCACGTATTTTAGCCTGACGTGTTAGACAGCACTCTCCATCACCATCATCAAAACATCAGTTGAGCAAATATCTTTTTACCTCTCAACTGGCATTTATCGCACCATTCAGTACAGCTCCAGAGACTTGTACAATCTACACCAAGGTCACTTGAATTTGTTGTGGCAGTTTATGGCAACCCAACAGCTTACTAAGACATTTTTTCCCTGTTTTTGGCTATTTAGGTCTTTCAAGAGGTTTATGTTTTTGAACAAGTTCATAATCCATCCATCCATTATCTGTAGCCGCTTATCCTGTGCAGGGTCACAGGCAAGCTGGAGCCTATCCCAGCTGACAATGGGCGAGAGGCGGGGTACACCCTGGACAAGTCACCAGATCATCGCAGGGCTAACACATAGAGACAAACAACCATTCACACTCACACCTACGGTCAATTTAGAGTCACCAATTAGCCTAACTTGCATGTCTTTGGACTGTGGGGGAAACCGGAGCACCCGGAGGAAACCCACGCGGACACGGGGAAACATGCAAACTCCGCACAGAAAGGCCCTCGTCAGCCACTGGGCTCGAACCCAGGACCTTCTTGCTGTGAAGCGACAGCGCTAACCACTACACCACTGTGCCGCCCAAGTTCATAATCTACAACCCCAATTCCAAAAAAGTTGGGAAACTGTGTAAAATTTAAATTATTACATTTTGCGTAGCATCCCAACTTTTTTTGGAATTGCAGTTTGTGGCAGTGGGGTCATGGTTGAGCATCAGCTGTGGACAGATAGGAGACAGGTAGAACCAGTACGTAACCATGTGACAAATCTCATCTGTGTCGGATTACCAGCAATTTATTTATGTGTCTTTTGTGTTCTTTAGAGTGTTACAGGGTGGTAAGAAGATATTTTAGTTATTATTTATATACAAGATCCACTTCTTATATACAGATATACCTGGGAACCTACTTGCCATCAATCAGGAGGATCCTCAACCAAATAACATTAGAAATCATCTCATCTCATTATCTCTAGCCGCTTTATCCTTCTACAGGGTCGCAGGCAAGCTGGAGCCTATCCCAGCTGACTACGGGCGAAAGGCGGGGTACACCCTGGACAAGTCGCCAGGTCATCACAGGGCTGACACATAGACACAGACAACCATTCACACTCACATTCACACCTACGGTCAATTTAGAGTCACCAGTTAACCTAACCTGCATGTCTTTGGACTGTGGGGGAAACCGGAGCACCCGGAGGAAACCCACGCGGACACGGGGAGAACATGCAAACTCCACACAGAAAGGCCCTCGCCGGCCACGGGGCTCGAACCCGGACCTTCTTGCTGTGAAGCGACAGCGCTAACCACTACACCACCATGCCGCCCCATTAGAAATCACAGATATATAATTTTTTTTATTTATTTAGACAGCTTTAGCACAATAAAATGAACGACATGGGGACTGCTCAATATACAGCAATATGTCTATTTCTTTTATATCAGCCTTTTGTCACTCGTCCTACTTGCTGTAAAGTGTATGACCCCATCAAACTATAGCTACATTTAACGGTTATTCCACTAAATCTCGTTGTACATAAGCTGATAGCTGACAAGGTGTGTAGCGCCGAGTAACTTTATACAAAACATCCGACAAAATAATTTCCGCTTAGAATGTAAACAAACCAGCGAAATGACAGTAGTAATTTGTGAAAAATAAAGAAAAAAAGATATGTTCTTCCCATCAAATACTTTCATTCCATAGTTTGTTGCTTTTTTATGGTTTTATTTTCAAGTAGAGTTTTTATTTTGTCCTCGGTTGGTTCAGCAAGATGCTCCGCCATTTTGTTTTTCTCTACTCACGGTATATGAGCTGATATCCTAATAGTAGAGTAGCCGATCAGAGTGTGCGATCACTCATATCCAGTGAATGTGGATCGAATAAAATCCTTTAGAGTGTTACAGGGTTGTAAAACAAAGAAGAGATTTTCGTTACTGTTTATATCTAATATCCGTTTCTTTTATACAGATACGCCTGGGAACCTACTTGTCATCAATCTGGGTATGTGTATGTGCTCATTGCCCGCTTTTGTGTGTGCGTTCACTGCTTCAGATGGGTTAAACGCAGAGGAGGAATTTCGCTGTGCTTGAATGTACATGTGACAAATAAAGGCTTCTTAGAGTTTTAATTTGTCAATTACAACCCCAATAGCTAATAAGTAGTCATACTTTTTTTTTTTAAGTGGCAGAGGAGTTGTTTTTGAATGAGTTTCGGTTATAGAATATAGATATCAAAGAAATATTGTCCTCTGTTTTCTGAGACTCTTACTTACACACAAATACACATCCCAGCCCAATGAAGGAAACACAGTCCAGCAGTGGACAAACTACACAGAACTGGACAAACTTCTCAATCTTGCCTCTGGCTGCTCTCTAAGCTGTTAGTCAGTGTTTTTGCTGAAATACAGGGATGAAATTCCAGCAGGATGTTGATTCAAAAAGAGGGCACTTGGGGGTCCTGAGAATTTGTCTCTCCTCAGGTCGGAGTGAGCCTTAAGGTTTTATGGAGGGGTAAAACTGAATGTCAGCACCTCCTTTGTTTCCTGCCTGTGATCCGTTCCAAATGCACCCCCCTTTTTCCTCATAGACATTTAGCATGGCTGTAAAGTGACTAACAAAAGGACGACGCATCTGTGACGATGCTGGCATGAAGAACAACATCATTGTTACCCAATGCATTTTGAGTTGAAGGGAGACAGCTTGTTTTGTACAAATCCAAACCGCATCTCAGTGGCAAGTTGTAAATGCTCTGACCTTGCTGACATCAGTACGGGCGATTATGGATGCAAAATAGGCAGATAAATCTTCTGTTTCTCATTTGTTATACTCATATCATTGTTTCAGAACAAAGACACAAGGGCAACAATGGCAACCAAAGGCATGCCAAAATCACAATGGCGTATCTGGTGGCATTCACCCTGAGGCTGAATGGGTTAGCCTGCAGACGTCACGATACGAGAAAAGAGGCACAGCATTAAAATCATCCGGGAGCAGTGGAACATTGTGGAAGGGAGAGGAGTAAATTGGATTGACATAACTGAACATGTTCTTGCTTGATTTTACTGTGACTCATTAAGAGGAGCTTAACAACTCACAGACCACAAGTTGGCTCAGTGGTTAGCGTGTCTGCCTCTTGACCGGGAAATCGTGAGTTCTATGCGCGGTCAGGTCATACCAAAGGCCATCATAAAAATGGTACCTACTACCATCTGGCAAGGTATGCTGCAATACAGATGCGAGTGGGGAAGTCAAACTCTCACAGTTACCAGAGGACTAACCCTAACTGTATAGGTGAGAGGTTGAGGGCTATCAAAATGGAGATTGGCACCACACCATACGCCTTAAAGAGTTAGTTAGTAGTGGGACAGGAGACTGCCTGGGAAGACCAGATTCTGGTGTGAGAGGGACTTTGACTTGACAACTCACAAATGGTGTTACTTTGGGGGGGGGGGGTTTGCTAGACTTTTTTTTTTTTTTAAACACAGAAAGAACTTCACAACTGAATGAGACTGATTTAAATGCAACTGCTCTGCTAATTGTCATGTAAGGAATCTTACTGAGGAGACCCTGGAGAGTCTGCGGAAACACTATTTTCATGACGTTTGGAATGTGACCAAAGCCAGAACCACTCATCCACTCATGTGGTACCAGGACATGTTTTTTTTAAAGCTACACAGGAACTCATTTGGTGCTTTAAAAATGTCAAAGGGAGACTAAGGTTATGTATTTTCTTTCTATTGGGCCAAAGGACACAGTAAAGTGAAATAGGGAAAGGAGGAGAAAATGACCTACTTTCAAGGAATTCCATTGGACACGATCCACATTTGACTCCCTGTATTTTAACAAATATAGGTCACTCTTTCTACCAATTTGTTACTTTCTACAACTGTCCTGATTAAAAGTATGTGGTACGAGCTGACACTGTTTTTCCTCTATTTCACAATTTTCCAGCAATGTTTTGGCTCTTGCTGGATGTGTGTGGGTGGATGTGAATATGCGTGTGTGAGTATGTACAACACAAAATGGGGCTATACAAATTTCAGTGCCAGAAAACGATTTTTCTGGATGTGGTGTACACTTTTAATGGAGTGTACAATCTTGTGACACAATGTAAGTGCAAGAGAAACAAAAAACAACAGGAAATTGTTTTTTCTTTAGAAAAAACAATTTGTTGTTTCTTTAGAACTTTTATTATAGTTAGTATAGTTGATTGTATGTGAGCAGCATGATGGCACACAGCAGGCAGCATTGCCACATCTCAAAGCTCCAGGGTTCAAGTCTGAGCTCAAGTTACTGCTTGTACAGAGTTTCTCATGTTCTACCTTGTGCTCGCATAGGTTTCTTATGGGTTCTCTAGTTTCCTCTCACTGTCCAAAAAACATGCAGTTAGGCCGCCTGACTATACTAAATTACCCCTAGGTTTGACTGAGTGTGTACATACATGGCGCCCTGCAATGGACTGGTGGGTGAATTCTTCCACCTTATGCCCAGTGATGCCAGGATTGACACCAGATCCACTGCAGCCTTGGCCACGATAGTTCTCATCTCACCTCATTATCTCTAGCCGCTTTATCCTGTCCTACAGGGTCGCAGGCAAGCTGGAGCCTATCCCAGCTGACTACGGGCGAAAGGCGGGGTACACCCTGGACAAGTCGCCAGGTCATCACAGGGCTGACACATAGACACAGACAACCATTCACACTCACATTCATTCCTACGGTCAATTTAGAGTCACCAGTTAACCTAACCTGCATGTCTTTGGACTGTGGGGGAAACCGGAGCACCCGGAGGAAACCCACGCGGACACGGGAAGAACATGCAAACTCCGCACAGAAAGGCCCTCGCCGGCCACGGGGCTCGAACCCGGACCTTCTTGCTGTGAGGCGACAGCGCTAACCACTACACCACCGTGCCGCCTGCCACAATAGTTATTGAAGATAAATGAATGATAAATAATCACTTCACTTCATGGAGGACTGCCCAGTTTCCAACTTATAACACAAGCCAGGGATATTTCACATAGAAAACCACCAAGGTGCCATATTTGGATAAAATGTGTTCGAGTTCAATGTCCCTTCCCATGCCAGGACCTGATCTTCCCAGGCAGTTTACTGTCCCAGTACTAACCAGGCCCTTGAGGTACATTGGGCGGTGCCAATCTCCGTTTCTATAGCCCTCGGCCTCTCGCCTATTACATAGCTGGGGTTACAGTGGGGGGGTTGGTCCTCTGGTAACCACAAGAGTTTGACTCCCTACTTGCATCTGTATTGCAACATGCCTCACTAGATGGCAGAAGGTACTATTTTGATAATGGTCTTTGGTATGACCCGACCGTGAGTAGAACTCAAAATTGCCCAGTCGAGAGGCAGACATGCCAACCACTAGGCCAAGTCGCGGTAGACAAACGTGTATGCATCCATTAAATGGTAGTGGCATTAAGTGGCAAGATGCCAGTGTTGTAGTCCAGTCACTAAACCCCGAGTCCAAGTTCAGTCTCAAGTCCCCAGTGTTCAAGTCCGAGTCAAGTCCAAGTCATTAAAGAAAATTTTGAGTTGAGTCAACTATTGATCCGAGTCAAGGTCGAGTCCGAGAACAAGACTCCAACCGTATCCTTTGACGGTGGCTGTTGCTGCCTTTATGTGAAACCGTCTCTGCTACTGTGTTGGACTAACGTTACTGCTTGACTGCCTCATTTTAGTTACTAGGCTACAGATAAAAAGCTTGTTCATCGCTCAGCAAGCCCCGCCCACTATCAACAGGGCAAATAGCATGAGAGAGGGTTAACACTAGCTAGTTCATCGCTCAGCAAGCAAGCCCCGCTATCAACAGAGTAATGAACATAGCATGTCACTTCCTTCTCTGGGTAGAGTCTTGCCAAATGATGATTGAAGTTCGAGGTTGTCCCCATCGTCTCCTCGATAGTTCTTCTACATATGGAACACATAGCAGTGCATTTTGTTCCCACTGCACGAGAAGTCTGTATAAGCAAAGCGGACAATCCTAGGGGCCTCTCTCCAGGCATTTTAGCGCCATTAACGTTAGTTTGTTCCTGAACATGACGTATGAACACGTGAATGTGCATTCTTTTGCAAAAAATTAGTACAAAAATTTATCTTATGGCAAATTATTATGGCATGGTACAAAAAATAAAGAAAATATCTGAGTCCTCGTCTCCAATTTATGAGTCCGAATGCAGTTAATGCACGAGTCCTAGTCATCAGTGCTCAAGTCCAAGTCAAGTCACGAGTCCTTAAAATTAGAGCACAAGTCGGACCCGAGTCCAAGTCCTGGACTCAAGTACTACAATCCGGCAAGGCGCACATTGTTATTTATACATGATGGCTGAATTAGAGAATGAATGAGATTTAAATGATTCATGCTCTGCTGTGAAGACTTGAAAATAATCGCTATGCTCATTTTCTGAAAGGATGTGCTTCATAATTCATAAATTTTTCTTAATCTGCACTTCCTTTATTTATATAGAGAAAAAGCAGCAATCGGATAATTAAAAATACAGCATATTCAGCGTGGATAATAATAATATTAATAATGATTTAACATGTATATAATTAGCCCTGTGTTCAATTGGGGATAAAGCTGCCTCCATTTTAATTACAGATGTTCTCCTGTGATAGAGGCCATATTATTTGGAAGGCAGTATAAGGACCGATGTCTTCGGCTTAAAATGATCATACGATTCAGTTAACTGGGTGAAATTTACATGAAGATATGAAAAAAACATGCCAGGCAGACTGGAATGAAGCATATCATTTTGAATTTGCTTGGTACAAAAAACAAAAAAAAGAAAGAAAGAAACATTATTAAAGTATTGTGAACTGTGACAGGCAGACTCGGTCTATTATCACCTGAAAAATTCAGCAGTATTTATGAGTCAAATGGCAAGGCATCAGTTCAACACATGTACGGGTCTGAAGAAAAATGGCAGTGTATACTGGGATTTAGAACTTCAGTGCATTGCATTATACAGGGTGTTTAAAAAAAATTGATATTATTTCTCATCTCATCTCATTATCTGTAGCCGCTTTATCCTGTTCTACAGGGTCGCAGGCAAGCTGGAGCCTATCCCAGCTGACTACGGGCGAAAGGCGGGGTACACCCTGGACAAGTCGCCAGGTCATCACAGGGCTGACACATAGACACAGACAACCATTCACATTCGCATTCACACCTACGGTCAATTTAGAGTCACCAGTTAACCTAACCTGCATGTCTTTGGACTGTGGGGGAAACCGGAGCACCCGGAGGAAACCCACGCGGACACAGGGAGAACATGCAAACTCCACACAGAAAGGCCCTCGCCGGCCACGGGGCTCGAACCCGGACCTTCTTGCTGTGAGGTGACAGCGCTAACCACTACGCCACCGTGCCACCCATATTGATATTATTTGAGATGTAAATATCCCAGAAACTACACAGTCTAGGCAAATGAAACTAAACAGGCTTAATGTTGAGCAATATAAGCTTCATTCCTCAAAATTTCAATGAGAAATTCAAAGGTATGTGGATTCCATGAACGATTTCACAAATTTTCAATATGCGCGTCGCCTGAGACACACACACACACACACAGCCTTCCTCTTTGAACTTTCTGTGCCGTGTCCAAATCTGCATTGCAGTTGGTGCATTTTTAGAGAATGCTCTCATAAATGCACGCTGTACAGTCTTTTTCGAGTGTACTCTAACACACAAAACGCCTTTTCTTTTCCAGTGAATGGATTTCTATACCTAAAAAGATAAAAACCAAAATAAAAACATGAAACATAACATTTTGACCCATTTCCACACATGCTGTTAAAATTTGAGGTCAAATGAACAAGAACTGGCAAAGTTATTAGATTGTGAAATGATATCAAATGTTTTTTGAAACACCCTGTACATGATAACTATTAAGTAATTAAGTGAAGGTGGCACACAATAGCCAGTAGGGGGCGTTCACAATCCTGCTTCAGCTGCCAACTTTTTGTTAAACCATGTTCATGTTGAGGAAAAAGGACATGGAAGGGGGCATGAAAGGGAAGGGAAGCAGTGCTTCGGTCAAGCCCCCCATTTCTTTTCGATAATTCTCATGTCTTAGCTGAGATATCTGTGCCCGAGCGACAATATGGCCTATTCATGAGCCTATCTGATCCCTCCTCAGGTGAATAGCCTGATAGTATCTCGCCACTTAAACCAAAGCTTAACTCTAGATGCAGAGAAATCACTTGAATAGAAAAAGCCACATGCAAAACCAAGCCACAGGGAAAGTGCATTCAATTGCAATGAAAGATGTTCAGTGAACTTTTTATACACTGTACTTATAATCCAAAGACTTTACCATAATAATAATAACGAGATCATCAATGACGGCGTAGCTCACTCCGGCCCCGTCTAGTCCAGAAGGAATGATCTAAAGTGGGCCACCTTGGGCAATAAATGTTGCAAGCTACATACATTATATATACACAAGCTATATACAGATGCTACAGGGGTGCTTGAAAGTTTGTGAACCCTTTAGAATTTTCTATACTTCTGCATAAATATGCCCTAAAACATCATCAGATTTTCACACAAGTCCTAAAAGTAGATAAAGAGAACCCAGTTAAACAAATGAGACAAATAATATTATACTTGGTCATTTATTTACTGAGGAAAATGATCCAATATTACATATCTGTGAGTGGCAAAAGTATGTGAACCTCTAGGATTAGCAGTTAATTTGAAGGTGAAATTAATTAGAGTCAGGTGTTTTCAATCAATGGGATGACAATCAGGTGTGACTGGCCACCGTTTTATTTAAAGAACAGGGATCTATCAAAGTCTGATCTTCACAACACATGTTTGTGGAAGTGTATCATGGCACGAACAAAGGAGATTTCTGAGGCCCTCAGAAAAAGCGTTGTTGATGCTCATCAGGCTAGAAAAGGTTACAAAACCATCTCTAAAGAGTTTAGACTCCACCAATCCACAGTCAGACAGATTGTGTACAAATGGAGGAAATTCAAGACTATTGTTACCCTCCCCAGGAGTGGTCGACCAATAAAGATCACTCCAAGAGCAAGGCGTGTAATAGTCAGCGAGGTCACAAAGGACCCCAGGGTAACTTCTAAGCAACTGAAGGCCTCTCACATTGGCTAATGTTCATGAATCCACCATCAGGAGAACACTGAACAACAATGGTGTGCATGGCAGGGTTGCAAGGAGAAAGACACTACTCTCCATAAAGACCATTGCTGCTCATCTGCAGTTTGCTAAAGATCACGTGGACATTGTGTGAAAACCTGATGTTGTTTTAGGTCATATTTATGCATAAATATAGACAATTCTAAAGGGTTCACAAACTTTCAAGCACCACTGTATACACACCCTAGGAATAGCTACCTATTTGCCAGAAAGAATCCAAAACGGCGAGGAATTGACCAAGAAGAAGCGATTTTTGTTGAACTGCTTAATTAGTCCATAACTTCATTAATAATTGGAATTAAGCAAATCTGGGTATACCTCATGTGATACTTCATTATTTGGGTTTCAGGCATATTGCTGTTGAATTCTGGATTCTGATTGTCAAGAGGTGTTGAATCATTGGCTTGGACAGTAGTTCTAGCTGCAAAGTAAATCAGAGTTATCTTAATAAATTGTTAATACAATTTCTGTGAAAACACTATCAATTTTATCAACATCCCAATTTTGTGTTTTTGGAAGGAGTCTCCAGTGTCAGTGCTTTGAAACAGTAAAAATTTACATTTTTCAAATGGTAAAGTTTTCAGGATGGAGGACTTTGGGGTTAGTTTGTCACATGACAAGCTGCATCTTTGTCTGATTGATTGATTGACCTTTATTAGTGTGCTTGCAAAAGCACACTATTGTTCTTCTTAAGTTTTATTTTTATTATTATAATTATTATTATTCTGTTTCACCCGTTTTTTGGATCCACTACTCCTTCTAGGCTTTCGAGATAGAGACACCGTTCCAACGCTGAAATGTAGGGCCCGATCTGGAATGGCATGCTTGTTAAAATGGTTGCACTACCCCTTGTCATTCGTTCGGTATTCCCGTTTTTTGGCAAAATTCTGTGCCATTGAAATGAATGGGTAGAACTTTGGAGTGACGATGTCATAAGGAGCTCCTCCACTCTAGTATGCTAGCTGTTAGCATGTTAGTATGCTAGCTGTTAGCATGTTAGTATGCTAACTGTTAGCATGTTGGCATGCTAGCTGTTCTGCTACAGCTCAGCAAGCACACTTTGCATTTTCTCTGCGGAAATGCAGTCTAGTTGTCATTGTAATGCACAAGTATAGTACAATAAAATTGTTTGGCTGTCCTTTGCCAGTGCAAATAACATAATAATAGATAAATAATAGATCAATAGTAAGACACATTTTTTTATTTCAAAAGATACCGCACATTAAAAATACGCACATTCAAGAAATGTTGCCCATTTCGGGTGTTCATGCTATTTGTGTGTCCATATTCAGTGCTCTTATGGCTCTGGCATAAAAAAACCTGCTTTTCAGTCTGTTAGTTCTTGTTAGTGTGCTTGCTCAAGCACACTATTGTTCTTCTTAAGTTTACTTATTCTGCCTTATTCCGACACATTTTTTGGATCCACTCCTCCTCCTAGGGCGTTCGAGATAGAGAACACCGTTCCAACTCTGAGACATCTGGCCCGAAGTGGTGTAGTGTGCTTGTATACAGCTTTTGGATCAACGTGCCCGTTCTCTTGTTCTTGTCATTTTTCTTTTGTTTTTTTCCCATAGAGAATGAATAGGGCTCATGAATCGAATCGTCCTACTCGGACACGCTCCATCGCAGATGCACCAAACCTCAAGTGATACTTCAGGCCAACTCCCCCGACACATACATGCAATCGGTTCTGACCCGCACTCATATTTTCCCTTTCTTTTTGCTCATCCCTTTTTCCTCCACAGGCTTGCATTGATTTTTGGCCCCATTGAAAATGAATGGTGTTTCAGGAGAAAAACTTTCACTCTCCATCAATTTTTTTAACCAAGTGACCAAACTTCAAGAAACTTCACTTGATGCCTCAGGCCAAGTCCCCGCACAGATCCATCCCCTCATCTGAGACCTGCACTCGTCTTTTCTTTTGTTTTCACGCATCTCTTTTTACCTCCATAGGCTTCCATTGATTTTTGGCCCCATTCAAATGAATGGAGTTTTGCTCAGTAACACTTCACCACACATCCACCAAACTTCATACGGCACCTCAGGCCAAATCACCATCACACGCATGATATCGGTTCTGACCCGCACTCGTCTTTGTCTTGCCTTTCATCCGTCCATTTTTTCTCCATTTTGCCGCTAATCAGTGGAAGCTTGACTGAGTCATTCCTCCCTTCCCCCATAGGTGATGATGCATTTGGCAAGGATCTGCTCATTTGAGACTTTGACAGCAAATCAACTTCAACTCAATGGCCACTTTATTAGGAATACTTACACGCACACGATAGCAATTAGCATATAAGCATTCACGTGTTACCATGCTAGCTGTTAGCATGTTACCCATTACGATATCATGCCTGCTGTTAGCTCGCGAGTTGTTAGCATGTTCACCATTAGCATGTTATCATGAGAGCTGTTAACATGTCAGGATTAGCATGGTAGCATGCAGAGTTCGCATGTTTGCTGTTAACGAGTTCGCCTGAGCATGTTAGCATGCTAACTGTTAGCATGTTAGCTGTAAGCATGTCACCCTCAGTGTGTTAGCATGCTAAAAGTTAACATACTAGCCATTAGCATGTTAGCCTGTTTGCTGTTAGCATGATAGCTGTCAGCATATTAGCCTTAAAGTGTTAGAATTTTAACAAATAGCATGTTAATCATTAGCATGTTAGAATGCTAGCTGTTAGCATGTTATCTATTAGCATATTATCTATTAGCATGTTAGCATTAACATGTTAACATGCTAGCTTTTAGCATGTTAGTATGCTGTTAGCATGTTAGTATGCTAACTGTTAGCATGCTAGTTGTTAGCATGTTGGCATTAGCATGTTAGCATTAACATGTTGGCTTGCTAGCTTTTAGCATGCTAGCATGATAGCTGTTTTGCTACAGCTCAGCAAGCACACTTTGCATTTTTTCTGTGGAAATGCAGTCTAGTTTTTATTGCCCTGAAACGCCTTATTAATATTTGTTTATTATTAATTATTATTAGTTTATATTTATAACATACTTAAGTGAAAACAGGAGATAACTACTTCTTTTTGTAGACATGCCACAATATTAAACAAGTATAAATGGATAAAATTATTAAGTGTCATCTGTTTAATAAATAATGTGTTATATGAGGCATAAAGCACTTTTGGCATTTGGCGTTATCAGAAAATTGCCACTTTGGAATAATAACTGCCCTCCAGTTTCTGTCAGATGACATCACAGCATTCATTAACTGATTATTTTCCATGCGCTGTTGTGTTTTTTTTCCCATAATAAGAATATAATCAGCACTTGGTCTGTATTATTTTGGTCAGTCAATGAATTGGTCAGCCATTGCACTTGCATCAGTCATGGCTCGCCATGTGTCTCACTTTCTTCTAAAGCAAGGAGTCTTTCACAGTGACGACGCCTCCTCTCCTCACTCTATGTATACAGATTACACGAGCTACAACGTCAGCTGTTCACAAGTAAAGCCACTTAACCCGAGTCTAATTTGATCTGAGCCAAGACACACGGGATGTCCAGAAATCTGACCACATACTTGCATTCTCTCAACTGAAAAAAAAAAAGAAGATAATCATAACACCAGGAAGCAAGACTTGTACTGACATTCCATAATGGTCAGTGCACAGTGTAGTGGAGGAAAGTAAAGGGTTTTTGGAGTAGATGCCTATTCTTAAATCAGGTAAGATAATGTCCACGGTGATCCGTCTTCACATAACGCTATCCCAGCAATTCACCACAGACGAGACAGAGGTGCCCTCTGCCACTGGCCTGCTTGTTGACGTTGGCAAAAGTGAGCTGTCACAGGGCCCCAGTCCCATAGGAAAGTCTAATATTTGAACTTTTCACTCCTGTTGCGGCTGAAAAAAAAAATCTCACTTTGTCGAAGAGATGACGACCAGACAGAGAAAATAAGCACAGCAGGGTTTGCCACAGGCTGCCTTTCTCTGACCATTTGTGGTGAATAGAGTTGCAAATTCTCACAAAGTAAGTGCTGGATTGGTGTGCAAGTTGGGTAATAACAGGAATAACTCTCATTGGGGCAAAATATAGAATACTGCTTTAGAAACTGGTGGGTCTTAAGTCAATAATTGATGGAAACTCAACTTTTTAAAAAATATTTTAAAATATCTCATTCATTCATTCATTCATTCATTCATACATACATACATACATACATACATACATACCCTTTGCTTGATGACCTTGTTGATGTTAATTCATCTTTTAGGCCTTGTTGGGCCACCTATTCCCAAATACGTCCCTAAATTCATGCAACTGGTAGGCATTCAGCTCTCCCAAGAAGAAAAACAATGAAGAGACCAAGAGTCTTTATGAAGAGCCCTTCAAGTTCAAACTCTGGTTGAAGTCACTTGTCCAGTAATATGACATCTTGGAAGTCTTTAGTAAGATCAAGGCCACTGTCCGTCCCCTATAACTGGGCTGGACTCAAATTCTGTTTAAACACAAAAGCACATTGTGTGGGCTGTAATCGAAGTGTATATATTATATATATATACACACACACATCTGTACCATTCCAAGGACACCACTCCATCCCTTCGTGGAACCCATCCCACGCTCATACTACATATTCAATGATATACAGTGGAAGATGCATTGGAAGATGCACTGGCATGGTGGTGTAGTGGTTAGCACTATCACCTCACACCTAGAAGGTTCTGGGTTCAAACCCCATGGCTGATAGGGGCCTTTCTGTGCAGAGTTGGCATGTTTTCCTTGTGTCTGCGTGGGTTTCCTCTGGGTGCTCCGGTTTCCTCCAGAGTTTAAGACATGCAGGTTAGGTAAAAATACTCAGCCACTGGGGTTGCACAAGCCAGTGTGTACTTAGTGCTGGTCCCAAGCCTGGAAAGATTGGGGAGAGTTACATCAGAAAGGGCATCCAGTGTAAAAAATCTATGCCAAAGGAAAATCAATTGGGGCTTTGCCCTGTGTTTTTCCCCTGTGACAAATCTGTCGGTCCTCCTAAACCACTCCCTTTCCCATTGATTCATCTGAGAGTTGAACATATTTGCCCCAATTTAAGGTAATACCCCTCTCCATTGAAATTTACTGATAACTCTCTTGTATTGGCCACTTGATTGTGGTGATATCCTCAGGTTAGACTGACATTAACTTTTCCCTGGAAGATCTCTATATGAGAGTAGTGAATCAGGGACCTTGATCATAGATGTGATGATCTGGGATATCTTCTAATGAAGAAAATGAGAATGAGACATATGGCAACTTAACAATGGTCAGGATGTTGCGAAAAAATCCATTCCCAATCTTCAACTGTCCAGTTTTGGGTGAGCATACGCCCACAGTAGCCTCAGATATCTGTTCTTGACTGACAGGAGTGGAACCTAGTGTTGTAGTACTTAAGACTGGTCTCAAGATCACTTTTTGAAGGTCTCAGGCTTGTCTCGGAATCTACCACATTTTTACTCGGTCTTTTCTCGGTCATAGAGACTCAGGATTTCATTTCAAGACCGGTCAAGACCACAACTGTGGGGATTTCACTAAATTGCCTGTGGATTGTCAGATTTATTTGTTAACATCATTACCGTGATTGGATGCAAAACTTCCTGCTTCAAATGCATCCAATAACGTGACTCATTGCTCATTTGAAATTTTCGTTACTGTTAACGGCTGTCACTCCTCCCCACCTCCTTCACACACACTGGTCTGGTCCTGGTCTTGACTCGGTCTCGCCCTGCTTTGGACTTGGTCTTGACTTGAGTTCAACCCTTCAAAGTCTTGGTCTTGTCTCAGTCTCGATATACTCTGGTCTTAGTCATAACTTGGTCTTGGTTTAGGTGGTCCTGACGACAACACTAGTGAAACCCAATGTGATAGTTTGCCGTTGGAGCCCATCCACCTCAAGGACTGATCTGCTAAAATGCTTTTCTGCTCAGCACAGTTGTAAAGAGTGATTATTTGAGTTACTGTACCTTTCCTCGCAACTCGAACCAGCCTGCTGACAAGGTGAGTCCATCTGCAGAAATGCTATATTATCATTTTCCACACCATTCTGTGTAAACTGTAGAGTCTGCGGTGTGTGAACATCCCAGGAGATCCTGCTGTTTCTGAAAACCAGCCTGTCTGGCACCAACAGCCATGCCACGCGCAAAATCGCAGCGATGACATTTTTTTTCCACTTCGATGTTATGTGCAACATTAACTGAAGCTCTTGACATGTTTCTGCATGATTTATGCATTGTGCTTCTGCCACATGATTGGCTGACTGGATAATTAATTGCATAAATGAGCAGGTGTATAGGTGTTCCTAATAAAGTGGACAGTGACTGTAGATGTGTTCATCTACGTTCTGAAAATAAAAGCAGAAGATACTTAAATGAGTATTCTGTTTTCTCTTTCATTTTACTCTCTCTCACACACATGGTTGCTAAATGGTGGAATATGCTCTCAAGTTATCAGCAAAATAATGATCAAATTTATATTATAACTGTGAAAGACACAAGAAAAAGAAAAGTTGCAATATTGAGCCTAATGCTCCACAATCGTCTTCCCCATGTCATCTCTGTGTTTGATCCACAGGTTAAAGGAATGAAAACAGCACCCCAATCGCTTCAGGATTTCCAAAAAAAAAAAGAAAGGGAAAAAAAAAGTCAATTAACATTTTTATTTTCTTGCTGTTTGTAGTTTAAATCCATGGTTAAACTTTAATAAAAGGTGGTGAAGAAGAAGAAGAAGAAGAAGAAAGCCTAGCGTTTAAGCCTTTTGTTTTCTCATTTTATGCCTCTGGGGAAATGGTTTTGTTTGTCTCTTAAATAATTCAGAAATCTCTGGAGAGGTCATTAGAAGAATTATTCTTTGCCCATGCAGAGAAAGCCAAATGAGCTTAAAAATATGACAACAGCCTTGAAAAAGACTGAAAGGAAAAAACAAAACAAAAAACAACCCCAGAGTCCAACCAATACTTTACTTCGAGCCAATGCATTAATACATTAACAAATGTATTAATGATTAATTCATGAAATTAAATTTATGTCCCTTTCCAAAAGACATGCAAATAAGTATATTCCACTGGCCTTGGCTTATTTCTCCATGGAAAAGTTTGGAGGAAGCTTTCGTTCTTCGACTCTCATTAATTGTTTCAATGGTTCCCAGAAAAAAAATGGATTTTTTATTAGATCATATATACGTATAATAGATACCAGTACAATTCAAACAACCTCTTGGTTTTTTTTTCTTTCTTCAGAAACGGTACCCGGCGGCACGGTGGTGTAGTGGTTAGCGCTGTCGCCTCACAGCAAGAAGGTCCGGGTTCGAGCCCCGTGGCCGGCGAGGGCCTTTCTGTGCGGAGTTTGCATGTTCTCCCCGTGTCCGCGTGGGTTTCCTCCGGGTGCTCCGGTTTCCCCCACAGTCCAAAGACATGCAGGTTAGGTTAACTGGTGACTCTAAATTGACCGTAGGTGTGAATGTGAGTGTGAATGGTTGTCTGTGTCTATGTGTCAGCCCTGTGATGACCTGGCGACTTGTCCAGGGTGTACCCCGCCTTTCGCCCATAGTCAGCTGGGATAGGCTCCAGCTTGCCTGCGACCCTGTAGAACAGGATAAAGCGGCTAGAGATAATGAGATGAGATGAGAAAGCTCGCATTTAATCTACTCCGGGGCCTCTAATATAAGAAATGCTCAGATCAGGGAGATGCCCATCCACTTACTCTTACTCATATATGTTTTAGAGCAATTGTAACTCATACATCAAACCACCTTGCCAATTATACACGACAGACCCAAACAAATTTTCATAATCCAAATATTTAATGAATTTTTCAAATAACCCCATATTACGCAGTTGAAAGCCAACAATATACTGTGTTCAGTACAGCCAGCAGGATTCCCATCACCAACAAGGCACACTGAACAACTAATAGTCTATTTTTAACCAGGGTTGCCAGATGTCAGCAAATATTCCAAGCCAACTTTATCTCAAATCCCAAAAACCTTTGGGCATTGAAAAAGGGAGACATGTTTCGACCCACTGTCTGGACTTTACTAGATTTAATTCTGATTATTTCCTATACAAGGACCTTTTTCTTTGGCCATGGATAATTTGTCAACTAGCAACTTGTAAATCTCGCAACCAATTTGCTGTCCTGTCTCCTGGCTGCTCTTCCTCCGACTATGAAGCAGCGTGATTCCTTCCCCAGTGGGACTCTGTTAGCACCACATTAGTATTTCAACAGAATTTAAAATGCATGAAATTGTGAATGAGAACTTTATTACGATTGATGTCTTTGTATGACTATATATACTATCCACATTCATTGGATATGAGCAATCGTGTGCTCTGATTGGCTACTCTACTACTAGGGTATCAGCTCATATACCGTGAGTCGAGAAAAACAAAATGGCGGAGCACTTTGCTGACGCAACCAAGGACGAAATAAAAACTCCACTCAAAAACAAAACCCCAAAAAATAAAAAAAAGCACGACAAAATATGGAAAGAAAGTACTTGATGGGAAGAATGCGTCTTTTTTTAATTTTTCAAGAATTATTATTATAGCATTTTTTGCAAATTGCTACTGTCATTTTGCCAGTTTGTTTACATTCTAAGCGGAAATTATTTTGTCGGACGTTTTGTATGAAGTTTTTATTTATCGAATTTGCAAAAAATAAAAATAAAGATGCTCTGTTTCTCAAAATCCAGTGAATATGGATAGAATAAAACAGTTACTCCACTCAATCTCGTCGTACATGGCTGATAGCCAACTTGGAGCTACGCGACTCACCGGCTATCAGCTCATGTACGACGAGATTTCATGGAATAACTGTTAAACATATATTTTGTGCACCGATGGATGAGCTGCTACTGTTTCCTTTCATAAAACATATATTTTGTGCACCGATGGATGAGCTGCTACTGTTTCCTTTCATAAGCATCAGGAAGATTAGAGATTAGATAAAACTTTATTGATCCCTTTGGGAGGGTTCCCTCAGGGAAATTAAGATTCCAGCAGCATCATTACAGATAAACAGAGAAAAGAAATCGAGAAAACTTCTAGAAAAAAAGAAAGGAAGATTCACACTTTCTAAAGGCTTCATTAAAATAAGCTTTTAACTGAATAATCACTGTCTGTAATAAAACATGGACAGTGTAACATCCCTAAAAAGTGAAGCAACCTCAGGTCTAGCGCCCCTGCTGGCTCGCTACAGTATAATATGTAGTTCTGTCCATTCCCACATATGACCAATAGTCTATTTTCCATGTCACTTTTCTCATCTAAACTGTCTTTACATTTACAGTGTATAAATCAAATAGTTAATTTTCCATATGCTGATATCTACACATTTTTTATTCCCCCTACCCCCCAAAAAATTTAAAGCGTTATTCTACTATATCGTAAGAAGGCGTGGATAAACTTGGGAAAGAAGTGAGTGATTGACAGCCTTGGGTATGTGCTTTGTACTTTGGTATTAGGAAAAAGGGATAAGCCTACCAAATGAGTAGGTGTACCTGACTTTGTCTCTCGTCTCTACTGCACAGACTCTGGCTCCAGATTTGACAGCATGGCGGAGGGATTTTGGCTTCATTTCTATAGAATGGAAGGAAATGAAGCCACACTGTCCATGTTTTTTACTGTCATCGTGAATAATAATATCTATCACATCCATGTGGAAGAATCAGAATAATAATCCATCCATCCATCCATCCATCCATTATCTCTAGCCGCTTTATCCTGTTCTACAGGGTCGCAGGCAAGCTGGAGCCTATCCCAGCTGACTACGGGCGAAAGGCGGGGTACACCCTGGACAAGTCGCCAGGTCATCATAGGGCTGACACATAGACACAGACAACCATTCACACTCACATTCACACCTACGGTCAGTTTAGAGTCACCAGTTAACCCTGCATGTCTTTGGACTGTGGGGGAAACCGGAGCACCCGGAGGAAACCCACGCGGACATGGGGAGAACATGCAAACTCCGCACAGAAAGGCCCTCGCCGGCCACGGGGCTCGAACCCAGACCTTCTTGCTGTGAGGCGACAGTGCTAACCACTACACCACCGTTCCACGGAATTAATTTACGCCTGGGCAGATTTCTTTCTAGTACTGTCTCACAGGAGAATCCTGACTTCCTGGGGGGGGGGAAATCAACCTCTTGTAAATTTAATTCTGACCCTTTTGCTCTACCTCAAACTGTAACAGCAAGCTGTTTTCCTTCAGACTGCATTTTAATAGTTTCCCTGTGGTTTACCTGTTATCGTTCATTTCAGCTCCAATGTCTGTACCTGACAGACCTGTAATGTTAGCACAGATGGAAGTCTTCAAGGGAGGAATAGTATAAAAATCCAATTCTTCACTCCTTGCAGACTGTCTCTGGCTCGAGTATAATTTAATAGACTGCAGTGCGGGGATATTTCCATGACTAAAGCTGTGTCAAAGTCAATAAAGCATTTGCAGATGCATTTCTTTTTACCCATTCAAATGCATTATACAAAATATACAAATGTATTTAAGTGCACTGTGGTGGTAAGGAGTTACTGGAAATTGTTTGACACAATGTCTCAATGATTTGCATGTCCACCAATAATTGTTTTCTATATAGGCCAGATGAGAAAGCTGGAAGACCCTGTTCTTTACATGTGCAGTGGGTGTACAAATGAGAGAATGTGTCACTGTGTGTTCTGCAAATACTGGATCAGCAGTGGAAAAGTGGCAGCATGTGTATACAGCTAAGTCCTTCCAGTAAGAGGGAGTGAAAAGAATGCCTTGAAACATCTAAACACACAAAAGAGATGCGAGAGTGGGTGAGAGAACGACACGGCGCATAGAGCACTGAAATATCCGCTTCGCCTCTCCACAATGCACACACCTGCTTTGTGTGTGTTGTTTTAATCTGCGTCCTTTTTTAGACATAAATTCCTCTGAAACACATCCAGACTTCTTGGTACACGGTGCTCCATTACCACCCAAGGGTTTCTCCTGCTTTAACAGCCTAACTTGACCAGACTCAGTATTAAACACGCACTCATGAGAAGAAAATGGAGGAAAAGTGTCAGATCAGGACTAGAGAGGTGCTCAAATGTGAATGTGCTCCAACAATGTCTTATTCTATCCACAGTCGCTGGATATGAGCAATCACGCACTCTGATTGGCTACTCTACTACTAGGATATCAGCTCATATACCATGAGTAGAGAAAAACAAAATGGCAGACCGTGTTGCTGAACCAACCGAGGGCAAACTATAATAAAAACTACTCGAAAGCAAAACCCCAAAAAATAATAATTAAAAAAAAGCAACAAAATATGGAATTTGATGGGAAGAATGTATCTTTATTTATTTTTCAAGAATTATTATAGCATTTTTCACAAATTGCTAGGTCATTTCGCCGGTTTGTTTACATTCTATGCAGAAATGAGTTTGTCTACATCTATATTCTATAACCAAAACTCATTCAAAAAAAAACAACCCCTCCCCAACTTTTTAAAAAATTATGACTACTTGGCTATTGGGGTTGTAGTTGACAAGAATTTAAGAAGCCTTTATTGGTCACATGTACACTCAAACATAGCGAAATTCGTCTTCTACGTTTAACCCATCTGAAGCAGTGAACACACACATGCAAGTGGGCAATGAGCACACACGCATACCCAGATTGATGGCAAGTAGGTTCCCAGGTGTATCTGTATAAAAGAAACGGATATTATATATAAACAGGGCTGTTTACAACCCTGTAACACTATAAAAGATTTTATTCGATCCACATTCACTGGATATGAGCAGTTGCACACTCTGATTGGCTACTCTACTACTAGGGTATCAGCTCATATATCATGAGTAGAGAAAAACAAAATGGCGGAGCATCTTGCTGACCCAACCGAGGACGAAATGAAAACTACTCGAAAACAAAACCCCCCCAAAAAATTAAAAAAGCAATAAAATATGGAATTTGATGGGAAGAACGTATCTTTTTTATTTTTCAAGAATTATTATTCTTTTCGCTGTCCGGTTTCCATTAAATCGTGTGCTCTGATTGGCTCGCGAGCAGTCCGGAATCCTACGATACGGACCCCTGGTGACTTGCTCATTCACAACAACAAAAAACATAGTAGCAATTTTTGGCAACATTTATTTTCGCATTTCTCAGTATAATAGCATTAATTTTACAGCATGGATAGCGATAACAACAGTCTTCACAGCAAAAGCGAGTTTTACTACCCTGATGAAGATGAAATAAAAGAAAACATTTCAGGAGAAAGCTAAAAACCTCTAACTGTTGCTAACGCCGAGCAAAAACATAGCTGAATCCTGAATGACTCAATTTTGTATAAATAGGGGACTACATAGGCAGCAAAATGTAGTTTTTTTTTCCTGCCATGGAAGTGCACTTGTATACCGAGGAGGAAGCCATTTGCATTACAGCCGTGAATGAGGATTCAAAATGCTGGCTTGCCTTGGTTCGGTTTTCCCTTTCGGGCGCTCTCGTTTTCTGTTAGAATTTGGTAAAGAAAAAAATAAATATATGTTATTAACCAGCTGGGAGGTCTGTATCGTGAAACACCGTGACTGAGGTCTTGAAAGTACTGAGCTAGGCCCTTTGGGCCGAGGTCACGGTATTTCACCATACGGACCGACCTTAAGCTGGTAAATAATATATTTATTTTTTTCTTTACCAAATTCTAACAGAAAACGAGAGCGCCCGAAAGGGAAAACCGATCCGAGCTGCCATTTTGAATCGTCATTCACGGCTGTAATGCAAATGGCTTCCTCCTCGGTATACAAGTGCACTTCCATGGCAGGAAAAATACTACATTTTGCTGCCTATGTAGTCCCCTATTTATACAAAATTGAGTCATTCAGGATTCAGCCATGTTTTTGCTTGGCGTTAGCAACAGTTAGAGGTTTTTAGCTTTCTCCTGAAATGTTTTCTTTTATTTTTTCTTCCTCAGGGTAGTAAAACTCGCTTTCGCTGTGAAGACTGTCATTATCACTATCCATGCTGTAAAATTAATGCTATTATGCTGAGAAATGCTGGCAAAAATATATAAGATTTTTGATAATCTTATAAATAAATCTTATAAAAAAAAGATAAAATATTGACAAAAATTGCTACTATCTTTGTTGTTGTGAACAAGCGAGTCGCCAGAGGTCCGTAACCGGGGGCCGTACCGTAGGATACGGACCCACTCGCCAGCCAATCAGAGTGCAGGATTTGATGGAAACCGGACTGCGAAAAAAATATATAATTATAGCATTTTTCACAAATTGCAACTGTCATTTCACCAGTTTGTTTACACTCTATGCGGAAATGATTTTGTCGGACGTTTTGTATAAAGTTACTCAGCGCTACGCACCTTGTCAGCGCTCAGCTTGTGTACGATGAGATTTTGTAGAATAACTGTTAAATGTAGCTATAGTTTGCTGGGGTCATACACTTTACATCAATTGGGACTAGTGACAAAAAGCTTATATGAAAGAAATAGACATCACTTTTAAGACATTTCTATTCACAGCTTAGCACTTGGTGTATATTTAGCAGTCCCCATGCCTTTCATTTTATTGCACCGAAGCTGTTTAAATTTAAAAAACCCATTATATATCTGTGATTTCTAATGTTATTTGGTTGAGGATCCTCCTGATTGATGGCACGTAGGTTCCCAGGTATATCTGTATATAACAAGAAGTGGATCTTATATATAAATAATAACTAAAATATCTTCTGTTTTACCACCCTGTAACACTCTAAAGAACACAAAAGATGCATAAATAAATTGCTGGTAATCCGACACAGATGAGACTCGTCATGAGTTACGTCCTGGTTCTACCTGTCTTCTATCTGTCCACAGCTGATGCTTGACCATGACCCCACTGCCACAAACTGCAATTATTATTATTATTATTATTATTATTGCATTTTTCACAAATTGCTACTGTCATTTCGCCGGTTTGTTTACAATCTAAGCTGAAATTATTTTGTCGGACGTTTTGCATAAACTTATTTATCATCTCATCTCATTATCTCTAGCCGCTTTATCCTGTTCTACAGGGTCACAGGCAAGCTGGAGCCTATCCCAGCTGACTACGGGCGAAAGGCGGGGTACACCCTGGACAAGTCGCCAGGTCATCACAGGGCTGACACATAGACACAGACAACCATTCACACTCACATTCACACCTACGGTCAATTTAGAGTCACCAGTTAACCTAACCTGCATGTCTTTGGACTGTGGGGGAAACCGGAGCACCCGGAGGAAACCCACGCGGACACGGGGAGAACATGCAAACTCCACACAGAAAGGCCCTCGCCGGCCACGGGGCTCGAACCTGGACCTTCTTGCTGTGAGGCGACAGTGCTAACCACTACACCACCGTGCTGCCATTTATTTATCAAATATGCAAAAAATAAAAATGCTCTGTTTCTCAAAATCCAGTGAATGTGGATAGAATAAAACAGTTATTCCACTCAATCTCCTCAGTGCTACGTGCTCGTCAGCTACCAGCTCATGTACGACTCGATTTCATGGAATAATTGTTATTGCAAGCATGAATTCATTGTTTTGGGGTCAAATTGCCTTCAGGTTAAAGGGTTTTACTGTGTGTATTCCTGTAGTCGATCATCAAGCAGGGCCAAACGGTGTCCAATATCTCAAAAAACATTTACATTCGACTCCAATCTCTGTTGCTGGTCCACTGTGATGTCCAAGAACAGAAACCAAACCGAGAGCTAAAGGCCATCCTCAACACTGTGGGACATTCATTAATACATTTTTAAACAGACCTTGTACTCTATTGGTCTTTAAAGCAGAACCAGAAGACCTTTTGACTCATCATAAATCCATTTGCCATGCCTATTTATCATGACCTTTTGAGGTGCTTTCTGCTGTGGTGAGTAAATAACCTGCTGGAAATGTGTTTCTCAGCATTTCTCTGAATGAATGCTGTAAAATATTGGCTCCAAGTGGTAAACTGTGAGTCTAAATGAGGCACAAATCGTTCAAAGATTGCTGCAGTTTACAGGCTGCCAGTGTTAAAGGAATAGCAATGGACGGAGTTGTGGGAAGGGGGAAGCAATAGATTTCTGAAGCCTTGTGAAGTCTTTTAAGAAAGGATGACAAAAAGAGATCCTTTTCAAACTAATGAGGCATAAATGTATTCAGGTAAGTTCACACACTGTGGATCAGGCAGAGAATTCCATCCCCTTCCAAATGTGCCCTGAGGCCCCGAAAATGTGCATCCCATTTCAATTTACAACATGGCATGAGATATAAAATGTAATTTATATGAAACTGAGCATGCTCTCCAGGGAAATCAGGATCCATCCGGTGCTTATTCACCGAATCACCATTAAAGCATTTCATTAGTGCACTGAAAATTATTCAAAAAATACAACACAACAGCGGGCGGCACGGTGGTGTAGTGGTTAGCGCGGTCGCCTCACAGCAAGAAGGTCCGGGTTCGAGCCCCATGGCCGGCGAGGGCCTTTCTGTGCGGAGTTTGCATGTTCTCCCCGTGTCCGCGTGGGTTTCCTCCGGGTGCTCCGGTTTCCCCCACAGTCCAAAGACATGCAGGTTAGGTTAACTGGTGACTCTAAATTGACCGTAGGTGTGAATGTGAGTGTGAATGGTTGTCTGTGTCTATGTGTCAGCCCTGTGATGACCTGGCGACTTCTCCAGGGTGTACCCCGCCTTTCGCCCATAGTCAGCTGGGATAGGCCCCAGCTTGCCTGCAACCCTGTAGAACAGGATAAAGCAGCTAGAGATAATGAGATGAGATGAGACAACACAACAGCATGTGTGTATGGTGGACCGGCTTGTAGTACTCAAGTACAGGACTTGGACTCGGGTCCGACTCGTGCCCTAATTTTAAGGACTCGTGGACTGACTTGGACTTGAGCACCGATGACTCAGACTCGTGCATTAAATGCATTTGGACTTGTAAATTGGAGACGAGGACTCGGATTTTTTCTTTATTTTTTGTAACATGCCATAATAATTTAGCATAAGATATTTATATCTACATTAATTTTTATACTAATTCCATGCAAGAGAATGCACATGCACCTGTTCATAAGTCATGTTCAGGAACAATGGCGCTAAAATGCCTGGAGAGAAGTCCCTAAGATTGGCCACTTTGCTAATACAGACTTCTCATGCAGTGGGGAAAAAACGCACCGCTATGTGTTCCATATGTAGAAGAACTATCGAGGAGACGACGGGGACAACCTTGAACTTCAATCATCGTTTGACGAGACTCCACCCAGAGAAGGAAGTGACAGATTATTAGCATGCCACTGTAGCCTAATCAGCCTACTATGAGGGAGCAACATTGGCTGGGCTTGGCGCAGTTTCGTTTTGAAACCTAGACCTTTTTTTTTTCTTAGAGCTTGGGTTGTTTTCTACTTAACTCTTTCTTCATCTTAAAATGGGGCATTTAGATTATTAAACACTCAATATATATGGGGTTCTGTTTTACAGTGGTGCTTGAAAGTTTGTGAACCCTTTAGAATTTTCTATATTTCTGCATAAATATGACCTAAAACATCATCAGATTTTCACACATGTCCTAAAAGTAGATAAAGAGAACCCAGTTAAACAAATGAGACAAAAATATTATACTTGGTCATTTATTTATTGAGGAAAATGATCCAATATTACATATCTGAGAGTGGCAAAAGTATGTGAACCTTTGCTTTCAGTATCTGGTGTGACCCCCTTGTGCAGCAATAACTGCAACTAAACGTTTCCAGTAACTGTTGATCAGTCCTGCACACTGGCTTGGAGGAATTTTAGTCCATTCCTCCGTACAAAACAGCTTCAACTCTGGGATGTTGGTGGGTTTCCTCACATGAACTGCTCGCTTCAGGTCCTTCCATAACATTTCCATTGGATTAAGGTCAGGACTTTGACTTGGCCATTCCAAAACATTAACTTTATTCTTCTTTAACCATTTTTTGGTAGAACGACTTGTGTGCTTAGGGTTATTGTCTTGCTGCATGACCCACCTTCTCTTGAGATTCAGTTCATGGACAGATGTCCTGACATTTTCCTTTAGAATTCGCTGGTATAATTCAGAATTCATTGCTCCATCAATGATGGCAAGCTGTCCTGGCCCAGATGCAGCAAAACAGGCCCAAAACCATGATACTACCACCACCATGTTTCACAGATGGGATAAGGTTCTTATGCTGGAATGCAGTGTTTTCCTTTCTTCAAACATAACACTTCTCATTGAAACCAAAAAGTTCTATTTTGTTCTCATCCGTCCACAAAACATTTTTCCAATAGCCTTCTGGCTTGTCCACGTGATCTTTAGCAAACTGCAGATGAGCAGCAATGTTCTTTTTGGAGAGCAGTGGCTTTCTCCTTGTAACCCTGCCATGCACACAATTGTTGTTCAGTGTTCTCCTGATGGTGGACTCATGAACATTAACATTAGCCAATGTGAGAGAGGCCTTCAGTTGCTTATAAGTTACCCTGGGGTCCTTTGTGACCGCGCCGACTATTACACGCCTTGCTCTTGGAGTGATCTTTGCTGGTCGACCACTCCTGGGGAGGGTAACAATGGTCTTGAATTTCCTCCATTTGTACACAATCTGTCTGACTGTGGATTGGTGGAGTCTAAACTCTTTAGAGATGGTTTTGTAACCTTTTCCAGCCTGATGAACATCAACAACGCTTTTTCTGAGGTCCTCAGAAATCTCCTTTGTTTGTGCCATGATACACTTCCACAAACATGCGTTGTGAAGATCAGACTTTGATAGATCCCTGTTCTTTAAATAAAACAGGGTGCCCACTCACACCTGATTGTCATCCCATTGATTGAAAACACCTGACTCTAATTTCACCTTCAAATTAACTGCTAATCCTAGAGGTTCACATACTTTTGCCACTCACAGATATGTAATATTGGATCATTTTCCTCAATAAATAAATGACCAAGTGTAATATTTTTGTCTCATTTGTTTAACTGGGTTCTCTTTATCTATGTTTAGGACTTGTGTGAAAATCTGATGATGTTTTGGGTCATATTTATGCAGAAATATAGAAAATTCTAAAGGGTTCACAAACTTTCAAGCACCACTGTACATATGGCCTTGGGAGCCACTTAAGTGTTTTACTTTGTGTGTGTGTGTTAACTTTGCTTCTTAGGCGATGTCAAATCTGATAGTCTTTAGATCGGTTAAGCCTGCGATTCTGCTCAGGTTCTTTAATAGAGGTGGATCTAGGAAAGTGCTCTTGCTGTTTGAGCCGTTTCTGTTTTTATTTTTATTTTTTTACCTTATATTTTTAGTTGGCGGCACAGTGGTGTAGTGGTTAGCGCTGTCGCCTCACAGCAAGAAGGGCCGGGTTCGAGCCCCGTGGCCGGCGAGGGCCTTTCTGTGCGGGGTTTGCATGTTCTCCCCGTGTCCGCGTGGGTTTCCTCCGGGTGCTCCGGTTTCCCCCACAGTCCAAAGACATGCAGGTTAGGTTAACTGGTGACTCTAAATTGACCGTAGGTGTGAATGTGAGTGTGAATGGTTGTCTGTGTCTATGTGTCAGCCCTGTGATGACCTGGCGACTTGTCCAGGGTGTACCCCGCCTTTCGCCCGTAGTCAGCTGGGATAGGCTCCAGCTTGCCTGCGACCCTGTAGAAGGATAAAGCGGCTAGAGATAATGAGATGAGATATTTTTAGTTTTCTCCCCCCCCCTTTCAGTTCTTACAATGCTAATGGTAAGCCTAGCACTCAAGTCTATATTACAGTCATACTTAGCCTATGTAATGTGTGATATCCTTCCTCACTTTACTGACATCTCTACACCTCTTTTAGGTCCCCTTAACAAAATGTGTCATCACTTCTTTTATATCTTTCATCCATTGACAAAATGAATAGCAGCCCAGTAGTACGTTTTGTTTCATAGAATGCCAAGGGACTAAATGGACCAATCAAACGCTCTAGAATTTTCTCCTACCTTAAATCTCTCAATGCTGATATACTGTTTCTACAGGAAACACATTTACGAGTAAAGGATCACATTCGTTTACGTAAAGCTTGGATTAGCCAAGTCCATCACTCCAGACACAATGGTAGTTCAAAAGGGGTTGCCATCCTCATCTCATCTCATTATCTCTAGCCGCTTTATCCTTTCCTACAGGGTCGCAGGCAAGCTGAAGCCTATCCCAGCTGACTACGGGCGAAAGGCGGGGTACACCCTGGACAAGTCGCCAGGTCATCACAGGGCTGACACATAGACACAGACAACCATTCACACTTACGGTCAATTTAGAGTCACCAGTTAACCTAACCTGCATGTCTTTGGACTGTGGGGGAAACCGGAGCACCCGGAGGAAACCCACGCGGACACGGGGAGAACATGCAAACTCCGCACAGAAAGGCCCTCGCCGGCCACGGGGCTCCAACCCGGACCTTCTTGCTGTGAGGCGACAGCGCTAATCACTACACCACCGTGCCGCCGGGTTGCCATCCTAATTAATAAAAAAGTGCAGTTTACACCGACAGGGGTCATCACTGATACTCTTGGTCGTTTTGTCATAATCTGTGGATGTCTTTTTCAAACCAGAGTTATTCTTGTAAACCTCTATGCCCCTAATTGGGATGACACAGACTTTGTGAATAAACTGTTATCAACGCTTCCAAATTTAGACACTCATAAGCTCATTTTGGGAGGTGATTTAAATTGTGCAGTCAATCCTGTATTAAACTGGGGGCATCGTGACTCAGGTGGATAAGGCACCATACCATAAATCCGGGGATCTGACCCGAGGTCATTTCCTGACCCCTCCCTGTCTCTACACTGTCCTATCCGATAAAAGTGGAACCCCCCCCCCCCCAAAAAAAAAATCTTTAATCCTGTATTAGACAAATCATGCTCCAAAACATCCTCCCCTTCAGGCATGGCAAAGGCATCCTCTGCTTTTATGGCTCAAAGTGGTTGTATAGATCCGTGGCGATTTCTCAACCCAAATTTGAAACCGTTCTCCCTTTTTTCTCCAGTGTACCACTCCTTCTCATGTATAGATTATTTCTTTGTTGACAGTTCATTCATTCCTTCAATAAAAACAGCCGATTACTTAGCTATCATCATTTCTGACCACGCCCCGGTTGTTCTGGATCTCTCCTTCGCTCTGAATATAAAGCAACGTCCATTATGGAAACTAGATCCTCTTTTGCTATCTGAGGAGGACTTCTGCAAATTCCTGGCAACCAATATAGATGTTTATATTGCCATAAATAAAACTGATCAGATCTCATACTCCATGCTCTGGGACTCACTTAAAGCCTACCTTAGGGGGCAAATTCTCTCATATACAGCCTTTAACAATAAGGAGTGTTCTAAGGAGATATCAGGCTTAACTGAATCTATAAGTAAGCTTGACCAGCTCTACTCTGAGTCACCTAATGCAGAATTGTACAAGAAACGGATAGATTTGCAAGCTAAACTGAACATTTTAACCACTAAACATGCAGAGCAACTTTTACTTAAAACCAGAGGGACTTTCTATGAATATATCCAGTCGTTTACTTGCTCATCAATTAAAACGCCAGGCTGCATCCCGTCTTATCCCTCAAGTAACGGATGAACATGGTACATTAAATTTCAGACCCTAAACACATAAATGACATATTTGTCTCTCATTTCATCTCACTTTACACCTCTAATTTCCCTACAGACACCACCCCATGATGACTTTTCTGAATAAAATGAAAACCCCTTCCCTTAGTCACTCTGATGCATCTACCCTTGAACGAAATTTAGAGATAGAGGAGGTCCTCAACGCCATTATGGCCATGCAGAACAGAAAAACTCCAGGCATGGACGGATACCCTGTCGAGTTTTATAAAAAGTTTAAAGACCAGCTTGCCCCACTCCTCACGGCAGTTTTTACTGAATCACTGGAGAAAGGTTCCTTACCCCCCACATTCTCTCAAGCATCTATCTCACTTATTCTCAAGAAAGATAAGGATCCCACCCATTGTGGCAGGGGCGCAGATACGTTTTTTGAACTGGGGGGGACAAAGCTGCCAGCAAACCAACCCCACCCCCACCATGTGTTGTGCGAGGAATATACTCTGATGCCCTCAGGGCGGCGACGTTACTCAGCTAAGACAAAAAAACCATCACTCCTTCATCCCTGCAACCGTTAGCTTAGGTTGTGATGTCTGGTGCTCTCATGTGCTATTTACCACTGACACGACAGGACGTCATATGGGTTGAATGTGTGTGTGTTCTGGATGACTGCTGACTGTTTTGTCTACCCTTTGTATTTATCTATAGCATCTACGTAGGTCTGTGTATCCTATGTATTGAGACTTGGACTGTCAAACTTAATTACCCATCATTGAAAGAAATAAAGCTTATTGATTCTGATACTGATTCCAATCACTCCCCAAGCATGCCATATGCCATATGCAAAAACTGTTTTATTTAAACATTAATTGACTTTCAGCACACTGATTCTTTAAGAAAACAAAGAGCAGGGTGTAAAAAAAAAAAAAAAAACCCACAAAATGTAATTAAAAGTCACTTCTTACTTGATGTGCCTTACAAACACAAACAACATAACCTATATATATATACATGAATAAAACTGTAAATAAGTAGTCTACATGAGTTTTCAATAAATGGCCTCAAATGCAGAAACAGATTATGTGAAGGATCCAAAAACCTCTCTCCTCCGAACCTTGCCCTGAATATATTGTTGGGCGATGTCTCTCCTATTCAGATTGTCCAGCCTCTCTTGGTGGATGTGGCACACTGCCACTCCATTCAGCCTTTTTTGGGTCATGGTGGACCGCAACCATGTTTTAAGCCTCCGCAAGCCACTGAAACTTCGTTCTGCCTCTGCAGATGATGCGGGCACTACCATTAACAATCTGAGAAGTGTTTCAACTTGCTCAAAAAGGGCACAAACTTCAACAGGCATTGCTTTTAAGGTCTGTGCAGCATCTGCAGTGGTTTTGAAACTGTACTATGTACTATGCTCTTGGCTTGTGCTGGTTTTCCACTTCTATAGTATTTAGAGCAATGAAAACACAGAACACCATCAATACCAGGACTGACATGCAGCCAGGGATACTTTTCATACCATACTTTTTGGAATGACAGTGTACGGTGCTTCATCACCTGCTTTTGAACAGATTTGGGGTCAGGTTGATTTGGCTTTGTATATGACACGTCAACCTCCTCTCCCTTTCCTCCAGCGGTCTCTGCCCTTGCTTTCTCGTCTCCTGTCCATCCTTCTTCCGACCCTTCTTCTCTCTCTCTTCCTTCTGCCTCTTGCAGTTGCAGGCCTAGTGCACTACTACTACCCTCCTGTGGATCACTTATTTCACCTCCCTCACTGCCATCACCAGGAACTACCTGCAGGCCAGGACAATGATAACATTTTAACATAGCCTATGGAAATCCAAAGTTTACACATTATCATCACGCACAGAAATTGCAAAACTAGTTTTAAAACCGCTAAGTTCCAACTGTTAAACATAGCGAGAGGCTGGGCTACGTGTGTGTGTGTGTAAAGTGTAAACCAGTGCATCCTGACTTTCTAACTATGCCTGTGTGTTGCGTGAGCGGCAGTCAGTCAACAACTCTTCGCAAAGTTTCCTTATGAAACAATATGCTCGCTGAAATTATGGCAGGGAACGCCAGATTAAACATTAAAACTGCCTTCTGAGCACTGTATCTACAGGCTACCACCGAAAGAAGGAGGCTACCAGAAAGGCATCTCTACTCCGTACGATTTTACTTTCACTACGACATTACTTTGAACAGACTATCAAAAAATTGCAAGGTGATATGATAAAGTAAGGCACAGTTTACTTACAGTCGTTGTTTTTTGAAAAAAACGATGCAATCGTTTTCTGCCTTTTCGGTTTGGCACCCTTCATCATGCCGTGTTGGGGTCCTGAACTAGGAGCTGTCCCCGATATGCCTGTCAAACTTGTTGTGGGTAACCATAGCAATCAAGCTCGAGCTCGCAACCTATGCAGTCTGCGCAGCTCAACCAACCGAATATCAGTCTTTGTTTTGTTTTATGTGAGTTTTTGCAACTATGTATGTACTGCTGTGCACCTCAATAAACCGAATGGTAATTAGTCTTTTGATTTTTCCGTGAGGTTTGCCTTATGCAAAGAAAGACAGCATAGACGTTTTTTCCTCCCTATAAGTGGGGGGGACCGAACGAGGTGAATTTAAATCTGGGTGGGACGAATCCCACCCGTCCCACCCTCTATCTACGCCCATGCATTGTGGTTCTTATCGTCCGATATCTCTCTTGAATGTGGATGCAAAGATCCTAGCTAAAATTTTGGCCCGCCGGATGGAGAATTTTCTTCCAACAATCATTTCTGAAGATCAAACCGGTTTTATTAGAGGTTGGCATTCTTTTTTGAATGCATATTGCCTTATTAATATAGCATATACACTACCGTTCAAAAGTTTGGGGTCACTTTGAAATGTCCTTATTTTTGAAAGAAAAGCACTGTTCTTTTCAATGAAGATCACTTTAAACTAATCAGAAATCCACTCTAGACATTGCTAATGTGGTAAATGACTATTCTAGCTGCAAATGTCTGGTTTTTGGTGCAATATCTCCATAGGTGTATAGAGGCCCATTTCCAGCAACTCTCACTCCAGTGTTCTAATGGTACAATGTGTTTGCTCATTGCCTCAGAAGGCTAATGGATGATTAGAAAACCCTTGTACAATCATGTTAGCACAGCTGAAAACAGTTGAGCTCTTTAGAGAAGCTATAAAACTGACCTTCCTTTGAGCAGATTGAGTCTCTGGAGCATCACATTTGTGGGGTCGATTAAATGCTCAAAATGGCCAGAAAAATGTCTTGACTATATTTTCTATTCATTTTACAACTTATGGTGGTAAATAAAAGTGTGACTTTTCATGGAAAACACAAAATTGTCTGGGTGACCCCAAACTTTTGAACAGTAGTGTACAAAAAACACAGACCGTCTGCCTGAAGCAATTATTTCTTTAGATGCAGAGAAAGCGTTCGACAGGGTCGAGTGGAAGTATTTATTTGCAGCATTGGACAAATTTGGCTTTGGTAAAAATTTCATTTCATGGATTAAGCTCTTGTATAAGGATCCACAAGCAAGCGTGCAAACCAATGACTTGAGGTCAGTTTTTTTTCCCCTTGAGTAGAGGCACAAGAAAGGTTGCCCACTCTCCCCACTTTTGTTTGCCATTGTGATCGAACCACTTGCCATAGCCTTACGAACCACAACAGCATCTCAGGGTATAGTAAGAGGGGGGGTTGGAACACAGGGTTTCATTGTACGCCGATGATTTGTTGCTATATGTCAGTCATCCAACCACCTGCGCAGCTAAAATTGTTTCCATATTAGAAGAGTTTGGGAGATTTTCTGGATATAAACTGAATTTGCAGAAAAGCGAATGTTTCCAACTAAACTCTCCAGCACCGTCTGGACAAACACCTTCCTTTCCTTTTCACATTTCTGGTTCAGGTTTCAAATATTTAGGAGTTAAGATTACCAAGTCCTTCACTTCCCTTTCATCAAATTTTACAGCATTAGTTAATCAAATGAAGGATGACTTCAAAAGATGGTCTGCTTTACCTCTTACTTTGGCAAGCCGTATACCGTAAATACTGTAAAGATGACGGTTCTCCCGAAGTTTTTATACCTCTTTCAGTGTTTACCTCTCTTTCTTACCAAGTCTTTCTTTCGACTGCTAGGTCAAGTTGTGACCTCATTTATTTTGGGCAATCAAGTACCAAGAGTTAAAGTGAATCTTTTACAAAGGCAGCGAAGTGTAGGTGGATTAGCCTTGTCCAGTTTTATCCATTACTACTGGGCTGCAAATGTCCAGGAGATACTTTATTGGTTACACGCTACTAACACAAACTGGTGTATTTTGGAAGAACAGTCATGCAGACATTCAAGCCTTAGGGCTTTAATTTACTCATCCTTACCTTTAAAGCCTTCTCGCTTCTCCTCTAATCCTATAGTTCTGTCCACACTAAAAATTTGGAACCAGTTTCGTTCACATTACAAATTTCTTTCTGCCTCTATCCTTGGCCCCATTCACAAAAATCACTTATTTCCTCCATCTACCATGGACTTGTCATTCATGGAGTGGTGGAAGAAGGATATTTACTGTTTCCAGAGTCTTTACAGCTCCAAGACCATGGACAGTTTTAAAAATCTACAGAAACAGCATAATCTACCCAGACAATTATTCTTTCAGTATCTCCAAATACGACATTTTCTCAAAACTAGTTTCCCCTCCTTCCGCAATCTACCAACACTGGGAGCCTGGGAAGACTTAACTCTTTTAAAACCAGAAAGAGGTATAATTTCTGTCATATATCAGAAACTAATGTCTTTGGATGACCACAATTTAGCCAGAATTCAGTCTAAGTGGGAAGATGAGTTAGGAATGGAGCTGGGAGGCTATTGGGACTGTGCACTTATGGTACAAAAGTTAATTCGTCATCATTCTGTGCACGCCTGGCTCTTATTCAGTTCAAAGTCTTACACAGAGGACATTATAGTAAAGCCAAATTGGCTGAAACATACCCAGAAGCGGATGCAAGCTGTAGTAGGTGTTCCTTTTCTCCAGCTAATCTTACGCACAGTTTCTGGTCCTGTCCTTCCCTTGAAAGATACTGCTCTGGAGTGTTTGAGGCTTTGTCTGAGGCACTCGATATATCCATCGAACCGAACCCCTTAACTGCAATTTTTGGTGTTCCTGCAGACACAGTTTCAAAGACTCAATCTGATGTCATTGCTTTTACCTCACTGCTTGCCCGCCGTAGAATTCTCTTAGGATGGAAATCTTCTACACCCCATTCACTAGCCCGGTGGCTAGAGGATACTATGCTCTTTCTTAAATTAGAAAAGAATAAATTTACTCTTAGAGAGTCAATGAAAAAATTTTACTTGAGATGGCAACCCCTTAGCACTTACTTTGATAAGTTAAAAGAACTGGAGGCTGAATCCACATACGGTAGCTTATGTTACCTTCCCATGATCTTTTTGAGTAAGTAGGTCTAGTACACATGAAGCTGCTCTTGAACACCTAGGCTTATTCAATTATTTATTTCCTTCCCCCCCATTATTATTATCTCATCTCATTATCTCTAGCCACTTTATCCTGTTCTACAGGGTCGCAGGCAAGCTGGAGCCTATCCCAGCTGACTACGGGCGAAAGGCGGGGTACACCCTGGACAAGTCGCCAGGTCATCACAGGGCTGACACATAGACACAGACAACCATTCACACTCACATTCACACCTACGGTCAAATTTAGAGTCACCAGTTAACCTAACCTGCATGTCTTTGGACTGTGGGGGAAACCGGAGCACCCGGAGGAAACCCACGTGGACACGGGGAGAACATGCAAACTCCACACAGAAAGGCCCTCGCCGGCCACAGGGCTCGAACCCGGCCCTTCTTGCTGTGAGGCGACAGTGCTAACCACTACACCACCATGCCGCCATTATTATTATTATTATATTATTTTTTATTCTCTTCTTGGCTTGAAATTTACTTTATGGTATTGTTGTTTGTTGCTGTTCCATGTTTTATAAAAGGAAATCAGGTGGAAACTGCTTTTTACTATCTTTGTCTTAGTAGACAATGTCTACTTCACCCTCTATATCACTTTGGTTTTCATCAATAAACAGATTTCTAAAAAAAAAAAAAGGAGGAAGTGACACACTATGTTCATTGCTCTGTTGATAGCGGGGCTTGCTTGCTGAGCGATGAACTAGCTAGTGTTAACCCTCTCTCATGTTATTGGCCCTGTTGATAGTGGGCGGGACTTGCTGAGCGATGAACGAGCTTTTTCTCTGTAGTCTATTAACTAAAATGGGGCAGTCGAGCAGTAACGTTAGTCCAACACAGTAGCAGAGACCTTTTATTTGTTTTATATACAAATGTGTGTCAAAGCCAGCACACAGGACGGCATATTTTAAAGTTTGCTGACGACTGTTATTGTGTCTCTTTTAAAGTCAGATGATCCTGATCATAGCTCAGTGGTGTCTGATTTTATTAACTGGTGTAAGTCATCCTTTTTAGACATAAGCGTCAGCAAAACTAAAGAAATTATCATTGATTTTAGAAAAAAACAAAGATGTCATCTCCCCTGTATATATTAATGATCAGGTAGTTGAAGTTGTGGAGGAGTACAAATACTCGGGTACCATAATCAACTACAGATTTACTTTTGACAAACATGTGGACACTGTATGCAAGAAAGCTCACCAATGTATGCATTTTTTTTCGTAAACTGAGGAATTTTAACATGGACAGCAGTTTTATGAGAATGTTTTACAGTTGTTTTATTGAATCTGTTCTTACTTTTTCTTTTATCTGCTGGTTTGGGTTGCTGACACAGAAGAACAAGAACCGTATTTTTATCATCATCAGTCTCTGTAGCAAAATTGCCAATACCCCCCTGAACAATATCTCCACTCTCCATAAAATCAGGTCACTCGAAGAAGCACAGGCAATTTTAGCTGATCCCAGTCAGCCCCTGTTCTCAGAGTTCTCCCTTTTACCATCCGGACACAGATTTGTTTTAAAAGGTTGTAGAACCAACAGATTCAAAAACTCATTTTTACCTGCTGTAACCGTCCTTTTAAACACTTCTTGATGAATGTTTTTATTGTTCTAATTATTTATGTATTATTATGTTTTTATGTCTCAATTGTGACTGTATTTATTGTTGGTACGTGTTTTTTTCTGCTGGCTGCAAAATGAATTGCCCTCAGGGGACATTAAAGATAACTTGAACCTTGAGACGGTTTCACATAAAGGCACCGTCAAATGGTGCAGTTGGAGTCTTGTTCTCGGACCCAAAATTTTCTTTCAGGACTTAGGCTACACCCACACGATAACGGCAACGAGATTTTTTTTTTTTTAAATATCGCGTCCACATGGGCAACGGATCAGTAAAATATCAGGTTCATATAGCAACGCAACGCTTGCTGAAAACGATGCAATACACATGCCACACCTCTACGTGCGCTGTAAGACGGTCCCATCAGAGACACCAGAACAATAGAAGAAGTAGACGCATGCGCATAAACCCCTTCTTCTGTAGCATCAGCCACATAAAGTTTTGATTATTAATCAGTAGCGTAAAACGAAAGACGCGGAAAGAGGAATGAACGGGGGTAGATGGAAGCTGGTACGCCAACATTCTGATATCCTCCAGAATTCTTTAATGGTCCGGAATAAATTGAATGCTACACGTTGATGGATTACTTTGTTCTTCTACACCCTTTTTGAGGAATGTATTGTCAGACTTAAACCAACATCCGAAGAGGTGAGATCGCTCCTTTTTTTTTTCCCTATTTTTCCTGGCGGGATTGTTTTTGTTTTTGGAAAGCGCACGGGCGGTGCGCGGTTTGGTACTGCTTCCGCAGTGTTTGGACTAAAGACTCTGCCCTAAGGGCTATTCTCTCACTCTCTCTCTCTCTCTCTCTCACTTTGCACCATTACACAATAAATATTCACAGTGAAAATATTTTGTAAGCGCGTTTCATGAACCAAGTTATAGGATTTGTTGACAACTCGCATCAAGTTCGTTACACTTCTACCCGGCGTGAAGCACTGACAGTCATGTGGTTGTGACGTCATCGTAAACAAATCCGTTCTACTCATCCAGACGACTTCGCAACGGCGCCGTTGTCAGATTTTTCCACTCTGGAACCCGTTCTCAAAAGATTTTGTTTTGGGGCACCCAAAACGCCGGTGCCGTGTGGACGCCAGGCCGAAACGATAAACAATTTTATCAGATTCACCTGAATCCGTTGCCGTGTGGACAGGGCCTGAGTGACTCGACTGCAACACTGATGCTGGACTCATTTCTTTACATACCCTTTTAAGGAAGGAAATCATCCACCTCCCAGCTAACAATCCACAACACAGACGCAGCATGAAATCTTCCAACAACGCAGACTGTCACGATTTGTGCTTGTGTGGCAGCTTGTCAAACGCAATTAAGTCGTTACTCAGTTCTCAACTAGATCTCCATGTGAATGTGCCAAACTGCCTCATCTTTGTTCTCCAGGAGTCTTACCATCGCATACCAAACGCAGCTCCCACACAGGCACATCAACTTCAAAAGTTCATCAGTGTAAAGTGATTAATGAGAGTGGCAGATAAAGAATTGCGCATGTGGACCTGACTTCCAAACTTTGCAAGAACTATCATAATGTACAGAGAGCTGAGGGAAGAATGAATAATGAGGACAATTATGCAAGTAAGCCTTGAGGTCTTTTTCCACACACACACACACACACACACACACCTTCCCAAGATTTTCTATTTTAAAACATGCTAGGCTGAGAAGTCATGTTAAATTCCTCTGGAGATGTTCATCATTATTTTCTTAAATGTTAAAATGATTGATACCCAAAAGAATATATTAAATAAAACCCAAAATGCTTGATAATATTAATTTAAATTGCATTCAGCCTTCATGGACTTGACCTTCACTTTGACTATAATGTGTTTCATTGGGATAAAATTACAAGTTTGCACACAAGTAAAATGATTTTGTCATCCAGTGAGAGCCAAAGAGACATGGACACAAAAAATACAGATGTATTACATTACAAGCATTTAGCAGGTGCTCTTATTCAGAGCGACATACAACATACCCAGATCAGCCTGGGGAGCAGTTAGAGGTTTGGTGCCTTGCTCAAGGGCACTCCAGCTATTCCTGCTGGTCCAGGGAATTGAACCAGCAACCTTTAGGCCATGACTTCCCTATGGGCTTTTCCTCCAGATAGCTGCTGATGTGCTCAAGTCTGGTAGAAAGTTCATTCGGAAACACAAATTGGTTCTTCTGTGGCATTACACTAAAAACCTCAAGGGATGGTTAAGGGTCCTTCTCTTCCTAATGGTTTTTACTTAGAGTGCTTTTTGATAGGAAAACACCCTGCTGTAGGGTTCGACATAGAACCATTCGGTGAAAAACAGAAGGACAGAAAGAATGGCACTAAGCCAATATACTGTCAAATGTCCCTCCTGTGCCAGGACCTGGTCTTCCCAGGCAGGCTCCTGTCCCAGTACTAACCAGGCCCTCAAGGCGCATTGGACAGCACCCCTTGGCCTCTCACGTAGCTAGGGTTAGAGTGTAGAGCTAGTCCTCTGGTAGCAATACTCACATCTTACCAGATGGTTTTTGGTATGACCTGACCACAAGTAGAACTCACAATCTCCCGGTCGAGAGGCAGACACACTAACCAGTAAGCCAGCTCATAGTTAATGAACTGTACTTGCATCAAACTAAATACAACAAAGAAGCAATTTGTTAAATGGAGCAAATCTTAAGCATATTTACCTGCATTTCAGTTCGTTTTATCTATTCTTGAATAACGAGTAGAAACCAAGCAAGCATTTATTTATTTTTTGATCAATGACAAACTGAAAATTGGACACCAATATACTATTTGTGTGCTCCTGACTGCTTGTTTGGAGAAGGCCTTATACGAGGGTACTTCAAAAAGAAAATTCTTGCTCTCACCCAGAAAACATTAGAGGAGAAAGACTGTTCTTGCATTATTTTTCAACACAGCCCCCTTTAACGTCAATGCACTTGGTCCACCGATGTTCAAGCTTCGCTATCCCTTCCTGGAAGACGGTCACATCTTGAGCCTCCAGATCCTCCTCAACAGCATGGATGACCTCATCATCACTGTGAAAATGGCGACCATGCAAGTGGGATTTCAGTTTGGGAAACGGATAGAAGCCAGACAGTGCCAGGCTGGGTGATTAAGGTGCATGGGGCAACAGTTCAGAGCCACATTTGACTGCTTCTGCCCCTGCCATTTGTGCTGTGTGGACGGGCGCATTGTCCTGAAGCAACAGCATGCCAGCTCGAAGTGCTCCTCTCCTTTTTTCTTAGAAAGCTTCGTTCATTTGAGTTTTGGTGGACAGTGATATAACGTTTACATTTAGCAGACGCTCTTATCCAGAGCAACGTACAATGTACTCAGAGCAGCCTGGGGAGTAGTTGGGGGTTAGGTGCCTTGCTCAAGGGCACTTCAGCCATTCCTGCTGGTCCAGGGAATCAAACCAGCGACCATTAGGCCATGCCTTCCTCAGTATATAAGACTTTATAATATACAGTTATGCCCCAAAATGGGAGTTACGCCACTTGTTTCTGGGTGAGGCTGATAACTTTTTGAACTACCCTCATATTTAATCTGATGGCTATTGGCAGTAATAAGTTCCAACAGCGTTTGTTTGTATTCTATATTATACTGTACAGCGGGCGGCACGGTGGTGTAGTGGTTAGCGCTGTCGCCTCACAGCAAGAAGGTCCTGGGTTCGAGCCCCGGGGCCAGCGAGGGCCTTTCTGTGTGGAGTTTGCATGTTCTCCCCGTGTCCGCGTGGGTTTCCTCCGGGTGCTCCGGTTTCCCCCACAGTCCAAAGACATGCAGGTTAGGTTAACTGGTGACTCTAAATTGACCGTAGGTGTGAATGTGAGTGTGAATGGTTGTCTGTGTCTATGTGTCAGCCCTGTGATGACCTGGCGACTTGTCCAGGGTGTACCCCGCCTTTCGCCCGTAGTCAGCTGGGATAGGCTCCAGCTTGCCTGCGACCCTGTAGAAGGATAAAGCGGCTAGAGATAATAAGATGAGATGAGATTATACTGTACAGCCAGGTATAGAGCATCATGCAAAGAGTGAGCAACAGTACACATTGTGACCTCTAGTTTTGCTCACATCTTCACTAAACGTGCTACAAAGTTGTCATTTAAGTACTCAGAAGTACTTAAAGTCCATAGCAATTTGGCAGTTCCAGCAACTTCAGATTGCGAAGTGACCTGTAATAACAGTGTACAACCTTCTACATTTCAACAACAAAAAGGCCTCTCACTTATCACTTCAAGCAAATTCACAGCCAGCTGGGGTTCTTTATTCATTGCCAGCAGCAAATTCTTGTGACAGTGGTCCACTAGAGGAGCGTATGTGTTCAGAGAAAAGTCATCTTAGTGGCTACCTATGAAGAAACACATTCTGTCCAGCACCTTTTCAAGTGGTGCAGATTTGGTATGTGGAGGCTGTTTTAGAGCCAGCTGAATCAAGCGATACAAAAGGTGCGATTTATGCCGGTACTTTTAATAACAGAGTGCACCTGGCTCCTTCATATCAAATCATACATGACTTCTTTTTCCCACCAATCTGAAAGACTCACAAAGGCCACAGAGGAATCAAGTGGAATGCACTGGCACCTGACATTCCAGCTAACATCTCTGGTGCTGAAACACGGATTACCGTCCAATTTATCTTTTTTTCAGAGGCTTAGCTCTATCTAAACAGCTCTCCACTTCAAAGTGCATGATATAAACGGATGCAGCGATGGATGACTGCAGACTCTCAGGCAAAATTGGCTTAGTCCAGCTCCATTTACTTTGTGCAATCGCACACAAAATGTAAAAGCCGTTTTGAAATCCGGGGAGAAAATTAGCTTGATGCAAGAGGAGACTACGATTTCCTTTCAATTGGTCCCTGGTGCTCTGCTAGGACAGGGTATGTGAGGACAATGATGGACCCTCTATGGACTAATGGGGTTAGGACCACATCACACGACCAGGTTTCAGTGGTTATAAACCCATTGTGACATATCAAATTATTTTATTTCTCATCATTTATTTATCCCAAGTATATTACCTTAAAATCATGTTGTTTGATGGAGACTAGGGTGCATCAGTTGCCCCCTAAAAATGAAAAGTTCCTCCGATCATGATGCATTTTTGTTTTTATGTTCCTTTTGGTAAGAAAACACACTGGGTGAAATTTGACAAAATTCAAAAGTTTAATGGTGGCACCAGGAGCTCAAAGTTATGGAAAAAGCTGCTGTTTTATGACTTTTATGACAAAATTTCGATCACTTTTCATGAAACATTATGGCACCTTATAGAGTATACCAAATATCTTCGATACACATTTTTAGTACATATTCTAAATATATTATCAAGCACAGTTTGAGTTTTAGCTGTTCATTGAATCATTGTTCAACTACTTTTAAACAATACAAATGTATTATGAATCACATTAATGCTTCTCAATCCCTTGCAAAGGTTCTGAACATGATCTCTGGGCCACAAGAAATCAATAAATGGAGTCCAACATTGTGATTCAAACCTTACGCGAAAACATAAAATAAGCGTTTTTTGGCAAAAAAATGAACCTCATGGTGCCACCATTAGACTTTTGAATATGGTCAAAAAATTTTACAGGATGTCTTTATTGGTGAAAAGGAACACCCGAACAAAAATGCATCAGATTTTATGAAAGTGAGGGCAACTGATGCACCCTAATGGAGACCAGCTTGGTTCTTTTACTGATATGCTGAGTATAATTAACAGTTATTCCATGAAATCGAGTCGTACATGAGCTGATAGCTGATGAGTCACGTAGCGCTGAGTCGGCTATAAGCCACGTACGACGAGATTGAGTGCAATAACTGTTTTATTCTATCCACATTCACTGGATTTAGAGAAACTGAGCATTTTCATTTTTTGCAAATTCAATAAATAAAAACTTTATACAAAACGGCCGACAAAATCATTTCCGCTTAGAATGTAAACAAACCGGAGAAATGACGGTAGCAATTTGTGAAAAATGCGATAATTATTCTTGGGGAAAAAAAAAAAGTTCTTACCATCAAATACTTTTAATCCATATTTTGTTGCTTTTTGTGTGTGCAATTTTTGGTGTTTTGCTTTCAAGTAGTTTTTATTTCGTCCTCGGTTGGTTCAGCAACACGCACCGCCATTTTGTTTTTCTCTCCTCACGGTATATGAGCTGATATCCTAGTAGTAGAGTAGCCAATCAGAGTGCACAATTGCTCATATCCAGTGAAGATGGATATAACAACATATACTATACAGATTAATTAACATTTTTACAAAGATTCTAGACAGCTGTTCCCTTCATTTAGTAAATTATACACATCTTGCTTGGAAGTAGAACTTGAAGGCAGCATACTTTTCAAGAAGAACCCGAGGTTACTTATATAGATCCAGATGGTTTCCCAGTAGACTGGCTTGTTTGTTGGAAATTCATCTCATCTCATTATCTCTAGCCGCTTTATCCTGTTCTACAGGGTCGCAGGCAAGCTGGAGCCTATCCCAGCTGACTACGGGCGAAAGGCGGGGTACACCCTGGACAAGTCGCCAGGTCATCACAGGGCTGACGCATAGACACAGACAACCATTCACACTCACATTCACACCTACGGTCAATTTAGAGTCACCAGTTAACCTAACCTGCATGTCTTTGGACTGTGGGGGAAACCGGAGCACCCGGAGGAAACCCACGCGGACACGGGGAGAACATGCAAACTCCGCACAAAACCCCTCGCCGGCCACGGGGCTCGAACCTGGACTCTCTTGCTGTGAGGCAACAGCGCTAACCACTACACCACCGTGCCGCCCCTTGTTGGAAATTATGATAATCAATTAAAAATGTTTGAAGTAATCAGAAGCCCATTATACCACAGGTTTATTGTTGCTACATATAGTACCAACTTACTCACAGGAACTTGTATGGCATTCATATAATCACTCTATATAATTAAAGACTAATAATACACGGATTTAAAAAAAAAAACAAACCAGTTATTTAACAAAGAAAAGAATAATGTATACTTGTTGATATGATGACTTTCTGCACGGAGAGTTTTATTCAACACATTTAGAAGGCATTATCAGCGTCAATACTTTGTAATACTTTTCTGCCACTGAAGAGTCTTCAGGGTGGAGGGGTTTGGACTTTCTGGCTTGTTGGTTACATAAGAGGTTGAGTTTTTAGTTTCATTAACTTCAAGAGAGATTTTTTAAAAAAGGCTAGTTAGGAAACAACTGTTTATAGCTCTTACAACATGTGATAACAGGAACAAACTCATTTTACAGACTTTCCACAACATTAAAAGTAACTATTAATTGCAAAAATGCATGAATTCATTATCTAATTGAAAATTGTCATCATTGGCAAATTGCTGAACAAAAATGAAATAAGAAAAATACCACTTTGATTGGTAACTTCACTTTGCTTCTGGCTGCATCACACCACCCCGACATTGATTAATTCTCTAAAACAGCACACCCCGTTTTATTCTTTACATTACATTAATGGCATTGAGCAGACGCTCTTATCCAGAGCGATGTACAACATACCCAGAGCAGCCTGGGGAGCAAATTTATGGTAGCAGTTTGGAGAAGGACTACATTTGGGTGTTGAGGGTAAGGTGTTCACAAACGTTTGACCATATAGTGTATCATCATTTGGTAAGATCCAAGTTTTGCAGTGTAATGTGTACAAAGAAGGTATCATGGTATACAAAGCCACATCCTGTAATCTTCAAATTTAAACATTGTTAGGATATTCACAATCTGCCATTCATCATATATTCTGTTCAGTCAGTTGTCAGTTTTTTTTTTTTCTAGTTAGCTTCTTAGCAATTCAACATATTTTAATGATTGAAGAATAGGGTGCATCAGTTGCCCTCACTTTCATAAAATCTGATGCATTTTTGTTCGGGTGTTCCTTTTCACCAATAAAGACATCCTGTAAAATGTTTTGACCATATTCAAAAGTCTAATGGTGGCACCATGAGGTTCATTTTTTGCCAAAAAACGCTTATTTTATGTTTTCGCGTAAGGTTTGAATCACAATGTTGGACTCCATTTATTGATTTCTTGTGACCCAGAGATCATGTTAAGAACCTTTGCAAGGGATTGAGAAGCATTAATGTGATTCATAATACATTTGTATTGTTTAAAAGTAGTTGAACAATGATTCAATGAACAGCTAAAACTCAAACTGTGCTTGATAATATATTTAGAATATGTACTAAAAATGTGTATCGAAGATGTTTGGTATACTCTATAAGGTGCCATAATGTTTCATGAAAAGTGATCGAAATTTTGTCATAAAAGTCATAAAATAGCAGCTTTTTCCATAACTTTGAGCTCCTGGTGCCACCATTAAACTTTTGAATTTTGTCAAAATATTTCATCCAGTGTGTTTTCTTACCAAAAGGAACATAAAAACAAAAATGCATCATGATCGGAGGAACTTTTCATTTTTAGAGGGCAACTGATGCACCCTATTGAAGAACTAGACAAAAGCCTTTAAAATTGGTGGCATTTATTTGCTCAAGGGCACTTCTGTTCCTGCTGGGCCAGAGAATCAAACCAGTGACCTCTTGGTCCCAAAACAGCTTCTCTAGCCATTAGGCCATGGTTCCTCTTCTTTGTGTATGCATATATGTTACAGGTTAAAATATTTCAACCTCGGTGATTTTTTTTTTTTTGACCTGGGTGAATTTTTTTAAATCTAGTTCATAATTTCCAACGTAGGTAAAATTTTGGATTATCTAAGCTTCTTAAGAGTTATTGTCCATCCACATCCTCTCTTTCTGCACCTTCCTATTATTTCCTTTTGTCTGTCTACCCAATTACCATTTTGTAAATAGCTTTTTTCATATTTAACTAGGATTCAAACTCAAAACCTTCTGATTTTTAACCTAACACCTTAACCACAAGACCAGCGAAGACTGCGAATGAAGGATATGTATTTTGAATTTATTAAACAAGTCCAGTCTTATTACATTACCAAGTAGTTTAAAATATTAAAAGTCTTTCCAAATCCTGACCCTAGATATAGTAAGTCTCCCTAATACAAGTAGCAAATTATGAACCGGGTTAAAAATTCTAACCTCGGTTGAAAAATTCCCCCGACCTACAATTCTGACCTGTAACATATACATACTGTACACTGTGAAATATCTTGGTTATCTTAGCAAGTACAAATATCTTCAATTCAGGCAAATGAACTCAACTAATATTTCCCTTTATTAGAATTTCAATATAATTAGGGTTTTTGTTTGAAACAATGCAAGCGTATTAAGGCCATTTCTGGACATTTTGATTTACTAATTTTATGCCTGAAATTGTTTTATTCTACTGGCAGATCATTTTACTGATTCGAAGCATTTATTTAAAAAAAGCAAAAATTATCTGCCACTCCAATCAGCCCATTTTAAGTTGGGATTTAGTAAATATCTCTATAACTATTCATATTTGTCTTATAATAATAATAATAATAATAATCTCATAATGACAAATATTACATACCTTTATTCAAGATACACTATACGGCCAAATGATTGTGGACAGCTTCATCTCATTCCAGACGCAGTCTCTGCGTTTTACTGTTATAATAATAACCTTCACTTTTCTGGGAAGGCTTTCCGTGAGATTCTGGAGCGTGACTGTGGGGATTTGTGCTCATTCAGCATTAGCGAGGTCAGGCACTGATGTTGCGTGAGGAGGCCTGGTGTGAAGTTTGCATTCGAATACATTCCAAAGATGTTCAGTAGGGTTGAGGTCAGGGCTCTGTGCAGGACACTTAGGTTCTTCCACTCCAAACTGGGTAAAACATGTCTTCATGGAGCTCGAACAGGAACTGGAACAGGTTTGGGCCACTTAGTTGCATTTAAGGGAAATTTGAATGCCTTGGTATACAGATACATCCTATACAATTGTGTACTTCCAACTTTGTGGTAAGAGTTTGGGGAAGAACTACATAGGGGTGTTGAGGGTAAGGTATTCACAAGCGTTTGATCATATGCGTCACGCCACGGGATTCTTGTACCAGATGCTCTGTTTACAGAATGTGTAGATATGGTGTTTAAAAGCACGCAATATTTTGGACTGTTTTCGCTGGCTGATCCAGTAACTTATCAATGAAGAATCACCTCAATTGCGCCCCTACGGGATACATTACACTTTAACATCATCCACGACTGTGTTGGACTGAGGCTGGTTCTAGAGGACTTCAGACAGGGACTCATTTGAAAGTGACTACCATGTCCAGAACCGGAAATGAATCAACACTCGACAGCATCCATTCATTGTACATGTACTGACTGATTCGGAGTCCTGGTCTCCGTGTTTTCAACACTGCATGTTCAGAGGTTAGAAAGAATAAAAGTACATTTTATGACTGACTATCTTGTATCAACAACAGTTCTAGCCTAGTAACATTTTGTACAGGTTAAAGTTGGTCCCATGTGAGAAACAGAGTATTGCCGACCAATATTCTGACATAATATTCTGTAGGAGCGCTCTTGAGGTGGTTATTCATTGATAGTTCCTGGATCAGCCAGCGAAAACGGTGACACATATAGTGCATCTTCACTTGGTAAAGTCTAAGGCCAAATAAAAAAAAATAGTGTGTTTCCGGTAACCCGACCGACCGAGAATTTTGGCGGCGAAATTGCCGACCGTAAAGTTATTACAAATTTCCTTCGATATTTTAGTGTAAGCGGCGTTAGTTTGTCATAATTTTTTGTTTCAACGCATTCAAGTTGTGAAAGAAACGATAAAAAGTAAAATAATGTTTCGCCACTTCTATCAGCCCTCCTGCATAAACATGGAAGCGCACTTGTATACTGAAGGAGGAAGGGAAAACTGAGCCGAGCCGCCATTTTGAATCCTCATTCAAGGCTGTAATGCAAATTGCTTCCTCTTCAGTATACAAGTGCACTTCCATGGCAGGGAAAAATACTACATTTTGCCGCCTATGTAGTTCCCCATTTATACAAATAGGAGTCATTCAGGATTCAGCCATGTTTTTGCTCGGTGTTTTTGCTCGACCCAGGTTCGACAGTAGGCTAGGCTAGGCCGTCTGCTTTTAATGGAAGTAGCCTAGGACGTTATTTTCACGTTATTTCTTGATAAGGTGTTTTCATGTTATTACATGAAAATATCATGAAATAACGCGATAATTTCGTATCATGAAATTACGTGATATGTTATTACATGATAAATATATTGTAAAAAAGTGATAACTTTGTTAACAATATCTTTTCATGTAATTACTTGATTCGAAGCCAATTTTTTTTGAGTGTGGCAGCAATACGCTTCCGTAGATCATAACTCGAACTCTTGCGATATTTTTTTTTAATTCGTTTAAAGATTTAAAACACTTTTATTTTATTAGGATGTGTGGTATAAAGGATTCTGTGCCAAAATACTATTTTGTAAGATGTTTACTTGTGTTAATTTTTTCGAACAAAATAAAAAAAAATTAAGAAAAAAAAAAAAAAAAAAAAAAACCTTTTTCCTACCTACCGACCTTATTTTAGTATTTCATGTTACCGGAAACACACTTTTTTTTTTTGGCCTAATTTTTTTGCAGTGTAACGTGTACAAAGACGATATCATGGCACACAAAGCCACATCTGTAATCTTCAGATTTAAACATTCTTAGGAACATATTCACAGTCTGCCATTCATCATGTGTCATCATATATTCTGTTCAGTCTTGTTTTTTTTTCTCTCATCAGCTTCTTAGCAATTCAATATATTTTAATAACTGAAGAACTTGAGAAGAGCCTTTCAAATCGGTGACATTTATTTGCTTTGGGCTATGAGATACAACCTCAAAGACATTGTGCAAAGAAAGCAATGATTATGACACTTCAGAAAAGGTGACATGCATAAAGCAAAAATATAGAACAGGAGATATCTGAAAAAAGTTCAGCTGGAACAAGAGGACAAACATCAGGAGAGAGAAAGCAGACACTAATACTGATAAATGTAAGCTCATTAATGAGACAAAATATTTTTAACACTTCAGTATCAAGTTTTTTTAATACTTTTTTTTTTTTTTTAAATGTCCAGAATTTTAACAAAAAGTCAAATCTTTGAAAAAAGATAAATACAAAAATACCCAGACCTGTGAGGGTTGATATTAAAGGCGAGATGATCAGAAGCAAGAGTGAAGTGTCATCTGTAAGTGAATCGATACACAAGTGAATCTTGCTCGATGTCTCCATCCACTAAAACTGCATCAGGTTTATCAGTGGACCAAATCAAAGTCTAATGATTATCCATTTATAAACATCTCTGCACAAAGTGCGACTCAAAGTCTCTACATTATATGGAGTTTATTCATTTTAAGGGCATGAGCTCCGATGGGGACAACGTGAGAGTATATGAAATTCTATCCGAAATGTGTCTTTTACTAGATAAAAATGTTCAGATAAAATTCGTAGATATGTGAATCATGAGCAGGAGCACTGCTATTCTTCTTGACGCGATCAAAGCAGAGATTTCTGTAAAACGTGTTTTTTTTCTGTGCGAGTAAATATAGAAAACATTTATAGATTGGTAAAACACATACAAGGGTATAGACTCAGTTTCATCAGTACAGTATGTGTCGTGAAGCCACACGACAGACCGAAAAAACAAATGAAAAAAAAAAAAACAGGACAAACATTGAAAAAACACTGCATTTGTCACATGATCTGAAAGCAAGCCAGAAATAAGTGTTGTATTGTCTTCAGTGACTTTGCAGGGTAGAAAGTGTAGATATGCTGGCAAAAAGCCCCCCCCCCCCCCCAAAAAAAAAGAAGAAAAATTGATAAAAAGACAAACACGGGTCAATCGGTTATTCATCTTCGGTGCGGCTGCCCTCAGACTGCTCCTGTGAAAAACACCAATGCTGGAATAAGTGAGATGGCACCAAAAAAAAGAAAAAAAAAAAAAGACCAGACAAGAGTCTGATTGCCTGCAATCCTCAACTCAGAACTGAGAGCTAGTCTCAAGAGACTTTCACATGTCGCTTTT